>NC_058086.1:10934606-11262052 GCF_014858855.1 Bufo gargarizans
CCAATTACTCAGAGTGTTCAAGTCATCTTGTAGTATATGGACTTCTTCCATAGACTGTACAGTTCTACACAGTTTAGTGTCATCTGCAAAAATATATAAGGTGCTATTAATCCCCTCCATAATATCATTAATAAATAAATTAAATAATAAAGGGCCCAGCACTGAACCCTGGGGCACACCACTTATAACCTGGGACCATTCTGAATAGGAATCATTGACCACAACTCTCTGGACACGGTCCTTCAGCCAGTTTTCAATCCAATTACAAACTATACTTTTCAAGCCAATATACCTTACTTTACTTATTAGGCGTCTATGAGGGACAGTATCAAAAGCGTTTGCAAAATCCAGAAACACTACATCCACAGCCACCCCTCTGTCCAGGCTACTACTCACCTCCTCATAAAAACAAATCAGGTTAGTCTGACAACTTCTGTCCTTGGTAAACCCATGCTTGTTATCACTTATAATATTATTTACAGTCACATACTCCTGTATACAGTCGTGGCCAAAAGTTTTGAGAATTACATAAATATTGGAAATTGGAAAAGTTGCTGCTTAAGTTTTTATAATATAAATTTGCATATACTCCAGAATGTTATGAAGAGTGATCAGATGAATTGCATAGTCCTTCTTTGCCATGAAAATTAACTTAATCCCAAAAACAACTTTCCACTGCATTTCATTGCTGTCATTAAAGGACCTGCTGAGATCATTTCAGTAATCGTCTTGTTAACTCAGGTAAGAATGTTGACGAGCACAAGGCTGGAGATCATTATGTCAGGCTGATTGGGTTAAAATGGCAGACTTGACCTGTTAAAAGGAGGGTGATGCTTGAAATCATAGTTTTTCCATTGTTAACCATGGTGACCTGCAAAGAAACGCGTGCAGCCATCATTTCCTTGCATAAAAATGGCTTCACAGGCAAGGATATTGTGGCTACTAAGATTGCATGTCAATCAACAATTTAAAGGATCATCAAGAACTTCAAGGAAAGAGGTTCAATTCTTGTTAAGAAGGCTTCAGGGCGTCCAAGAAAGTCCAGCAAGCGCCAGGATCGTCTCCTAAAGAGGATTAAGCTGCAGGATCGGAGTGCCACCAGTGCAGAGCTTGCTCAGGAATGGCAGCAGGCAGGTGTGAGCGCATCTGCACACACAGTGAGGCGAAGACTTTTGGAAGATCGCCTGGCATCAAGAAGGGCAGCAAAGAAGCCACTTCTCTCCAAAAAAAACATCAGGGACAGATTGATCTTCTGCAGAAAATATGGTGAATGGACTGCTGAGGACTGGGGCAAAGTCATATTCTCCGATGAAGCCTCTTTCCGATTGTTTGGGGCATCAGGAAAAAGGCTTGTCCGGAGAAGAAAAGGTAAGCGCTACCATCAGTCCTGTGTCATGCCAACAGTAAAGCATCCTGAGACCATTCATGTGTGGGGTTGCTTCTCATCCAAGGGAGTGGGCTCACTCACAATTTTGCCCAAAAACACAGCCATGAATAAAGAATGGTACCAAAACACCCTCCAACAGCAACTTCTTCCAACAATCCAACAACAGTTTGGTGAAGAAAAATGCATTTTCCAGCACGATGGAGCACCGTGCCATAAGGCAAAATTGATAACTAAGTGGCTCGGGGAGCAAAACGTTGACATTTTGGGTCCATGGCCTGGAAACTCCCCAGATCTTAATCCCATTGAGAACTTGTGGTCAATCCTCAAGAGGCGGGTGGACAAACAAAAACCCACTAATTCTGACAAACTCCAAGAAGTGATTATGAAAGAATGGGTTGCTATTAGGGATGAGCGAACTCGAACTGTATAGTTCGGGTTCGTACCGAATTTTGGGGTGTCCGTGACACGGACCCGAACCCGGACATTTTCGTAAAAGTCCGGGTTCGGGTTCGGTGTTCGTCGCTTTCTTCGCGCTTTTGTGACGCTTTCTTGGCGCTTTTTGAAAGGCTGCAAAGCAGCCAATCAACAAGCGTCATACTACTTGCCCCAAGAGGCCATCACAGCCATGCCTACTATTGGCATGGCTGTGATTGGCCAGAGCACCATGTGACCCAGCCTCTATTTAAGCTGGAGTCACATAGCGCCGCCCGTCACTCTGCTCTGATTAGCGTAGGGAGAGGTTGCGGCTGCGACAGTAGGGCGAGATTAGGCAGATTAACTCCTCCAAAGGACTTGATTAACTGATCGATCTGCAGCTGTGGATCATTGAGCTGCTGATCCTCAATTGCTCACTGTTTTTAGGCTGCCCAGACCGTTTGTCAGTCACATTTTTCTGGGGTGATCGGCGGCCATTTTGTGTCTTGTGGTGCGCCAGCACAAGCTGCGACCAAGTGCATTTAACCCTCAATGGTGTGGTTGTTTTTTGGCTAAAGCCTACATCAGGGTGAAGCTGTCACACCAAGTGCATTTAACCAGCAATAGTCTGTTTATTTTTTGGCCATATCCCAGTCTAATTCTGTCACTAAATCCATACCGGTCACCCAGCGCCTAAATACTAGGCCTCAAATTTATATCCCGCTAAATCTGTCCTTAGTGCTGTAGCTGGGCGAGTTATTTAGTGTCCGTTCAAGCACATTTCTTGTTCTGGGTTGAAATACAATTCCCAATTTAGCAATTTCATAATTTAGTGGTTTCTGCTATATCAGAGCTATTTGAAATCTATCCCTAAAAGGGTATATAATATTCAAGGTGCACATTGGGTCATTCAGAATAACTTCACACACACCCGCTACTGTGTATTTCCAAGTCTAATTCTGGCACTAAACCCATACCTGTCACCCAGCGCCTAAATACTAGGCCTCAAATTTATATCCAGCTAAATCTGTCCCTAGTGCTGTAGCTGGGCGAGTTATTTAGTGTCCGTTCAAGCACATTTCTTGTTCTGGGTTGAAATACAATTCCCAATTTAGCAATTTCATAATTTAGTGGTTTCTGCTATATCAGAGCTATTTGAAATCTATCCCTAAAAGGGTATATAATATTCAAGGTGCACATTGGGTCATTCAGAATAACTTCACACACACCCGCTACTGTGTATTTCCAAGTCTAATTCTGGCACTAAACCCATACCTGTCACCCAGCGCCTAAATACTAGGCCTCAAATTTATATCCCGCTAAATCTGTCCTTAGTGCTGTAGCTGGGCGAGTTATTTAGTGTCCGTTCAAGCACATTTCTTGTTCTGGGTTGAAATACAATTCCCAATTTAGCAATTTCATAATTTAGTGGTTTCTGCTATATCAGAGCTATTTGAAATCTATCCCTAAAAGGGTATATAATATTCAAGGTGCACATTGGGTCATTCAGAATAACTTCACACACACCCGCTACTGTGTATTTCCAAGTCTAATTCTGGCACTAAACCCATACCTGTCACCCAGCGCCTAAATACTAGGCCTCAAATTTATATCCCGCTAAATCTGTCCCTAGTGCTGTAGCTGGGCGAGTTATTTAGTGTCCGTTCAAGCACATTTCTTGTTCTGGGTTGAAATACAATTCCCAATTTAGCAATTTCATAATTTAGTGGTTTCTGCTATATCAGAGCTATTTGAAATCTATCCCTAAAAGGGTATATAATATTCAAGGTGCACATTGGGTCATTCAGAATAACTTCACACACACCCGCTACTGTGTATTTCCAAGTCTAATTCTGGCACTAAACCCATACCTGTCACCCAGCGCCTAAATACTAGGCCTCAAATTTATATCCCGCTAAATCTGTCCTTAGTGCTGTAGCTGGGCGAGTTATTTAGTGTCCGTTCAAGCACATTTCTTGTTCTGGGTTGAAATACAATTCCCAATTTAGCAATTTCATAATTTAGTGGTTTCTGCTATATCAGAGCTATTTGAAATCTATCCCTAAAAGGGTATATAATATTCAAGGTGCACATTGGGTCATTCAGAATAACTTCACACACACCCGCTACTGTGTATTTCCAAGTCTAATTCTGGCACTAAACCCATACCTGTCACCCAGCGCCTAAATACTAGGCCTCAAATTTATATCCCGCTAAATCTGTCCCTAGTGCTGTAGCTGGGCGAGTTATTTAGTGTCCGTTCAAGCACATTTCTTGTTCTGGGTTGAAATACAATTCCCAATTTAGCAATTTCATAATTTAGTGGTTTCTGCTATATCAGAGCTATTTGAAATCTATCCCTAAAAGGGTATATAATATTCAAGGTGCACATTGGGTCATTCAGAATAACTTCACACACACCCGCTACTGTGTATTTCCAAGTCTAATTCTGGCACTAAACCCATACCTGTCACCCAGCGCCTAAATACTAGGCCTCAAATTTATATCCCGCTAAATCTGTCCTTAGTGCTGTAGCTGGGCGAGTTATTTAGTGTCCGTTCAAGCACATTTCTTGTTCTGGGTTGAAATACAATTCCCAATTTAGCAATTTCATAATTTAGTGGTTTCTGCTATATCAGAGCTATTTGAAATCTATCCCTAAAAGGGTATATAATATTCAAGGTGCACATTGGGTCATTCAGAATAACTTCACACACACCCGCTACTGTGTATTTCCAAGTCTAATTCTGGCACTAAACCCATACCTGTCACCCAGCGCCTAAATACTAGGCCTCAAATTTATATCCCGCTAAATCTGTCCCTAGTGCTGTAGCTGGGCGAGTTATTTAGTGTCCGTTCAAGCACATTTCTTGTTCTGGGTTGAAATACAATTCCCAATTTAGCAATTTCATAATTTAGTGGTTTCTGCTATATCAGAGCTATTTGAAATCTATCCCTAAAAGGGTATATAATATTCAAGGTGCACATTGGGTCATTCAGAATAACTTCACACACACCCGCTACTGTGTATTTCCAAGTCTAATTCTGGCACTAAACCCATACCTGTCACCCAGCGCCTAAATACTAGGCCTCAAATTTATATCCCGCTAAATCTGTCCCTAGTGCTGTAGCTGGGCGAGTTATTTAGTGTCCGTTCAAGCACATTTCTTGTTCTGGGTTGAAATACAATTCCCAATTTAGCAATTTCATAATTTAGTGGTTTCTGCTATATCAGAGCTATTTGAAATCTATCCCTAAAAGGGTATATAATATTCAAGGTGCACATTGGGTCATTCAGAATAACTTCACACACACCCGCTACTGTGTATTTCCAAGTCTAATTCTGGCACTAAACCCATACCTGTCACCCAGCGCCTAAATACTAGGCCTCAAATTTATATCCAGCTAAATCTGTCCCTAGTGCTGTAGCTGGGCGAGTTATTTAGTGTCCGTTCAAGCACATTTCTTGTTCTGGGTTGAAATACAATTCCCAATTTAGCAATTTCATAATTTAGTGGTTTCTGCTATATCAGAGCTATTTGAAATCTATCCCTAAAAGGGTATATAATATTCAAGGTGCACATTGGGTCATTCAGAATAACTTCACACACACCCGCTACTGTGTATTTCCAAGTCTAATTCTGGCACTAAACCCATACCTGTCACCCAGCGCCTAAATACTAGGCCTCAAATTTATATCCCGCTAAATCTGTCCCTAGTGCTGTAGCTGGGCGAGTTATTTAGTGTCCGTTCAAGCACATTTCTTGTTCTGGGTTGAAATACAATTCCCAATTTAGCAATTTCATAATTTAGTGGTTTCTGCTATATCAGAGCTATTTGAAATCTATCCCTAAAAGGGTATATAATATTCAAGGTGCACATTGGGTCATTCAGAATAACTTCACACACACCCGCTACTGTGTATTTCCAAGTCTAATTCTGGCACTAAACCCATACCTGTCACCCAGCGCCTAAATACTAGGCCTCAAATTTATATCCAGCTAAATCTGTCCCTAGTGCTGTAGCTGGGCGAGTTATTTAGTGTCCGTTCAAGCACATTTCTTGTTCTGGGTTGAAATACAATTCCCAATTTAGCAATTTCATAATTTAGTGGTTTCTGCTATATCAGAGCTATTTGAAATCTATCCCTAAAAGGGTATATAATATTCAAGGTGCACATTGGGTCATTCAGAATAACTTCACACACACCCGCTACTGTGTATTTCCAAGTCTAATTCTGGCACTAAACCCATACCTGTCACCCAGCGCCTAAATACTAGGCCTCAAATTTATATCCCGCTAAATCTGTCCCTAGTGCTGTAGCTGGGCGAGTTATTTAGTGTCCGTTCAAGCACATTTCTTGTTCTGGGTTGAAATACAATTCCCAATTTAGCAATTTCATAATTTAGTGGTTTCTGCTATATCAGAGCTATTTGAAATCTATCCCTAAAAGGGTATATAATATTCAAGGTGCACATAGGGTCATTCAGAATAACTTCACACACCCGCTACTGTGCATTTCCAAATCTAATTCTGTCACTAAACCCATACCTGTCACCCAGCGCCTAAATACTAGGCCTCAAATTTATATCCCGCTAAATCTCTCGTTACCGCTGTCCTGTTGTGGCTGGGAAAGTTATTTAGTGTCCGTCAAAGCACATTTTTTGTTCTGGGTTGAAATACAATTCCCAATTTAGCAATTTCATAATTTAGTCGTTTCTGCTATATCAGAGCTATTTGAAATCTATCCCTAAAAGGGTAGATCATATTGAAGGTGCACATAGGGTCATTCAGAATAACTTCACACACACGCTTCTGTGCATTTCCAAGTCTAATTCTGTCACTAAATCCATACCGGTCACCCAGCGCCTAAATACTAGGCCTCAAATTTATATCCCGCTGAATTTGAATACAATACATTGGGCCAAATAATATATTTGTTGTTGTGGTGAACCATAACAATGAGAAAAACATCTAGTAAGGGACGCGGACGTGGACATGGTCGTGGTGGTGTTAGTGGACCCTCTGGTGCTGGGAGAGGACGTGGCCGTTCTGCCACATCCACACGTCCTAGTGTACCAACTACCTCAGGTCCCAGTAGCCGCCAGAATTTACAGCGATATATGGTGGGGCCCAATGCCGTTCTAAGGATGGTAAGGCCTGAGCAGGTACAGGCATTAGTCAATTGGGTGGCCGACAGTGGATCCAGCACGTTCACATTATCTCCCACCCAGTCTTCTGCAGAAAGCGCACAGATGGCGCCTGAAAACCAACCCCATCAGTCTGTCACATCACCCCCATGCATACCAGGGAAACTGTCTCAGCCTCAAGTTATGCAGCAGTCTCTTATGCTGTTTGAAGACTCCGCTGGCAGGGTTTCCCAAGGGCATCCACCTAGCCCTTCCCCAGCGGTGAAAGACATAGAATGCACTGACGCACAACCACTTATGTTTCCTGATGATGAGGACATGGGAATACCACCTCAGCATGTCTCTGATGATGACGAAACACAGGTGCCAACTGCTGCGTCTTTCTGCAGTGTGCAGACTGAACAGGAGGTCAGGGATCAAGACTGGGTGGAAGACGATGCAGGGGACGATGAGGTCCTAGACCCCACATGGAATGAAGGTCGTGCCACTGACTTTCACAGTTCGGAGGAAGAGGCAGTGGTGAGACCGAGCCAACAGCGTAGCAAAAGAGGGAGCAGTGGGCAAAAGCAGAACACCCGCCGCCAAGAGACTCCGCCTGCTACTGACCGCCGCCATCTGGGACCGAGCACCCCAAAGGCAGCTTCAAGGAGTTCCCTGGCATGGCACTTCTTCAAACAATGTGCTGACGACAAGACCCGAGTGGTTTGCACGCTGTGCCATCAGAGCCTGAAGCGAGGCATTAACGTTCTGAACCTGAGCACAACCTGCATGACCAGGCACCTGCATGCAAAGCATGAACTGCAGTGGAGTAAACACCTTAAAACCAAGGAAGTCACTCAGGCTCCCCCTGCTACCTCTTCTGCTGCTGCCGCCTCGGCCTATTCTGCTGCTGCCGCCTCGGCCTCTTCCTCCGCCTCTGGAGGAACGTTGGCACCTGCCACCCAGCAAACAGGGGATGTACCACCAACACCACCACCACCACCTCCGTCACCAAGCGTCTCAACCATGTCACACGCCAGCGTTCAGCTCTCCATCTCACAAACATTTGATAGAAAGCGTAAATTCCCACCTAGCCACCCTCGATCCCTGGCCCTGAATGCCAGCATTTCTAAACTACTGGCCTATGAAATGCTGTCATTTAGGCTGGTGGACACAGACAGCTTCAAACAGCTCATGTCGCTTGCTGTCCCACAGTATGTTGTTCCCAGCCGGCACTACTTCTCCAAGAGAGCCGTGCCTTCCCTGCACAACCAAGTATCCGATAAAATCAAGTGTGCACTGCGCAACGCCATCTGTGGCAAGGTCCACCTAACCACAGATACGTGGACCAGTAAGCACGGCCAGGGACGCTATATCTCCCTAACTGCACACTGGGTAAATGTAGTGGCAGCTGGGCCCCAGGCGGAGAGCTGTTTGGCGCACGTCCTTCCGCCGCCAAGGATCGCAGGGCAACATTCTTTGCCTCCTGTTGCCACCTCCTCCTTCTCGGCTTCCTCCTCCTCTTCTTCCACCTGCTCATCCAGTCAGCCACACACCTTCACCACCAACTTCAGCACAGCCCGGGGTAAACGTCAGCAGGCCATTCTGAAACTCATATGTTTGGGGGACAGGCCCCACACCGCACAGGAGTTGTGGCGGGGTATAGAACAACAGACCGACGAGTGGTTGCTGCCGGTGAGCCTCAAGCCCGGCCTGGTGGTGTGTGATAATGGGCGAAATCTCGTTGCAGCTCTGGGACTAGCCAATTTGACGCACATCCCTTGCTTGGCGCATGTGCTGAATTTGGTGGTGCAGAAGTTCATTCACAACTACCCCGACATGTCAGAGCTGCTGCATAAAGTGCGGGCCGTCTGTTCGCGCTTCCGGCGTTCACATCCTGCTGCTGCTCGCCTGTCTGCGCTACAGCGTAACTTCGGCCTTCCCGCTCACCGCCTCATATGCGACGTGCCCACCAGGTGGAACTCCACCTTGCACATGCTGGACAGACTGTGCGAGCAGCAGCAGGCCATAGTGGAGTTTCAGCTGCAGCACGCACGGGTCAGTCGCACTACAGAACAGCACCACTTCACCACCAATGACTGGGCCTCCATGCGAGACCTGTGTGCCCTGTTGCGCTGTTTCGAGTACTCCACCAACATGGCCAGTGGCGATGACACCGTTATCAGCGTTACAATACCACTTCTATGTCTCCTTGAGAAAACACTTAGGGCGATGATGGAAGAGGAGGTGGCCCAGGAGGAGGAGGAGGAGGAGGAGGAAGAGGGGTCATTTTTAGCACTTTCAGGCCAGTCTCTTCGAAGTGACTCAGAGGGAGGTTTTTGGCAACAGCAGAGGCCAGGTACAAATGTGGCCAGCCAGGGCCCACTACTGGAGGACGAGGAGGACGAGGATGAGGAGGAGGTGGAGGAGGATGAGGATGAAGCATGGTCACAGCGGGGTGGCACCCAACGCAGCTCGGGTCCATCACTGGTGCGTGGCTGGGGGGAAAGGCAGGACGATGACGATACGCCTCCCACAGAGGACAGCTTGTCCTTACCCCTGGGCAGCCTGGCACACATGAGCGACTACATGCTGCAGTGCCTGCGCAACGACAGCAGAGTTGCCCACATTTTAACCTGTGCGGACTACTGGGTTGCCACCCTGCTGGATCCACGCTACAAAGACAATGTGCCCACCTTACTTCCTGCACTGGAGCGTGATAGGAAGATGCGCGAGTACAAGCGCACGTTGGTAGACGCGCTACTGAGAGCATTCCCAAATGTCACAGGGGAACAAGTGGAAGCCCAAGGCCAAGGCAGAGGAGGAGCAAGAGGTCGCCAAGGCAGCTGTGTCACGGCCAGCTCCTCTGAGGGCAGGGTTAGCATGGCAGAGATGTGGAAAACTTTTGTCAACACGCCACAGCTAACTGCACCACCACCTGATACGCAACGTGTTAGCAGGAGGCAACATTTCACTAACATGGTGGAACAGTACGTGTGCACACCCCTCCACGTACTGACTGATGGTTCGGCCCCATTCAACTTCTGGGTCTCTAAATTGTCCACGTGGCCAGAGCTAGCCTTTTATGCCTTGGAGGTGCTGGCCTGCCCGGCAGCCAGCGTTTTGTCTGAACGTGTATTCAGCACGGCAGGGGGCGTCATTACAGACAAACGCAGCCGCCTGTCTACAGCCAATGTGGACAAGCTGACGTTCATAAAAATGAACCAGGCATGGATCCCACAGGACCTGTCCGTCCCTTGTCCAGATTAGACATTAACTACCTCCCCATAACCATATATTATTGGACTCCAGGGCACTTCCTCATTCAATCCTATTTTTATTTTCATTTTACCATTATATTGCGAGGCTACCCAAAGTTGAATGAACCTCTCCTCTGCCTGTGTGCTAGGCCTAAATATATGCCAATGGACTGTTGCAGTGGTGGCTGACGTGAAGCCTCATTCTCTGCTATGACATGCAGACTAATTCTCTGCTGACATGAAGCCAGATTGTCTGTTACGGGACCTCTCTCCTCTGCCTGGGTGCTGGGCCTAAATTTATGACAATGGACTGTTGCAGTGGTGGCTGACGTGAAGCCTGATTCTCTGCTATGACATGCAGACTGATTCTCTGCTGACATGAAGCCAGATTGTCTGTTACGGGACCTCTCTGCTCTGCCTGTGTGCTAGGCCTAAATATATGCCAATGGACTGTTGCAGTGGTGGCTGACGTGAAGCCTCATTCTCTGCTATGACATGCAGACTGATTCTCTGCTGACATGAAGCCAGATTGTCTGTTACGGGACCTCTCTGCTCTGCCTGTGTGCTAGGCCTAAATATATGCCAATGGACTGTTGCAGTGGTGGCTGACGTGAAGCCTGATTCTCTGCTATGACATGCAGACTGATTCTCTGCTGACATGAAGCCAGATTGTCTGTTACGGGACCTCTCTGCTCTGCCTGTGTGCTAGGCCTAAATATATGCCAATGGACTGTTGCAGTGGTGGGTGACGTGAAGCCTCATTCTCTGCTATGACATGCAGACTGATTCTCTGCTGACATGAAGACAGATTCTCTGTTACGGGACCTCCCTCCTCTGCCTGGGTGCTGGGCCTAAATATATGCCAATGGACTGTTGCAGTGGTGGCTGACATGAAGCCTGATTCTCTGCTATGACATGCAGACTAATTCTCTGCTGACATGAAGCCAGATTGTCTGTTACGGGACCTCTCTCCTCTGCCTGGGTGCTGGGCCTAAATTTATGACAATGGACTGTTGCAGTGGTGGCTGACGTGAAGCCTGATTCTCTGCTATGACATGCAGACTGATTCTCTGCTGACATGAAGCCAGATTGTCTGTTACGGGACCTCTCTGCTCTGCCTGTGTGCTAGGCCTAAATATATGCCAATGGACTGTTGCAGTGGTGGCTGACGTGAAGCCTCATTCTCTGCTATGACATGCAGACTGATTCTCTGCTGACATGAAGCCAGATTGTCTGTTACGGGACCTCTCTGCTCTGCCTGTGTGCTAGGCCTAAATATATGCCAATGGACTGTTGCAGTGGTGGGTGACGTGAAGCCTCATTCTCTGCTATGACATGCAGACTGATTCTCTGC
Source organism: Bufo gargarizans (assembly GCF_014858855.1). Lineage (NCBI taxonomy): Eukaryota > Metazoa > Chordata > Amphibia > Anura > Bufonidae > Bufo > Bufo gargarizans. The sequence goes on from NC_058086.1 coordinate 10,946,151, forward strand.
TGACATGAAGCCAGATTCTCTGTTACGGGACCTCTCTCCTCTGCCTGTGTGTGTGCTGGGCCTAAATATATGCCAATGGACTGTTGCAGTGGTGGCTGACGTGAAGCCTGATTCTCTGCTATGACATGCAGACTGATTCTCTGCTGACATGAAGCCAGATTGTCTGTTACGGGACCTCTCTCCTCTGCCTGTGTGTGTGCTGGGCCTAAATATATGCCAATGGACTGTTGCAGTGGTGGCTGACGTGAAGCCTCATTCTCTGCTATGACATGCAGACTAATTCTCTGCTGACATGAAGACAGATTCTCTGTTACGGGACCTCTCTCCTCTGCCTGGGTGCCGGGGCCTAAATATCTGAGAATGGACTGTTCCAGTGGTGGGTGACGGGAAGCCAGATTCTCTGCTATGGAACCTCTCTCCAATTGATTTTGGTTAATTTTTATTTATTTAATTTTTATTTTAATTCATTTCCCTATCCACATTTGTTTGCAGGGGATTTACCTACATGTTGCTGCCTTTTGCAGCCCTCTAGCTCTTTCCTGGGCTGTTTTACAGCCTTTTTAGTGCCGAAAAGTTCGGGTCCCCATTGACTTCAATGGGGTTCGGGTTCGGGACGAAGTTCGGATCGGGTTCGGATCCCGAACCCGAACATTTCCGGGATGTTCGGCCGAACTTCTCGAACCCGAACATCCAGGTGTTCGCTCAACTCTAGTTGCTATCAGTCAGGAATTGGCCCAGAAGTTGATTGAGAGCATGCCCAGTCGAATTGCAGAGGTCCTGAAAAAGAAGGGCCAACACTGCAAATACTGACTCTTTGCATAAATGTCATGTAATTGTCGATAAAAGCCTTTGAAACGTATGAAGTGCGTGTAATTATATTTCACTACATCACAGAAACAACTGAAACAAAGATCTAAAAGCAGTTTAGCAGCAAACTTTGTGAAAACTAATATTTGTGTCATTCTCAAAACTTTTGGCCACGGCTGTATAGTCCCTTAAGATTCCTTCAAACATTTTTCCCACAACAGAAGTTAAATTAACTGGTCTATAATTACCTGTGGAGGACCTTAATCCTTTTTTGAATAAGGGCACCACATTTGCCTTGCGCCAATCACTTGGCACTGTACCAGTTCCTAGAGAATCCTTAAAAATTATAAAGAGGCACAGCAATGACTGAACAGAGCTCTTTAAGCACTCTTGGGTGTAATCCATCTGGACCCAGAGGCTTGTTCACATTTACCCTATTTAACTTCTCTTGGACCATATCTACAGTTAGCCAATTGAGTATATCGCTGGATGTACTAACAGCCCCAGCACCACAGATATCAGCTCCTTTTTCTTATTTTGTATATACGGTGCTAAAAAACCTATTTAGGAACTCTGCCTTTTCCTTATCTTCAGTGACTACCCCCCCCCCCTTTTTAAATGCCCTCTTTTTGTCTTTTGTTGCCCTTTTTACAGAAACTGTAAGCCATGGGGGGGGGGGGGGTTAATTTTAGCCGTTTATACTTGTTTCCTAAAGTAATACATTTTTAGTGCAATTACCCAATGTGGATTTGAAGCTCTCCCATTTATCCTCTGTATTATGTGACAGTAGCTGCTCCCAGTCTATGCCCTGAAATGCTGCCCTCAACCCAGGGAAATTAGCCTTTTTGAAATGTAGTGTCTTTGCTCTGCCTGACAGAGTTTGCTCCTTATAAGTTTAGGGGGAATATAATTATATTGTGGTCACTATTACCTGGTGTTTCTCGAACAGTAACATTACCAACAAGCTCTGAATCATTACCAGATCCAACAGAGCATCGCCCGTAGTGGGAGCTTCTACAAACTGGCCCATAAAGTGGTCCTGCAGCAAGTTGCGGAATTTTGTCCCCTTTGCAGTTGAGGCAGAACCATGACCCAAGTCAATGTCTGGGAAGTTAAAAATCTCCCGTTATGACTACTGTACCAGCCTGTGCCGCCTGCTCTATCTGGTTATACAGTTGCGTTTCTATCTCTTCTGTGATGTTAGGGGGTCTATAGATTACACCAAGTATTATTTTTTCAGTGTTTATACCCCTTTGAACTTCTACCCATAAGGTTTCCACACCCTCACGCACAATTGCCTCTTTCACACTTTTCTTCAGGTCACTCCTCACATACAGGCACACCCCACCTCCTTTTCTATTGACCCGGTCTTTCCTAAATAGTGTAAAACCCTCAATATTATTATAAGCATTTTGAAGAATTTAAAGTATAATCAATTCCATCCCCTATCCATGAGTTGTCAAGGTGTCTAATTGATAAATGTGGAGTTATAAATATATTATTCCTACTTAGGGTTTAGGGTATGTTAACACAGTTAAAATCCGATCTATAAAGAACAACTAGGAGTGCTGGAAACTAAAAGCAAGGAGCCCCAATGAAGGCATTGCCATTACCCCTACAGGAGGTTAGAGAAATACAGGTCTGCGAGCAGCAGGGTGGGGCAAGGACAAAATCAAGATGGAGAGAAGAGTTGGGGGAGGGAGAAAGGTCCTGGAGACCATAAGTAATTTAGGCCAGGGGAAGTAAGAGACAGCTGATTGGCTAGGATGCGGCAAAAGATAGGACATGTTCTATCCGTGGAGGCACAGACCCGGAAGCCCACAGAAAAAAAATGGAAGCCCTTAACTACGGTATAATGGGGACTGGCAAAGTTCCGGGCGCAACCTGGAAAACATGTTGAAAATCTGCAGGATGAAAACTTCTGCGCGCAGCGGTTTTCATCCAGCTGATTCTTTTCATATTTGCCAGATTGTGGCCAGATCTCTCTGGTCCTTATTATAGTTAATTCCAGCAGTGATAGTCCGGCAGGATGTTCCCGACCTGTCAAACGCAGGTGAGAAACAGGCCTTCGGCAGAGCAAGTTTTGGATTTACCCACCTAACCTCTGTTTTTAGGATGTAAAAAATCAGTTGTTATTCGTTTTGATATTCAGTCGCAGCCACAGTATGTACAGATGTAGCAGGGTTAACACACAAACTGTTAACTAAAATTTACTCATCGCGTTATCTGTAAGGCTGGAATCTCAATCTTGGTGGTACCAAGTGATACCTGGAAGACCCATATGTCGGGGCTAGGCACTGCTGAGCAGCATGCTAGCTGTCTATGTATTTCAACTAGCTAGGTCAGTGATGATGAACCTTTTAGAGACCGAGTGCCCAAAATGTAACCCAAAACCCACTTATTTATCACAAAGTGCCAACACAGCAATTTACCCTGACTACTACAGTCCAATACAGTATATCTTCCATGTACTTTATAATTTAGATATAATAGCCTGCCTACATTCAATGCGCTGCCCGTGCCGTTCAAAGTGTGCCTTGCGCTGATGAATTGGAGGAAGAGTCTAACCATAGACTTTTTCAAGGGCGTGGGTGCCCACAGAGAGGGCTCTGAGTGCCTCCTCTGGCACCCGTGCCATAGGTTCGCCATCACTGAGCTAGGTGGTACCAGGTGGTACCAGGTGATACCTGGTGGAGCCACATATTGGGGTAGGTGTTGCTGAGCAGTGTGCCAGCTGTCTGTGGGAAGGCATGTCCCTCATGGGGTTCAGGTAGCCGCAGGTGGCCAGTGGCTGACAGAGAGACGATTTCGGATGAGATAGTCCGACCGGCAACAAACTGAGTGGAGAAACCAGTTTAAGGCTGGGTTCACACCTGAGCGTTTTACAGCGCGTTCCTACGTGCTGTAAAACGCTCAACAAGGAGAAACCAATGCTTCCCTATCGGCATGCTTCTCACCTGGGCGTTTTACAGCGCGTACGATCGCGCTGTAAAACGCCCAATGCCCCAAGAAGTACATGAGCTTCTTTGGGGCGTCTTGTCGCGCGTTCCCGTACATAGACTTTCGGGAACGCGCGACAATGGGCGTTCGCTTGTCTCTGTATGCGCGATTGTAAACGCCGGTACAATCGCGCATACAGAGCGCTCCTTTCAGAACGCTCAGGTGTGAACCCAGCGTTAGACATGAGGTCCAGCTGACAACAGTTGGTTGAGGTACCGCAATTTAGGCTGTGCTCCCCTAAGTGGTGGCAGTGCAGGTATGTGACTTATAAGTGTTTTCTGCAAAACTTTGTGTCATGTTTTTCTCTCTGGTATGGGATGTACAGTTATAGTATGTAGCGGGAGGTTTGCACGTGCGCTCCTTATGACTGCGGTCAAAATTGGGGCTGACCATCCGACTATGAACTGCCACAAGATTAGCTCTATTGTATAACCCTCTCCTTTTCTGTGATCTGCAGAATTAAGTAGCATGATACTGATTTCCACACCAGATTTTTTTTTTACAGCATTGCCAAAATCTGCATAACAAATGTTCCAATGCATGTGAACAGGGATGTGGAACGTTCATTCAGATGCATAGGATGCAAATTGTGGTTGGATTTCATGCAGATTTTGAGAAAATGCATGTCTGCTCTGACTGGTGTGGACACAGCCTTACTTCTACCTTTGGGTAAGATTCATTCTAGGAAAACAAAACTTAACTCCTCTCTACACAGCAAGGGGCGTGGGCTTGCAGATGTGAGCCAGCGTGCTTCAAAAGGATACTGGTGTGAAGACAATCCTCAGATCACTGTTCGGACTTGCTATGGCTCCGAAAATGGTTCTATCGCTATTTGCCGCCATGTGCCTGATTTGTGTGTCACAAGGTAGGTTTCATGATTTCTATTGCTCTTTTATGTCATTACAAGCCTGATTAAGAGGGAAAGCTTAGGAGAGCATGGTATAGCATTGTAACACATAGATGCTATAAAGTATAGGGGTCGTACTAAATACATGACTTCTATGCAATTATGTTTTATAGAAAATTCTGCTTTTGACATTTTCAGCTAAAACTACATAAACATTTAGATAAATAAGTAAATATTTATAATAATAATATTAATAATTGTCTCGCATGTATTTTGAGCTATAAGTCATTTTTAGCAGTAGTCGCATCAGTAAAAATGAGGTCATTTTAGCCATCTGTGTACCTTACTTGATACATCCCTAATTTTGCGGTGTAGTTTTTAGTTAAGGTCAGTCAGTACATTAAGTCTGTACAAGATGCATAAAGCAAAGTGTTAATGCAAAATTGTATGCAGATATAGTGCTGCGAAGTGAACATGTATTACAATGTACATTGAAAAAACTGTTGATATGGCATAGGAACATAGCAAAGGTTTTGACTGGTGGGGTCTGTGTGCTGAGACCCCCACCGATCCCTAGAACAAGGTGATAGTCTCTCACTGAAGGAGATGGAATCAAGTCCGACTCATTGCCCATTTTCCTCAGTGATGACACAAAAGTAATATCTGAGTGCATCTATCTCCTCGTTCTAGCAATCGGTGGGGGTCTCAGCACTAGGACCCCCATCAATCAAAACGTTTGATACAATATGACTCGTGAAAAGTTTTTTCAACATGCAGGGACACTTTAATAGAAGTGGGGTTTTCACAAATACAAACATCTTAGGTTCCCATTTGTATTTGTTTTTATATTTATTGATAAAATGTTGTCAAAACTGTAAGATGGAAGACAACATGGCAGATCCCATTAATTTGGAAGGGATATATTGCTACTGTAAAAGCATCTGTTCAGTCAGGAGCTATTTCTTTACAGATGCCTTTAATCTACGGGACGTGTCTCTTGAGGGCTGAGAAAAGGATGGGTGTCAGAAGCTAGCTGCATCTCTGATGCAGAGAATAGAGTGCAGTTCTCTGCACTCATCATAGATATCAGTGTGGGTCTTGGAAGACATGGGCGCCCCCTAGTGGCTACTGGCATGTACGCTCCATGAGAGAGAGAAAAGGAGAAATGCTGTAAGCAGGGATGGGCGGTTCATTGTGTGGCTGTTTAGAGCAGATTATGACTGATATTCTCTCTTTGGCTTTACTTGAACCCCTATGTCATGCACCACCCCTCAGGTCCTGCACTACCTATAATGCAGTGCAACAGTGCATTTAAGGCCTCATGCACACGACCGTATGTATTTTGAGGTCCGCAATAAACGGATCCGCAAGAAATACGGGTGACGTCCGTGTGCATTCTGTATTTTGCAGAACGAAACACCTGGCCCCTAATAGAACAGTCCTATCCTTGTCCGTAATGCAGACAATAATAGGACATGTTCTATTTTTTGGGGAACGGAAATACAGACATACGGAAACAGAATGCACACGGAGTACCTTCTGTTTTTTTGCGGACCCACTGAAATGAATGATTCCGTATACGGTCCACAAAAAAAACGGAACGGACACGGAAAGAAAATATGTCCGTGTGCATGAGGCCTAACACATAGTTCTTTTAAAATGTAGAGATTCCCATCTGGGACATTGATGTTATATTCACAGAATATATATGCACAGCCACCTTGTTTCCTCTTGCTGGGTCCAAGAAGAAGAAACTTCATGTATCAGACATATAGCCCCAGAGCAATATTGAGAATGGGGTCCCCTGAAATTAATATCTGTTAATCAGGTATGGACCTGGTTTTGTTTACTTTCTCTATTTTAAAGTTCCCTTCACACATAGGGCAATATCAAAAAAGCGTATTCAGTGCTAGAAATACACTTTGTATGCCAGGGGTATTTCCCATCGTCAATGCTGTTCTATGACACGGACCCACTGGCAGGAACACACAGCATTATAAATCAGTATGATGCTGTGGGTCCGTGTCATAGAAGCAGCATTCAGGGCGGGAAATACCCCCGACACAGAGCGCATTTCTCACACTGAATATACTCGTGTGAAGTTGGCTATGTGCCTTGTCATAAATGAGTCGCATTCTCCAGCACAGGAGATTTCAAAGACAGGCATAAACCGCCGATCTTTGCTAAATCTCCCCCATCGTTTTTTGGGACAATTTTTGGGGCACACCTAGAGCATGATGCATTTTTTGGGGGAAAAAAACCTGACTTAAAATGCACCATTTGCTGATTGAATTTAAAGCAGCGGTTCTCAACCTAGGGGTCGATCGGCCCTTTCCGGGGGGTCGCCTGAGGCTTCCTATTAGGGCTGCACGATTGTAGCGTTACATTACCCTACTTCGTGAGATTTCCCTACCTCCTGACTTCCCGTCGCACTGCTAATGACGTAAGGAGGCGTTCCTGAGTTTTGACGATCTGCGCATGCGCAAACCGACAGTTTATGGAAAATCTCTGCGGAGTTCAGCTTCACACCGGGACACTGCGCATGCGCCGGCCGGAGTTAGCCGCGATTGCGCACTTGGCCGTAATATTTCCCTACTAAGGCTCTCCTGCGCATGCGCAGATCGTCAAAACTCAGGAACGCCTCCTCACGTCATTAGCAGTGCGACAGGAAGTCAGGAGGTAGGGAAATCTCACGAGGTAGGGTAGTATAACGCTACAAATAGGAGAGAGATTGTTTCACACAGGAGTAACATACTTTACACGCAAAGCCAGTTATGTGCGCAGTTTAGGACACATGAGGGGACACATAGGGCCATGAGGGGGACCAGCATAAGATGCTATATGTCTTATGCTGGCCCCCCTCATGGCCCTATGTGTCATAGCACACATCCCCTATAACAGCGTACTCCACAGATCCACCCCATAACAGTGCCATCCACAGGTCCCCCATAAGTGTCCTCCACAGATCCCCCATAATACTGTCCTCCACAGATTCCCCCATAACAGCGTCCTCCACAGATCCCCCACAACAGCGTCCTCCACAGATCCCCCACAACACAGCGCCCTCCACAGATCCCCCACAACACAGCGCCCTCCACAGATCCCCCACAACACAGCGCCATCCACAGATCCCCCACAACACAGCGTCATCCACAGATCCCCCACAACACAGCGTCATCCACAGATCCCCCACAACACAGCGCCATCCACAGATCCCCCACAACACAGCGCCAATTACAGAACTACCTAACACCTTGTAATAGACTGGCATACATCCTGCATATCAGATATTTACATTACAATTCATAACAGTAGCAAAATTAGTTATGACGTAGCAAGGAAAAAAATTTAATGGTTGGGGTCACCACAACATGAGGAACTGTATTAAGGGGTCACGGCTTTAGAAAGGTTGAGAACCACTGATTTAAAGGGACACTCCCATCAGAAAGGGGTATTTTTCTAAACTCAATAATCATGGAAAACTTTTTTGTGTTTTTTTACTTTTCCTTATTGAATTCAGCAGTACTATACCATAAATAATAAATAACATAAATAAAATATACTGTCCTTCTGTACAGAGAGCACAAAAGTCCTATATAGATAGGAATCCCATTGTTATTGTAATGCTACTGCAAGGGAAATAAGTTTATCTGCTAGAATAGTAGTAGATTACTAGAATTAAGGTAACAGTATGACAGCTCTGAAACCAGCATCAAGAGATTATTTAAAAAAAATTAGCTTATAGGCATTTCAGTTATATTCAGTTTTCAATCCAGCACCTGGATCGTAATACTTTTATAATTGCATGTCATAAAAAATTTAGTGTAGCTACTGAGTTATTCAATGAAACGTATCTGTATGGCGCCACCTGCTGTAAGTGGTTTTCTTATTTCTTTGTCTTACTTACTAAGATAGCTGCGCAGTTTCATCCTTCAACTGCCTCCTGTACTGTGATAGGGAGAGAGCTGCAGCTGAAAGGACATGCCCCTCCACAGCTGCAGCTGAAAGGATGCTCTCCTTGAGCTGCCAGCTTGATATAAATCTAGCAGAGCAATTGGAGCAATGAATGGGGAGATCTTTGGATCCATGTGAGGTACAGGGCTGGTTCTAGCTTTGTTAGAAAGAACTTGTCGTGTGCTATATGATTTTTATTTTTTACATTAATTATAGGATAACCCCTTTAAGTTCAGCAAATAAATTTATGGAACCAATAATGCCATTGTAGACAAAGCCACAATATGTGATCCTGGATATACTGTACTGGTTGATAGGCCCATAACGTTATGTCGTTAACGTCAGTGAAAAAAAAAAGGCTAGGTCACTTAGTGTTAGATAAACCTGCGTCTATGTTCAGATATGGTGCATTTTTATTGTACTTTTGTTTCTGTCACACAGATAACATATTTTGTATTATTCTACTATTTCCATTCATGCAGCTTTAAACAGAAAATGAGGAAAATGAGGGTTAGATTCTACTAGAATGGAAATGAGTTCAGGTTCTATATCTGCGCTAGAATTTCTCTTTTTCTGTAATGCAATAGAATAGCAAAAAAAAAATAAATGTTTAGGATCTGCCCGTGACAGACATCGACAGCGCCTGTAGGATCTGCCAGTTACAGACATCGACAGCGCCTGTAGGATCTGCCAGTTACAGACATCGACAGCGCCTGTAGGATCTGCCAGTTACAGACATCGACAGTGCCTGATCAGCCCGATTCACTATAATAAGTAGGGTTGCCAACCACGGTTTTTCTTTTTTCTGGACAACGTATCCCAAAATCACGGACAGCCAACATTTTTTATGGACAAACTGGAAAACCATAATGAATGATAAAGATTATAAATAATACATGTGCATAAGTCAATATACTGATAAGAACTCATTATCAGCATTTACTGGGAACTGTAAAATGATAATTACCACCAAAATAATTCAAGTCAATTACCACCAGCCTTAAAAACAAAACAAAAAAAAATCACATACACATTTATTTGTTTTTATGGGCACAAGAAAAAGTTGCCTGTTTTTACAGACTATCCTGAAATTTCTAGAAGGTTGGCAACCCTGATAATGAGGCCTGTCGGATTTCCAAAGGGCTCAGATTTTAGACCCCAAGATTTTTCACCCAATTAATGGGAACAAGCATTTATCGGAAAGCTCATTTCCGATACTTCGCCTGTATAATTGAGAAGCTGATCAGACACAGAAGCATTGCAAACCTGAAGTTAGGTTTAGACCTGACTGTGTAGACACTGGTTGAGCCAGTTATATGGAGGTGGATGGAGAAGGGTAAGATCAGGACCGTGAGGTCAGTAACTGGATAACAGCAGAACAGGTAGGGGAACAAATGCCAGGGAGTCTGGTCCTCACCTTGAACACCCTAGTAAATAGGCCTGTTTGGCTTATAGTAGAGATGAATATGCAACAACACTAGAGAAGGGCATTGCTTCTCGCCTCCTGGAGAATGACTGCTGCAGGAAAGATGGGGGAAGGAGTGCAGCAGAGAGGTCAAACAGATGCTAGTGAAGGGGCTCTGTTATAAGGCAGACAGATAGGGTAAACTCCCTCCAAAATCATAAATGCAGAATATTGTGTTGTCTTCCGGGTGCTTGGGATCATCATACTGCGGACCAGATAGACAGATTGTTGGGTTGGGCTAGGAAGGACCCAGCCATCATGGCACATATTGGTACTAACGGCAAAGTTGGCAGGAGAAGGTCCTTAAATGTGACTTTAGGTAACCGGAAATGTTGCACTCCTTTCCTATGAAGCAGAAGAGAAATATTACATTTCAACTGAATAAAATAGAGAGTGAAAAGTTGAAAGAACCCTTAAATGGACGAAGATTAGAAACTATAAATGTGCTAATAAAATAGATAAGCCAGTAGCTAGGTTGATATATAAAATTGAAAACAAATTAAACTTGACAATGCTGCAAATTAAACAGTGCTCCAAGGGAAACTGGGGTGAGGAACATTATACATTACATACAGGAGAATGATATTCCCAAAATGAAGCCTGAGTCTTTATGAGGCCTTAAAAAAGAAATCAGATTATTAGAAAATTAAAATTTAGCAAGGCTCCAGGCCTAGATGGGTTTATCTAAAAGTATTCTCTGTTTTGAGAAAACTATATAATTATATAATGAAATTTCAGAGGCATTAAATGGAAAGTGTCACCAGCAACCTCACTGCCAAACTGTTTGCATAGATACATAGTTGTGGTTGTCGTGATTAAGATGCTCTTTTTCTTTTGTTGATTTGAGGCTACGTTCTAAAATTATGACTCTTTTTCTTAATATGCAAATTAGGCCTTTGAGGCAATTTTTCTGGTTGCAGTCAAGCTCCACTTATTTCTGTGCGCAACCCCCTCCCCGGCTGTTTTGATTGACAGGCCAGGCATAGGCAAATCAGCAAGGGAGGGGCTGGGCACAGAAAGGAGTGGAGCTTGGGTGCAACAAGAGCAATGTTGACGCCCTTATTGCACCAAAGGCCTAACTTGCATATTAAGAAAAAGGTATCAGAACTAAGGAACAGAGACTCAGATCAACAGTAGAAAAACAGCGCTGTAATCGGGTGAACCACAGCTATGTGTCTATGCAAACAGTTGGATAAGGAGTTCGCTGGTGACAGATTCCCTTTAAAAGTTATCAACACCTTCAGGGGAAATTCTTTTATAATTTCATTTTACTCATTTTAGTCTAACATTTTTTTTTTATTGGTCTCTATTAAAAATGTTTTTCAGTTTATGTCCTACAGGGTTAAATCTCAGCCTAGCTTCAGAGTATGTTAGTTTCAGTTTTACACAAACCCTTTTATTTTGCTGTTCTGACAGCTATGTATCTCCCTTATCTCTGAACTCCTGATAGCAAATAAACACTCAGTATAGCTAAATTGTTATATTTGTCATGCAAATTTAGCTATAAAGAGTGTTTATGAGGTCTCAGGAAATCAGATATTAGGCTATACATGAAGGCGTCAAAACATCAACTCAAGTGTAAAACTGAAACTAAGATACTCCGTAGTTAGGCTAAAATTTAACCCTGTAGGAAAAAAACTACTGACAATATTTAACAAAGTCAGATTTTAAAAAATCATATTTAGGGCTCTTTCACACCTGCGTTCTTTTCTTCCGGCATAGAGTTCCGTCGTCGGGGCTCTATGCCGGAAGAATCCTGATCAGTTTTATCCTAATGCATTCTGAATGGAGAGAAATCCGTTCAGGATGCATCAGGATGTCTTCAGTTCCGGAACGGAACGTTTTTTGGCCGGAGAAAATACTGCAGCATGCTGCGCTTTTTGCTCCGGCCAAAAATCCTGAAGACTTGCCGCAAGGCCGGATCCTGAATTAATGCCCATTGAAAGGCATTGATCCGGATCCGGCCTTAAGCTAAACGTCGTTTCGGTGCATTGCCGGATCCGACGTTTAGCTTTTTCTGAATGGTTACCATGGCTGCCTGGACGCTAAAGTCCTGGCAGCCATGGTAAAGTGTAGTGGGGAGCAGCATACTTACCGTCTGTGCGGCTCCCGGGGCGCTCCAGAGTGATGTCAGGGCGCCCCACGTGCATGGATGACGTGATCGCATGGCACGTCATCCATGCGCATGGGGCGCTCTGACGTCACTCTGGAGCGCCCCGGGAGCCGTGCGGACCCCCGCTCCTACTATGGCAACCAGGACTTTAATAGCGTCCTGGGTGCCATAGTAACACTGAACGCATTTTGAAGACGGATCCGTCTTCAAATGCTTTCAGTACACTTGCGTTTTTCCAGATCCGGCGTGTAATTCCGGCAAGTGGAGTACACGCTGGATCCGGACATGGCAAGTGTGAAAGAGGCCTTAGCCCAAAATGATTAAAATGCAATAATAAACAAAAATTGCCCCCAAAAAGGTGTTCATAGCCTTTAAAATTTAAATTCCAACAATAAGTGACTTTGGTGGATGGAATTATTATTAGATTTTCCTCCAGGAGCTATACCTTTTTCATTTTTCTGTTCACATAGCCATATCATGTTTTTTTTTTTTTTGCATTTGTAGTTTCTAATGGCACCACTTAATATTGCATATGATGTACTGGAAAGCTGGAAAAAATCAAAATGGGGTGGAATTGGTAAAAAAAAAAAAAGCTCAATTCTGCCATTGTCTTATGGGTTTCGTTTTTACAGCATTCCCTGTGCGGTAAAAATGACATGTTAACTTCATTCTGTTAAGTATGATAAGAGCAATTCAAAATTTCTATAGTTTTCCTTGTGTTTTATACTTTTTAAAAAAAGTCAAAACTTTGAAAAAAATGTTTGTCTTTGCATCACTATATTCTGAAATCCATCACGTTTTTATATTTATGTCAACGGAACTATGGATTTTTGCAGGTTGATTTGTAGTTCTCATGGATACCATTTTGGGGTGTGTATGAATTTTATCACATTTTATAAATTCTTTCGGGAGGTAAAGTGTCCATTTAGAATTTTTTTTCCATTATGCCATTCACCATACGAGATAAAAAAATATATATTTTAATAGTTCGAGAAGTTTTATTTTTTGAATTGTTTATTTTTATTTCTAAAATTGGAAAGGAGGATGACTTGAATTTTTTATTACTTTTTTGCTTATATGTATATTTTTTAGCTTTTACTTTTTTCACATTTATTTTTACTCCGCCTAAGGTACTATTAAGAGGTTTTCAGGACTAGATAAACATGGCTGCTTTCTTCCAGAAGCAATGCCTCTCCTGTCCACTGGTTGTGTGGTATCATGGCTCAGTCCCATTAACTTCAATGAAACTGAGCTGCAGTAGCAGAGTCAGCTCAAGGACAGGTATGGTGCTGTTTCTGGAAGAGAGCAGCCATGTTTGTCTAGTTCTAAATCTAAAGATTTACCATTGCAGTCTGAGGGAGAATCAGTGCATTCCTATAAAGCCCTGCCAGATGCAGGGCTTGATAGGTACTTTACTATGGCAGGCCTCAGAGACTACAGAAGAATCCAGGCAGCCATAGCAGCCAGATAGGGGCTGTCACCGTATAGTGGGGTAGTCATTCAGTCACCGGGAACGCCATGTTTCTGATAAATGACCTCTCAGATGCCATTGAAGTAAATACCATGCACAGACAGCTTTATCTATGCATGTGTGGGATGACTTTAACACCAATAATCAAATTATTAATTTTTTCCACTACTTTTTAGTGCTAGCTGATGACTGTGCACCATACGTGAATGGAGATTTGAAGCTGGTCCCAAAACAACAATGCATACTTTTAACATCCTGTGGTGGAACCTGCACAAACAGATACTGCATATTTGGTGGAAGCTTGGACCAGAACCAGTTCATGTGTCTTGTGAACAAGTAAGTAGGAAACCATACCATGGCAGTGGTTTGTTGGTTGCCGATGATGCCTTGCAGAACTGGGTCCTGGATTAGAATCCAACCAAGGACATAAGAGTTTCCTTCCACACTCCAAAAATAATTTACTGATAGGTTAGGCTGGGTTGACATTGGCATATCAAATTCAGGTATTCTGCATGCAGCGGTATCTTGTTCGGCAAAATGTCGATATTCATGCTGGAAACCCAACTGACGCAATTGCAGTGAATGGGACCCTTTGACCGTCGGCTGCGTCCAGCATATGCTGTTCCAGCATATAGGAAAAGTCGATTATCTTCTCCGGCGGTCCTATAGAGAATGAATGGAGAGGCCCATGTTCACCTTGCCTCTCCATCAGAATGGGGGAACGAGAACCCCTTTTCTTGGGATCACTGGGGGTCCCAGCGATCAGTTAGTTATCCCCTATTCTATAGATAGAAGATAACTTCTAAACTTGGCAAAATCCCTTTCATGGAAGAAATCTTTTGAAACTGATAAAAAGGGAGATTCGCCAAAACTGCTTTCCATGCAGCAGCCAAATCGCCTTTCCGTGTCCTCTAATAGAATTACAACGAAGCTCTCTCAGTACAATTTGTGGGTAGGGGGAGAAAATAAACGTTGAGCCACAATTTCAATTCTTACAAGAAGTCACCCGAATGGAGATAGAAATTAAAAGTAAAATCCTAACAGTTTACAATTAGAAATATATACATTATTGCCCCAAACAAATTTCTTTAGGTCAGTGTTTGTGAATTGACAAGATGTTGGCTTTCAAACAAGTACCCGCTGCACGTTGATGTCCACAGAACTATTCAAGAGTACATCTACAAGGACGCAAAAGCTGATAAAGTGCTCATATTGACAATGGCAGAGCCATCGAAGACAGACAGAGACATAAACATTAGATTGAAGGTTACACAATTGAAAATTTACTGCTGGAACATGAGAGAATTACTCACATTGTACAGAATTACAACTGTTGCATTTTTGGGATATATTAGATGATATTTTAGACTAGAACTGCACAGACCAATACTGTTCTTTGATGTCTGCTATAGTATATTTTACTATGGCGAGCTACCCAGCGGACTTTGCCATAATGCACCAGCATTGTTAGATGCTGTCTAAAATTTTGTGCCATAATATGAAATATCAGGGGAACTTAAAGTGTCCTTGGGAAAAAAAAATCTAAAAGTGACTGAATGGCGAACACAAATAGAGTCAGCAAACCATCAGCCATAGCCACATTGGTGGTAAGTGAGGTCCAGAGGCATAGCTATAGTGGGAGCAGGCTCGAACTCACAGTAGGCCCGCCCAGGAGGAGGACTAAAAGATTGATTTTATTGTCAGGGCATCCCCAACAGTATTAAACACTAATATTATAATCATAATGGATGCCAAATATTATCGGTAATACATGTCTATGACTCAATATACCAAGAATAACTCATTACTAGCATCTACTGTGAGCTGTAAAATGATAATTACAACCAAAATAATTTAGTCAAGTACCAACAGCCTAAAAAAAAAGTCTTTTTTGTTTTCACGGACACAGGAAAAAATTCACCTATTTTTACGGACTGTCCAGAAATTTCAAGATGGTTGGCAACCCTGATATTTTGAATTTATATACACACTCACCTAAAGAATTATTAGGAACACCTGTTCTATTTCTCATTAATGCGATTATCTAGTCAACCAATCACATGGCAGTTGCTTCAATGCATGTAGGGTTGTGGTCCGAATTTTGTGTAAACAGAATGAGAACATGTATCCATCATGCCTTGTTACCACTGGGCAGGCTGGTGGTGTAATGGTGTGGGGGATGTTTTCTGGGCACACTTTAGACCCCCTAGTGCCAATTGGCCATCCTTTAAATGCCACGGGCTACCTGAGCATTGTTTCTGACCATGTCCATCCCTTCATGACCACCATGTACCCATCCTCTGATGGCTACTTCCAGCAGGATAATGCACCATGTCACAAAGCTCGAATCATTTCAAATTGTTTTCTTGAACATGACAATGAGTTCACTGTACTAAAATGGCCCCCACAGTCACCAGATCTCAACCCAATAGAGCATCTTTGGGATGTGGTGGAACGGGAGCTTCGTGCCCTGGATGTGCATCCCTCAAATCTCCATCAACTGCAAGAGGCTATCCTATCAATATGGGCCAACATTTCTAAAGAATGCTATCAGCACCTTGTTGAATCAATGCCACGTAGAATTAAGGCAGTTCTGAAGGAAAAAGGGGGTCCAACACCGTATTAGTGTGGTGTTCCTAATAATTCTTTAGGTGAGAGTATATATATTTACCGTATTTTTCGCCCCATAAGACGCACTTTTTCCCCCCAAAAAATGGGGGGGGGGGAATGCTAACATTTTTACATTGCAGGCTGCGATGTATAAGCGAGCGGGGAGGGACTGGGATGAGGAGCTGGGGGCCGGCAATTGCGGCGGGGAGGTGCAGTCACTGTACTCCGGCCCCGCCGCTCCAGTGCTGCACTATACAAACATATAATGTCTCATTCAATTAAAAGTGATTAAACATGCCCCCCCCCCCACTTTTAATATTACCGTACACCCCAAAAGCTTCTGTAGAATGCAGGCAGGCCGGGCGGGCGGCAGCGTAACTCCCTGATGTCAAATGCCTGCGCCGCCTACTTTATGAATGAAGCAGGCGGCGCAGGAATGTGACATCAGTGAGTGACGCACGGGCCGCCCGGCCTGCCTGCGTTGTACAGAAGCTGTTAGGGTGTACGGTAATATTAGGAGTGAGGGGGCATGTTTAATCACTTTTAATTGAATGAGACATTTTATATTTGTATACTGCAGCACTGGAGCGGTGGGGGGGGGGGGAATCTGTGGATGGCACTGTTATGGGCTGAGGGGTCTGTGGATGGCACTGTTATGGGCTGGGGGGTCTGTGGATGGCACTGATCTCCCATAACAGTGCCATCCACAGATCTCCCATAACAGTGCCATCCACAGATCCCCCATAACAGTGCCATCCACAGATCCCCCATAACAGTGCCACCCACAGATCCCCTATAACAGTGCCATCCACAGATCCCCCATAACAGTGCCATCCACAGATCCCCCATAACAGTGCCATCCACAGATCCCCCATAACAGTGCCATCCACAGATCCCCATAACAGTGCCATCCACAGATCCCCCATAACAGTGCCATCCACAGATTCCCCCATAACAGTATCAGCCACAGATCCCCCCCTGTAACAGTATCCTTCACAGATCCCCCATAACAGTGCGTCATCCACAGATCCCCCCATAACAGTGCGTCATCCACAGATCCCCCATAACAGTGCGTCATCCACAGATCCCCCATAACAGTGTGCCATCCCTAGATCCCCCCATAACAGTGTCCTTCACAGATCCCCCATAATAGTGCCATCCACAGATCCCCAGTAATAGTGCCATCCACAGACGACCATTAGTTCCAAACCCACCAAAAAGCACACCTTTTGGTTAAAAATATTTTTTTTCTTATTTTCCTCCCCAAAAACCTAGGTGCATCTTATGGGCTGGTGCGTCTTATAGGGCGAAAAATACGGTATGTTGGAAATGGCTGGAGCGTCTGACAGGCCTGATCTGATCTTGACTAAACTTGCTGTGGGGCCGAGTCAGTTGTTGTTACACCACAATACGATATTCCTTTTAGACAATGGGAAAAAGTTCCCCAGCCCTGAGGCATCATGCACACGGCCATTGTTTTGGTCCGCATCCAAGCCGCAGTTTTGGCGTCTCGGATGCGGACCCATTCACTTCAATGGGGCCGCAAAAGATGCGGACAGCACTCCGTGTGCTGTCCGTATCCGTTGCTCTGTTCCGTGGCCCCGCAAAAAAAAATATAACCTGTCCTATTCTTGTCCGCGCTTTGCAGACAAGAATAGGCAGTTATATTAAAGGCTGTCCGTGATGATTCGCAAAATTGCAGAACGCACACGGACACCATCCGTGTTTTTCGGATCTGCGGTTTGCAGACCACAACACACACAACGGTTGTGTGCATGAGGCCTTATGCATTAAAAAATCAACATAGCATAAACATATTTGCTAGGCCCTACAAAGCAAGTCAAAAAAAGTGGGGTGGAGAACGTCCGCTTTCTAGAGCAGACTCACAGGTTTTGTCCAACCCCCTGCTTCCCTATTGGGCTATATTAGGTGACATGAATGAGGTCAATGCTGTTACATGGGGAACTGCAATAAAAAAAAAAACATTCTGCAAAATAGAAATTAATGGTCAGGCTGGCATTTCAAGCATTAATAGAAGCTATCTGAAACAGTATATTCTGCTTCTGTTTCTTCCACAGCCTTTATGCCATCATTGGAGTAAGCATCCTGTTCTTTGTATTGCTGGTGTGCGGAATCGTTGCCTCCTGCTGTAAATATTGCTTTCTAGCCTCCATGGTCTCGTCTAACTGTAAGTATTGCATCTGAAGAATAGAGAATAATACAGGGAGTCTGTCACCACCTACCACTGTGACATAGCGTTTGCTCACCAGAATAAAAACTTTTTATCCCTTTCCTGATCAGAAACTCCGTTCTTGCAATATTATGTTTTTCCTAATATGTAAATGAGAGGTTAGGTGCAACAAGGGAGTCACCATTGCTCTCGCCACACCAAAGCTCCGCTTCTTTTAATGCCCGGTCCTTCCCTCTCTGCTTTGATTGACAGTGCCAGGCAAAACACATTGGCTCTGAGCGCTAAAAGTAGTAGAGCGTTTGTGTAACAAGAGCAACAACAATACTCTCATTGCACCAAAGAGCTAATTTCCATTCCAGGCAAACTAACTCTGCCATTGATGCTGACATCTGCTGGTGAACCAGGTACATTACACTTTAACATAACATTTACATGGAAAAGAATATGCGCACATTATACCGGACCTGGAAATTAATATATGATGACATTAGATCAACCATAGGAGATAGCGGGGAGGTGTAAAGGGTGGTATTGCACCTCTGGGGTATTACAGATTAACCATCATAGTAACGACAGTATCAATGCAGACAAAGGTCAGGAATGAATTTCCTTGTTCGTTTACTCAGTGTGTATAATAAAATCATGAACGTTACAACTGTTTAATTAGATTTTGTTAAGGACCCTTTACATGGCTCGATGGAGCAGAAGATTGTCGGGAAGGAAGCGTTCCTTTCTGACAATCGCCTGCTCATCAGTGAAGGACACATTTACATGCAGCGATCTCCTCCAGTATGGGAACGAGCGATCCTAATGCCATTGCTCATCCCCATACAGAATCATTGTTTGCCGGCAGCAGAGGCGTTCTAGACTCCATGATCCAATGATTTAGGTGACTGTACCAACGATCCTCTTACCTGATGAACGAGCGTTTTGCACCTTTATACTGGCAGATTACAGCTAACAAGCTTTCGCACAAATACTCTTTGGCAATAATCTGTCCGAACATAGCACCGTGTAAAGGCACCTTTAGTCTATCATTGTGATTTAGAAAACAATTAGACCACGTTTTATTAAGAATCAGTGCAGAAATCAAGGCAGTGCCAAAGGTTTCATTCACCTTTCCTTGCAACAGTTAGTAAAGGAAATGTATGACCTATCATTTTTATACAAATTAAAACCAAATAGTGACATACTAAGGTAAATTAACAAAAATGTTTTATGCTTTATTTTGGCCTAACAGAGTTGCAAATTGGCACACTGTATATTTGTGTCACAATTGGTGACTTTTTACTTCTCTCACCACTTTTTAAAAGTGATTTGGAATAATGGGTGGAGTTTAGTGGAAAGAGCGTACCCTGCCACATCCCAAAAGCTCATAGCGGGCTTAGATGTGTATTTCTGGATGATGGACAGCCATCTTACCTGAACTGCAGTTTAGAGATAGTGTAAGCTTTATAGCAGCGACCTGGACTATAGACACAGATAGGAGATTAGGCATGCTCTGTGACCTGTACAGAGGTCATTGTGCAGAGAGGGGAGTAAACGAGTTGTGGAATCAACTACTGTGAATCCTGTGTTGTCTCTACAGAGGTGTTATCTTTCATTGTAATTCTGCCTGTAATTGTAATGAGATCACTGTTGAAAGTGATCTCCACAGATAACAGGTTGTGGCAGCCTATTATTAGTTGACAATGCAAAAAATGCAGGGTTTAAGTTTTTTTTTTTTTAAATATAGTGACAGAAAACTAATAATAACATTACCAAAAATTCTTAAAAATACATTTTAGAATAGGTCATCTTCTAATGACACATTCCAATTACAAAACCGATCCAGTGAAAGCTGATTTATTTATATATAGTATGACGCCACCTTGTATTCACAGTGTACAGCAATATGCATGTCCATCTACTAGTCTAAGTACAGCCATGTCTCTACACCAGGGATGGCCAACCTGCGGCTCTCCAGCTGTTGCAAAACTACAACTCCCACCATGCCCTGCTGTAGGCTGAAAGCTGTAGTCTTTGCATGCTGGGAGTTGAAGTTCTGCAACAGCTGGAGAGCCGCAGTTTGCCTATCACTGTACTAGTCTAAGTACAGCCATGTCTCTAGTCTACACAGTCATCCTCTTGACTGCACAGCAGCTAATAGATATATCTACAGGGGATAGAGACATTGTATTAGTCCCTCTGCACTGAACACAGGGAAGAAAGCTATCTTGAGTAGCTGCTTTGCACTATATGGAAAATGCATGTGGTTTTGCTACCGTTGGTTTTTTCGGGTGAAATATTTTAAATATATGTGTCTCACCTGTAAAAACAGCAACCACATCAAAAACTGCAGCAAAAATGTTTTTTTGTGCATTTTAAAAGCACCCAGTCACATGATTAATACATCCTCAGCATCTTAAAGGGAACCTGGCACCTCAAAAATGCATCTACACCCGCCAGCAGCACCTCGTAGTAGCCCGCAGCCTGTTAATAATCATATGTTTCATCCTGTTGTCCGATGCTGCATAACTTAAAAAAAAAACGCAGTTTTGTTCTCCATCAGCGCTATAGTGTCGGCCTCCTTGCGTCAAGTCAAGGTAACCACGCCCCCTAACCGTCCCCTCTTGCCTGAGAGTGACAGCTTGCAGTGCGGCCACAAGTCTCACGCATGCGCGGTGCGCTCTGTAGTAATGCGCTATCCCATCTGCTGCCGCTGTTAGCCGGGTTTCAGCGGCGCAATGCGCATGCGCGAGGCTTGTGGAACCGCGGCCGCATTGCAGGCTGTCACTCTCAGGCAAGAGGGGACGGTTAGGGGGCGTTGTTACCTTGACTTGAGGCTTGGAGGCCGGCACTATAGCGCTGATGGAGAATAAAACTGCGTTTTTTTAACTTACGCAGCATCGGACAACAGGATGAAACATATGATTATTAACAGGTTGCGGGCTACTACGAGGTACTGCTGGCGGGTGTAGATGCATTTTTGAGGTGACAGGTTCCCTTTAAGACTTGCTGCAGTTTGTTTATAGTCTATAGACTGTTCTTCATTTCAACGGCTGCATTGTGGTTTGGACTACAGTCAACCACATTACTAAAATTCAGCATTTGTTTCCTTCAGAAGGGTTCCTACAATATCCTAACTTGCAGAACTCTTCTATGCAAAGCAAACATCTGCATCCTCATCTGGTTGATATATATCTGTCCTTGGTAACACACAGAAACTCAGCTTGTTTAACCCCGACCCATGCCGAAAATTTATGACTGTTTGTTCCCACATCTATATCTTATGGATGCTGTCAGTATGTCAGTATTACACAGCCCCACTCCTGTTTAAATTGCCTGGATTAGGCTAGGTCTACACGACGACAATAAGTCGCGCGACACATAGGGCACAACTACACTGCAACATGTGTCGCAACATTAATGTCGCGCAACAATTTTTATAATGGTAGTCTATGGTGTCGCACTGCGACATGTAACATGCTGCAACTGCAATGAGACAGTCGCAGAAAAATCCATCCTGTCGTGTCGCAGTCGCAGCATGTCGCATGTCGCAGTGCGCCACCATAGACTACTATTATAAAAATTGTCGCACGACATTGGTGTGACAAAATGTCGCGTGACAAATGTCCTTGTGTAGACCTAGCCTAAGAGATAACTCTTGGAATTTTAACCCTTTAGATGCTGCTGTCAATAGTGCCTGCTAAGCTGTTTGACAAGAAGGGGGCTCCCTCTGTCATCCCACTGGTGCCACATGCGATCACATTGCTACCATGGCAGTCAGTGGCCTTTGCCATTGGTAACTGCCTATTAAGCCAGAGGCATAGCCTAAGGGGTGGCCTGTTAGTGTAACACTGACTGGCAATAATGATTTGGAATAATTAAGCAATCAAACAAATCCTGCTTTATTATCAACCCCTTAGGCCTCTTTCACACGAGCGTAGCGTGTGAGGGCCAGGGGCGGACTGACAACTCATGGGGCCTCCGGGCAATAGGTGTGTCCCCGCCCACCCTTAAGCCACACCCACACACAGCCCCACCCACATCGCACCATGCCTGCTTCAGGCTCATGTGGGCGAGTACAGAAAATATAGTAGATGTCCCCTGCAGTCCTATGTAACACCACAGATAACACAGTGATGGCTATCTGAGTACAGAAATTGTAGTAGTGTTACCTGCAGTCCTATGTAAAACTACAGATAAGACTAGTGCTGATAATGTGGTAGTGTTACCTACGTCCTTAGTGTGCCTCCCTATTAGTGTTGAGCGAACTTGTGTTTTAAGTTCAGCGTCTAAAGTTCGGGTTCAGGTTATTGAAGTATCCCATTATGGATTCTAAATTCCGTTATGGTCCGTGGTAGCAGAATCCATAACGGGATACTTCAATAACCTGAACCCGAACTTTAGACGCTGAACTTAAAACACAAGTTCGCTCAACACACTTCCCTATGTCTCTCCCACAGACTTCATGCTGGCGGCGCTGCCTTCTCCTTTTTTTCTTGCCCCGCACAGAATGTCTTGATGCAGCTGCATCAAGACATAGGAACACTGTGGGCATGATGATGGTGACACACAGTGCGAGACACACACACACACACACACACGGAGAGACACAGACACACACACACGGAGAGACACACACACACATGGAGAGACACAGACACACACACACACACGGAGAGACACAGACACACACACACGGAGAGACACACACACACATGGAGAGACACAGACACACACACACACACATGGAGAGACACAGACACACACACACACACACACACACAGAGAGACACAGACACACACACACACACACACACACGGAGAGACACAGACACACACACACATGGAGAGACACAGACACACACACACACATGGAGAGACACAGACACACACACACACACGGAGAGACACAGACACACACAGACACACACACACGGAGAGACACAGACACACACACACACGGAGAGACACAGACACACACACACACGGAGAGACACAGACACACACACACGGAGAGACACAGACACACACACACACACGGAGAGACACAGACACACACAGACATGGAGAGACACAGACACACACGGAGAGACACAGACACACACACACACACACACATGGAGAGACACAGACACACACACACGGAGAGACACACACACACACGGAGAGACAGACACACACACACGGAGAGACACAGACACACACACACACATGGAGAGACACAGACACACACACACGGAGAGACACACACACACACGGAGAGACACACACACGGAGAGACACAGACACACACACATGGAGAGACACAGACACACACACACGGAGAGACACACACACACACGGAGAGACAGACACACACACACGGAGAGACACAGACACACACACACACATGGAGAGACACAGACACACACACACGGAGAGACACACACACACGGAGAGACACACACACGGAGAGACACAGACACACACACATGGAGAGACACACACACGGAGAGACACAGACACACACACACACGGAGAGACACAGACACACACACACGGAGAGACACAGACACACACAGACACACACACGGAGAGACACAGACACACACACACACACACGGAGAGACACAGACACACACACACACACACGAAGAGACACAGACACACACACACACATGGAGAGACACAGACACACACACACATGGAGAGACAGACACACACACACATGGAGAGACACACACACACATGGAGAGACACACACACACAGAGACACAGACACACACACACACATGGAGAGACACAGACACACACACACACATGGAGAGACACAGACACACACACACGGAGAGACACAGACACACACACACGGAGAGACACAGACACACACACACGGAGAGACACAGACACACACACACGGAGAGACACACACGGAGAGACACACACACGGAGAGACACACACAAGGAGAGACACAGACACACACAAGGAGAGACACAACACACACACATGGAGAGACACAGACACACACACACGGAGAGACACAGACACACACACGGAGAGACACAGACACACACACACACATGGAGAGACACAGACACACACACACGGAGAGACACAGACACACACACACGGAGAGACACAGACACACACACACAGAGAGACACAGACACACACAGACACACACACACGGAGAGACACAGACACACACACACACACGGAGAGACACAGACACACACACGGAGAGACACAGACACACACACACACATGGAGAGACACAGACACACACACACGGAGAGACACACACAGGGAGACACACACACACATGGAGAGACACAGACACACACACACACACGGAGAGACACAGACACACACACACACACACACACACATGGAGAGACACAGACACACACACACAGAGAGACACAGGCCCACACACACACATGGAGAGACAAACATGGAGAGACACACACGGAGAGACACACACAAGGAGAGACACAGACACACACAAGGAGAGACACAGACACACACAAGGAGAGACACAGACACACACAAGGAGAGACACAGACACACACAAGGAGAGACACAGACACACACACACACACGGAGAGACACAGACACACACACACACACAAGGAGAGACACAGACACACACACGGAGAGACACACACACGGAGAGACACACACACAAGGAGAGACACAGACACACACAAGGAGAGACACACACACACATGGAGAGACACAGACACACACACACGGAGAGACACAGACACACACAACGGAGAGACACAGACACACACACACATGGAGAGACACAGACACACACACACGGAGAGACACAGACACACACACACGGAGAGACACAGGCACACACACACAGACACACACAGACACACACACACGGAGAGACACAGACACACACACACACGGAGAGACACAGACACACACGGAGAGACACAGACACACACACACACATGGAGAGACACAGACACACACACACGGAGAGACACACACAGGGAGACACACACACACATGGAGAGACACAGACACACACACACACGGAGAGACACAGACACACACACACACACACATGGAGAGACACAGACACACACACAGAGACACAGGCACACACACACACATGGAGAGACAAACATGGAGAGACACACACGGAGAGACACACACAAGGAGAGACACAGACACACACAAGGAGAGACACAGACACACACAAGGAGAGACACAGACACACACAAGGAGAGACACAGACACACACAAGGAGAGACACAGACACACACACACACGGAGAGACACAGACACACACACACACACAAGGAGAGACACAGACACACACACACACACAAGGAGAGACACAGACACACACAAGGAGAGACACAGACACACACACACACACGGAGAGACACACACCCGGAGAGACACACACACGGAGAGACACACACACAAGGAGAGACACAGACACACACAAGGAGAGACACAGACACACACAAGGAGAGACACAAACACACAGGGACAGACTCTCACAGAGTACTGTAGACAGATCCCAGAAATCACAGAGAACATCTGGCTGAAAGAAAGAACCGAGCAGCTTCAGGTGGATCTCACCCTGGAAAAGCTTATGTTAGATGGAGACAGTCAGCAGGTTGTATGCAGGGCTCTCTGTGTGCTGAAACACTGTAACACAGGTGCTGTAATGGAGGCACCAAGGTACAGAAGGGCTGGGACCACCACTAGGATGAGGTAAGGGGCAGGAGGACACACACAGTTGTGCTAATTAATGAACATCCAAAACATAGGCCCCTTCTAAGACCAATCTAGGATACCCTAATAGGATAATTGACAACCCTTTAAAATATAAAAGTTGTTGGATCCCTGATGCCATTGGAGGTTAGGAGGTGCCAATTTCACAAAAGGACAAAAGGGAATTTGATATATTTCAAGTAGTGTACATTCACAAAGAAACTCAGAAACTATAGACCAAGAAGGAAAGAAAATATTTATTTTAGACAAGAAAGTTTGAGCCTAGAGGATGACACATAACTCTTGCCACATAGAAAAGTTAGATTTTTAGCACTATGCGAAAGCTTGAGCTCAGTAGGGCATATCGAAAGTTGTGGTTGGAAAGGTCATGACAATATCCTGCTGAGGCCAAATGAACTATTACTTGCTCAAGTTAAGATATTTAAATAATTCAGTAGACCAATATTTTCCAACCTGTGGCTCTGAGGCTGCTGCTAAAACCCTGAGCATGTCCTGTCTTTGGTGGGCAAGAAATTCTGAAAGTTGTAGATCTGCAACATAGGTGGGGCCCTGGTCACAGACTTTACCTAGGGAATCCCACTTGACTTCGCCCATACAGCATCACAGGTTCGCAACGTCATCACAGGTCCTTTACCTCCTCCAGTTGCACAGCCTGTGAGCCTGACTCCTCCCACACATGATCACATGGTCTTGACATCATCACAGGTCCTTTACCTCCTCCCGCTGAACAGCCTGGAGACTGACTCCGCCCACGCAGGATCATGTGGTCATGACATCATGAAAGGTCTTTTAGCCTCCTCTAACTAGAAAAAGCCTCTAATGTATGGGCTCCTGGGAGGAATAGGTCACGTGATGAAGGGACGCGAAATATGCGGCGAAAAAAAGCTCTTTAGCACAGCTGCGGTAGGCCCCTATCCTGGCCGGGCCCTCGGTCCACGTCCGAAGTGCCCGACTGGTCAGTCCGCCCCTGGTGAGGGCCCGATAAGATGCGGGTGCATTGCGGTAAAATGCGCGATTTTTCCGCGCGAGTGCAAAGCGTTTTAAAGGAAACCTGTCACCTGTATTTTGGGTATAGAGCTGAGGACATGGGTTGCTAGATGGCCGCTAGCACATCTGCAATACCCAGTCCCTATAGCTCTGTGTGCATTTATTGTGTAAAAAAAAACGATTTGATACATATGCAAATTACCCTGAGATGAGTCAGAGCTTGAAAATATGACTCTTCTCTGGTCACACAAGTAAGGCTACTTTCACACTAGCGTTCGGGCGGATCCGTTCTGAACGGATCCGCTCATATTAATGCAGACGGTGGCTCCGTTCAGAACGGATCCGTCTGCATTAAAATGGCAAAAAAAAGCTAAGTGTGAAAATAGCCTCGTACGGATCCGTCCAGACTTTCAATGTAAAGTCAATGGGGGACGGATCCGCTTGAAGATTGAGCCATATTGTGGCATCTTCAAACGGATCCGTCCCCATTGACTTACATTGTAAGTCTGGACGGATCCGCACGCCTCCGCACGGCCAGGCGGACCCCGAACGCTGCAAGCAGCGTTCAGCTGTCCGCCTGTCCGTGCGGAGGCGAGCGGAGCGGAGGCTGAACGCCGCCAGACTGATGCAGTCTGAGCGGATCCGCTCCATTCAGACTGCATCAGGGCTGGACGGCTGCGTTCGGGTCCGCTCGTGAGCCCCTTCAAACGGAGCTCACGAGCGGACACCCGAACGCTAGTGTGAAAGCAGCCTAAGATATGACTCTTTTATGTTAATTTGCATAAAAGACAGGAAGTACAAAAATGCATAATTCTTATTGAATTTGTCTGCAATTTAAATTAAAAGTGTAATTTATATGTTTAGGGTAACACAATGAACATTTAGAAACGCTCAGTGAGGGGAGCATAGTAGAGGTGACGGTTGCCTTTATTGCGTTTTGCACACACGTGAGAAAAATCGCCATGTTTGGTACCCAAACCCACACCCGGACTTCATCACTGAAGTTCAGGTTTGGGTTAGGTGTTGTGTAGATTTTATTATTTATGATTTAATACAGAATGCAAAGTAAATTAGGGATGGAGGGGTTAAAAAACTAAAACAAAGTTTACTTACCTGCTCCATAGCTGCCGGTCTTTGTTCTATCTTCAGGACCTGGCAAAAGACCTGTGGTGACGTCACTATGGTCCAATCACATGGTTCATCACATGATTGGATCATGTGATGTGACGTCACCACAGGTCCTTAGCCGGCAGCTCAAGATTGCATAAGAAGACAGAGATCCGCAACTACGCGATCAAGTCGACTCGGTGAGTTAATTTTTTTTTATTTTTTTAACCCCTCCATCACTATTTTACTTTGCATTCTGTATTCAGAATGCTATTATTTTCCCTTATAACCATGTTATAAAGGAAAATACTACAGATCGAGTCCCCAGCCCGATCGTCACCTAGCAACAATGCGTGAAAATCGCACCGCATCCGCACTTGCTTGCGGATGCTTGCGATTTTCACGCGGCCCCATTCACTTCTATAGGGCCTGCGTTGCGTGAAAAATGCTGAATATAGAGCATGCTGCGATTTTCACGCAACGCCCAAGTGATGCGTGAAAATCACCGCTCATGTGAACAGCCCCATAGAAATGAATGGGTCAGGATTCAGTGCGGGTGCAATGCGTTCACCTCACGCATCGCACCCGCGCGGAAAACTGGCCCGTGTGAAAGGGGCCTTAAGGACCGGGCCTAATCTGACATTAAGGAAAGGTAGTTTTTTTCATGCGTGCACTGCTGCATTTAGAGACATAACTTTTTATGTAGCTGTGAGAGGGCTTGATTTTTGCAGGATGAATTGTACTTTTCAATTACACCATTTTGGGGTACATATAACTTTTATTAACCTATTGGGGTAATGGAATAAAACAGAATTTTAATATATTTTTACGTTTTCTATTTGCACCATTTCCCATGCAACAGAAATAACCTTTGTGTTCTGGGTCAGTATGATTATGGAGATGCCAAATATGTAGAGTTTTTTTATTTAATGATTTACTACGTTTTCACACAAATAGTATTTCATAGAAACAAAAATAGTTTCCATGTCGCTGCATTCCAAGAGCCATAATTTTTGGGGGATATTTCTGTTGATATAGCTGTATATGGGCTTATATTTTCTGGAGTATTTTTTATTTTATTTTTTTACTGAAACATTTCTGAAGTGCATATAAACTAATGATTAATTTTTATTTTTTTAAAGGGGGATTTGGCCATTTTTATGCCATTCACTATGTGGTTTAAATAATGTGCTAACTATTTAATAGGGGCTAGAGATGAGCAAATTTCATATTTTGAAATTCGTTCACACTTCGTTTGCTGGTAAAAGGTGAATTGCATTATGGATTCCGTTACCACGGACAATAACGCAATTCCATGACGGACTGCATAACGGAAAGGCATTCAAGTCTATGGGCTGCAAAACAGATCTGTCCTGTTTCCATTATACAGGGGAGAACTTTACCACCAAACGAAGTGTGAACTAATTTCATAAGCAGAAATTTGCTCATCTCTAATAGGGGCATTACAAGTGTGCCAATACAATAGATGCATTTTTGGGAGCAGACAGAAGGAGCAGAACGGAGTACAACTGCTTCTTCCCATTGAAGTGAATGGGACTGAGCACACTGCTCGCTGCAACAATGTCGACAGCGAGCAGTAAACAGTGAAGACAAGGCAGCGCTCACACAAGCTCTGCTTTCTCTTCAAACAGCTGACTAGCAGGATTTCTGGGATTTGGACCCCCTCTGATCTGATATTGATGACTTATCCTGAGGATAGGTCATCAATATAGGAAACCAGACATCCCCTTTAAGTTTCCCTCACACCTCAATATGATGAGAATTTTTTTTTTCTCATAATCCAGATTACTCATTATTGCAAACTGTTAAATTACATTTCCCTTGTAAATTCTATGCCAAAAGCTATTGAAATACTATGATAATAGAGCCAAATACTACCAGTATGATGCTAAACCTGTAATAAGAGTATCGATATGTCTAGACTGGTCTTCATTTGTGAATAATCTGCTGGTATAAAAAGATATGGTTACCTACTTTTGATCTCAAAGCATGATTTTTTTTTTATTCCTCCAGCTATGCTCTAATGGAAGTCTGTACCTAAAGAAGAGAGTAACACTGTAACAAGACGGCCTTCACGAAAATCCTATGACCGATATCAAGCTCCATATTTCACATTAGAACTCAGGACTGTACCAGATGTTGGGGAACTACCGTAAAGGATAACATCTTAGCTATAAAAATTTGATAAACCCATATTATAACAGCTCATTATCTAAAAAACGCAACAAATCCCAACAAAGGGAAAAAATATAAAAATATAAAATATGTCATCAAGTCTCTGCACCTAGGCCAAGCATAAATTCTCCCATAACTAGTAACTGCTTTCCATATTTCAAATCCTGAACCAACTTGCAAAAGAATTTGTGAAGGCAAAAACTTTTACCAGATGTAACTGATAACGTATTATACCTGACACAATGTCAAGGAATAAAAAGTAATGCACCAGATCATGTATATGTGTTCCTATGTATATATTACTCATTAATGTTTTTGTAGTATTTTGCCTGTTTGTTTCTATTTTTTTAAATGTCTTTGCAATGTTCACAATACATTTTGGATACTTGAAAGTATCGTTAAGAATCTATTTAACTTTCTAGCCATTATATGTGAGCCTTTATACATTTGATATAATGTGCTTTATACTTGTAACACTTTAAATGTTTGAGTATTAATATCAGTAGTAATAAGTCAGAGGATCTGGATTTGTATATTTTTTTTAATTCTTTTTATTGAAAACAAATCAATAAGGTGACAATACAATGTCCAGATAAAACAAGACATATAAGTCTCCTATGTCTATACGTCAAGTACAAATAAATCGGTACAGTATTCAGTTGACTGTGAGTCTCAAAAATCTTGTCTGGCTGCACTTTTAATAGAACAATTATCAAAAACAAAAGACGGGAAGGAAGCAGGAAAAAGGGATAGTGGGGTAGGGTGGGCAGGGCTACACTGCTAGAGGACCCAAAGTACCACATAGAGAGGATTTGAGATACCAGGGGTTGTACTGAAAAGATTTGACTAGCTCAGTGATCTTTGTGGGGTTAAGGTGAGCAATGATGAAAGTCTGCCATTTGGTGAAATTTTTTGAGGCCGAGCACTCCTTGTATCTTTCTGCCTCCACCCTTTCAAACCCTCTCAGAAACTTCAATTCAAAGATCACCACACCAATGTCTGGCATGGTATTTACGAGCCAGCGTTGCAGCAGAACCCGTTTGGCTATCAACAATATGGAATGCAGGATAATCGGGATCTTGGTAGGATGGCCGGACTGATCCTTTTCGAGGCGTATATAGTCAAACACCAAGACCTGAGGCTCCATAGGCAAGTCCAAGAGCCAATGTTCCTTAATATAAGACAACACACTGTCCCAGAAGTGAGATACCTTGGCACACGTCCATATGCCATTCCAAAAGTCAGTTGCTGGCACGTTACAGTTAGGACAATGAGTGATGCAATCCGGGAATTGGGGAAAGGCTGGAAAATTGAAACCATAAATTGTGTGGTGCATCATTTTGAAGTATGTTTCTCGCCATGTTTCGCCTATCACACACCGGCGGACCTTACCCCAGCCCTCCAAGATTTTTTCCCCGATCTCATCATCCATGGTAATGTGTTCCCATTTCTTAAACAGAGTGGATGGCTTAGCTTTTGTTAAATTTCCAGAAAGTGGCCTGTATAACCTTGAGAGCGACACTGTTTGAGGTGAACTGAGAATATCATGAAAGGAGTTCGTAACCGCCTCTCTCGATAAATCTCGCAATCTGTGCTTATAAAAACCCAAAATCTGCATAATCAGTAGGAAATGAGAATCTGGCACAGCATACTTTTCCTTCAATTCCGTAGGAGTCAGCCATCGCTTCTCCTCCAGGTGCATTAGATGTTCCACCCCAACTACCCCTTTAGATACCCATAGTGCAGAAAGTCCTGTTTGGTTCCCCTGGGGGAACTCCGGATGTTCCCACAGTGGCATTAATTTAGAAATCAAATGGGACAGGCCAAATGTTTTCCTTATTGCCTTTCAGGCTGCCACCATGTCTCTTAGCAAAATTAAGGTTTTGATGTCTCTGGGAAGCAAAGTCAGATTTGAATGGAGGCAGGCCACTAGATTCCACGGGGCCACAAAATTTTGCTCCAGCTCTCTATTGGAAAAATGGTCTGTATGGTGTACCTAATCAGAAATGTGCCTCAAAAGGCAGGAGATATTGTACCCTCTTATGTTCGGGAATTTCACCCCTCCCTCTGGTTTCCAAAGCATGAGTTTTGAAAGAGAGATGCGGGGTCGTCGGCCAGACCACAAGAAGGTGGTAAACGTCCTATTTAAAGCAGTAACATCAGCATGTTTCAATAGAATCGGGAGGGTTTGAAGGGGGTAGAGTAATTTAGAGAGGCTCATCATTTTGATGAGCTGACACCTACCTAGGAGGGATAAGGGAAGTGAATGCCATCTGCCAATTGTAGTGTGTAACTCTAGGACCTCATTCTTAGAGGAATTGATTTTATAGCCCGAGAAAGACCCAAAACGGTGGAGGAGATCCATCAAGGGGCCCAAATGCTGCTCGGGGGTAGACATAAAGAGCAATAAGTCATTGGCGTATAAAGCCAGTTTTACATTCTTTTTACCTACTGTGATTCCCGAGTAAAGCTCAGAGTCCTCTAGGAATCTGGCCAGGGGCTCAATAGCCAAGTCGAAAAGGAGAGGGGAGGGCGGGCACCCCTGTCTGGTTCCTCTCTGAAGGGGAAAAATGGGGATAGAAACCCTCCCGTATGAATTCATGCATCGGGGCTTGCATAAAGCCCCTGTAAAAAGGATATCCCCAAAAATCTTGAATCTATCCGGCACCGCCCCCAGCCAGTCCCATCGAAGCGAATTAAAAGCTTTTTCCGCATCTAAAGCCAACAAAATGGAGGCTGTGTCTGGCAGGGGGCAGCGCCGAACCCAATCCAAGGCTGCTAGCACCTAATATTTGCCACCCCTGAACGATCCTTTATAAAACCCACTTGCGAGGGACCTATCAGGGTGGGCATCAGGAGGCTCAGTCTATCATCCAAGATCTTAGTCAAAATCTTAAGATCCTGAGTGAGATCGGGCGATAGGAGCCCGGGTCCTACGGGTGTTTATTAGGCTTCAGTATCAATTTAATGTAAGCCACATTAACATGGACAGGAAAATCGCCCGTAAAAGGTGATTAAAGTATTCAACTAGGGTGGGGGGCGAGATGGTCTTGTAACACCTTATAAAATTTTCCTGAAAACCCATCAGGGCCTGGTGCTTTTCCATTATGCAAAGAGCGTATAGTGTACAGAATCTCCTCAGGAGATATTTTGGTGTTTAGGATCCCCTGCTGTCCCGCCGTCAAGGACAGTAGCTTGATCGTGGATAAAAAACATTCACCCCCCCCCCCGAGTGTCCCGATAGAGCCGCTCATAATACTTTCCTAGCAGTTTGTTAATCAGTTTAGGGTTCGTATGTGAAACTCCACCCTCATCCTTTAATGATGTAATAACCGTGGGAACCCTCCTGCCCCTGGCTAAATTCGCTAACATTTTGCCCGACTTATTCCCAAATCGGAAAAGATCAGTCTGGTACTCTACAACCCACAATTCAAAATTACTTCTAGCTGCCAGCCAGGTATCCTTATTCTGAACCGTGGCCGCCTGAAGAAAATTTGTGTACGCTAGTCGGAGAGCTGTGCTAGCTTCCTGATATTGCTGGGCAACCACTTTGCGCAAGTTCCTCACATAACTAATTATCCAACCTCTCAGGACTGCTTTAGCAGGTTCCCAGTGGATCGAAATATCTGATGCACCCCGAGGGCTGTCCCCCTGGAACTCCAGCCACCAACCTCGCAGAATATCCTTGAAGTTTTCGTCTTTGGCCAGTAACAAAGGAAAACGCCACAAAAAAAATCTGTCCCTCTTGGGTATGTATTCTGCAAATATGGAAATAGGTGAGTGATCAGAGATAAGTAGCTCATGGATCTCCGAGGAGACTACCCTAGAGGACATATGTGAAGACACAAAAAGATAATCTATTCGAGACCAAGCATTGTGTGCATGGGAAAAATGCGTATATTCCCTATCATCAGGGTGTAGGGAATACCATGTATCATATAGGCCCGTGGAGGCCATAAAAGGTTGTAAGACCCTGTCAGAGAGTCTCAGTGCACCCTCAGCCCCCTCAGCTCTTTTCCAGTCTTCCATAACAGAGGCAACTGAATTAAAGTCGCCACCCACAATCCTATTAGGAGTCCCATCTGCGTGCAGTCTGTTCTCTAGAAGAGCGTAAAAAAGTATATTGTTATCATTTGGGGCATAGACATTGTGAATACTATATGAAGCTCCTTCAAATTCAAACAGTAACCCATGCCATCTACCCTCACTATCATGAGATTCCGAGATCACCGTTTCCGAAAAGTGCTTGTGGAGCAGTGTAAGCACTCCTGCCCTGCGCTCTCTGGCCAAGGATCCATAAACAGAGCCCACCCAAAACTTCTTTAATTGAAATAAATCCTTTTCATCCAGATGGGTCTCCGGTAGGAGAACTATATCAGGCTGCAAACGTTTTAAATGTCGCAAAATTTTGGAACGTTTCTGCAGTGAGCGCAGCCCCTTGACGTTCCAGGAAATGATCCTCATTATAACTCTAGTGACCACGGATCCCCGGGCAGAGAGAGCAACGGGTGCAAATATTTTTTATTTCTTGTTAGAAGCCTCAACATTTACTGGTCTAACTGGCCCTGTAAAGCTAGGACAGAGCAAACAGAGGTTAGAAGCAGAATTTGGGGCTACAGAAAGTGCTTCTGAATGTGAGAGCAGGTAGTGCCCACTCTTCTGGAGCTAAACTCAGGACAAAATGACAATAACAGTTTTAAGGTCCCTTTGAGCTGTCCCTTTTTTCTTTATTTTTTTCTTTTTTCCAGCAAATTTTACTGAGGGGTGAAAGATTGGCTTTGCCTGTTTCTGATTAAATCTAAAGCTTACATCTTCAATTAGCCTGGCCATTCACATTAAGTAGCTGTCAGCGAAACAAGCTCTCACCCCAGTAAATACCCTCAGATAGTGAAGTCAATCATTTCTATAAGTGTACAGCATAAAGCTGGCCATACACATTAGTTAAAAGTTTGCTTATTTTGGCAGTCATCTAATCTTTCCTAGTAGGAAATATTTTGAGTAGGGGTACATAATGATTAGGCATTTTAGATTTCAACATGCCTGATCTATTGCTCCCACTGGATATAAGTCTCTCGGCTTGAAAAAAACTAACCAAAACACAGCTTGGTCAAGATTGCAAGCATACAGGAGAAAGCATGCATGAGAAATAGCTGTCTAAAGTGTATGAAAACTTAAAGGCTATGTACACCTTTGGAGGCAATTTTTTTTTAATGATGGCATGTTACTCATTTTTGAATGATTATTAAATGGGCCTTTATTAAAAATATTGAGCTGTTCTGTCACAAAGGGTTAACTGTGATTGGTACTTTCACTTTGTGCCAGTCATCTAAACCTTATCTCTAAACTACTGAGAGGTCATAAGCACTTATTTAAGGCTATCATATTTTAGCCAGGGATAGAAAGTCAACTATTAAAAGTGTTTTTCCTCCATGTCACTATGTGACTTGTCAGCTATTCTGCCTCCGCTAACACACTTTCCCTACTTGAAAAGAGATAACAGGATATAATATTTCAATGTGTCACAGAACCTATTTTTTGGGAACACCGGTTCCATTAGATAGAACATTTTTCTGGACAATCAAGTGGTTGTATTTCCCCACAGAAAGGTGATGACTTGCTTAAAACATAACTTTAATCAACATATAACCAGTCTCAATGGGCATAAAAGACCCTGACCCTGTTTAGGCGGAACACCTGTCCCAAGAAAAGGCAATATCGGTGGCTGAGCAGCCAAAGGACATGGCAGCCTGATTCAGAGCTCCTGCTCATGTAAAGCGTTCCATGGTGCAAGACCCCCTTCAAACACTGCTGTACAAACCCAAAAGGCACTCACCAGTGCACCCAACTTACCGTCATGATGACCAGAGGGAAGAAAAGTCTGAAACCACAAGGGAAGCTGGACTTCTTCTTTGGCCAGGAGCGGGGCAAAGATGGCTCTGGGGGTAACTGCACACCTACCTCACCAAATTCCAGTCCGAACAAGTCCTCGGAATCCTGTTCCCCGCACAGCATGGACGGCGGTGGATTCCAGCAGCCGAGCCCAGAACACGCAGAAATGTCCCTGCAGCATGCGACGTCTGGCGGAGACGCAGCTAGCCAGATGAGGAGAAGTGCCGCTGAGCCGAGTTCGCAACCAGTGGTAAACAGAGCGCGGGCCTCCCTCACTGCCAGCCCAGCAAAGCAGAGGCCTAGGAGGCAGGAGTCTCCCAATGCGGGAAATGGCGACTACTCGCACACCATCCAAAAAGACACCCTCTCACTGACAGAGGTTCTGCAACAGTACCCCACAAATGACAAACCAGCATCAGGAACCTATTGAAAGACATGCTGCTAGCTTTTAACCAATCTATGACAGAGCATTTATCCCAACTAATTGTGACGATCTAATCCTCCATTGCAGAGTTAGGGAACACAGTACAACATGTAGAATATAAGATAGGGGAGTTTGTGGCTTCCTACAATAATCCCATTGACTCCCATGACCTCCTGTCAGAAGAGGTAGCACAGCTCAGAGCCAAAGTGGCGGACCTGGAAGATCGATCCCGCAGGAACAACCTGAAATTGCGGGGGGTGCCAGAGAGCGTTCCGCCAGCAGGTCTCCAAGAATATATACAAGGGCTAATAAAGCTGTTCTTACCATTGTGCAAGGAGCAAGATATCATCATAGACAGAGCTCACAGGATAGCTAAGCCGAAACACCTGTCTGAAGAAGTCCAGAGGGATGTACTGGCTAGAATCCACTTCTACCACATCAAAGAAGGAATCCTGACCCATGCCAGAAAAATGGAGGTCCTACCGGCCCCCTATCAGTCAATCAAATTGTATGCTGACTTTTCAGCGCCTACCCTTCAACTACGCCGCAATCTGGCACCTATCACATCAGCTCTGAGAGCACATTCCATTGCCTACCGCTGGGGATTCCCAGTTAAGCTCCTAGTTCATAGAAATGGCTCCATCGTGGTGATAAGATCGATGGAGGAAGGCAAGGCGGTGCTGGCCTCATGGAACATCGCTGTGGACGAAACACAAATTACCAAGAACCACCCGCATATCATGAATGAAAATGAGCACCTGGTGGAGAGCAAAGAAAGAAGAACCGTTGAAGGGCTCTACAATACATGACTTCTAGACACTATGTGAGCTGATAAGTATCCCCTCCCTCGGTGTGCATGACTGAACTTTCCCCACAAGTTCATAAGAGGCACCTTCATAGGCCTCTTGCTCTTTCTTTATACCTTTTGCATTTTATGCTATTCATGTTTTCTGTTCCATTATGTCCTTTTAAGTTAATTGTCGGTAGAGCTTTGCCTATACACTGCAGTATATACATGTATTACTTCCCAGAAATTAGTGTACCTCCACCTCAGGCATGCTCCTATCTGTTCTAGCAGTATCTCTTTTACCATGCTGCTAAAACTTGGTTCTCTGAATGTACGTGGCTTAAACAGCCCTTACAAACGCCGTATGATGTGGAAGTAGGCCTTCTCACTCAAATGTGATATCTTTTGTGCCCAAGAGACCCATATAATTTCTGAAGACGCTGATAGGATAAAACATAATTGCTTCCCTGTTATTCTCCAGACTCATGGTGTGGAGAAAAGGCGGGGAGTCCTACTGGCAATCAAGAATTCTACCATCGACCCAGGAGGGTGGTATATCATCCATGTATGCTATCTAAATAATGTGTTATATATGTTAATAGGGATTTATGTCCCCAATGTGAAACCACAACACTTTCTGAACAGACTATTCAAAAAAGTACAGTCTATGCAAAAAGGTAGGGTTATCATATGCGGTGACTTCAACATGGTCCCTGACCCCTCTCAAGATTCCTCCACCTCATCTAGAAAACAACCCCCACTCTTTAACACACACTCTACTAAAATACTCCTTATACGATGTTTGGCACATACACCACGCCTCTGAAAGAGATTATTCTTACTTTTCGCCTTCCCATTATTCCTATTCACGCATTGACCTAATCCTAGTGGATAGGGGAACCCTATCAGTTGCTGCAAACTCCAGTATAGGTCAGATCACCTGGTTGGACCATGCGCTGGTATAACTAGATATTACTGAACAATTCCACCAAATCCGATCTGGAGAGCAAATGATTATGTGCTTGCAAATACCCACTACCAGACTGAGGTGTCCCAAGCACTAGAAGAATACTTCCAGTTTAATGCTGCGTCAGTGTCAAATTCCACAGTAGTGTGGGTGGCACACAAGGCCTTCATCAGGGGCATTCTCATTAAAATAGGGCACAGAGATAAAAAACAAAGGGAGAAACTCCAAACAGATCTTCTCTCACAAATTCATACAACCGAATCCCTAAACAAATCCTCCCCATCAATTGAGGTTTCAGAAAAACTGAGAGCCCTCAGAATGACACTTAGAGAAAGTTTTCTACATAAATATGAACTTTCACTGAAGAAGGTTATAGCTATGTACTACTCCCAAGCAAACAAGGCTGGTAGCCTATTAGCAAAAATAATTAAATCCAAAGCCCTGAGATCACGCATTGATGCCTCAAAATCCCAAAAGATTTATGACCCTAAGTCTGCTGCCAATAGATTTATGTCATATTATTCTCAACTTTACAACCTAGCGAAGTAATCAGGCTTTAATCCGGTATCACCCCAGGAGACTGAGGATTTTCTCACATCCCTAGCATTGCCATCCCTTAATAAACAGCAACAAGACTCCTTAGGTAATCCTATAATGCCACAGGAGATCTCCCGTATAATAGGACAACTACCTCACCATAAAAGCCCTGGCCTGGATGGCCTCTCCAACTCCTATTACAAGGTATATTCAAAGATTCTAGCCCCCCACCTTCATGCAAACCTGTCCTGTGCCATGACAACGGGAAAGATGCTCAACGAAATG
Organism: Bufo gargarizans; assembly: GCF_014858855.1. Classification (NCBI taxonomy): domain Eukaryota; kingdom Metazoa; phylum Chordata; class Amphibia; order Anura; family Bufonidae; genus Bufo; species Bufo gargarizans. The sequence continues at coordinate 10,985,526 of NC_058086.1, forward strand.
TTGGAGGCGGTTATTGTAACTCTGCCAAAACCAGGAAAAGGACCATCGGTCCCACAAAACTTACGACCAATTCCTTTGTCGAACACTGACCTCAAGATCTATGCAAAATTACTTGCGAACAGACTGGCCAAAATCATACCATCATTAGTGGCCCCCGACCAGGTTGGATTTGTGCAGGGAAGACAGATTACAGATAACTCTAGTTCTAAACCTAATTGATTTAATCAACCGGTCTTCAGTGCCTGCGTTGTTTGTCACCTTGGACACTGAGAAGGCATTTCACAGGGTGAACTGGTCATTTGTTTTCTCAGTGCTCTGTACTATGGGCTTCCCAGAACAAATGATAACAGCTATTAAAGCTCTATATACTAGGCCGTCTGCCCGAGTACTGGCCAATGGAGTATTATCTGACCCATTCACTTTATCAAATGGCACGAGACAGGAATGCCCCCTGTCGCCCCTCATATTTATACTATCACTGGAGCCTTTAGCTCAAGCAATCCGCCAGGCAATTGACATAGAGGGGGTGCAGATCGGGGACAGATAACACCGCCTGTCACTTTATGCGGACGATATAATCCTCACTCTAACAAACCCTGCATTATCCTTAAACTCAGTGATGAGAATCATCCGCTCATATGGAGCCCTCTCATATTATAAAGTAAATGAAGGTAAATCTCAGGCTCTTCCCTTCTGGTTACCACATAAGTTATTGGTGCATCTAAAGATGCAATTCCCATTAGACTGTCAGGAGTCTGAAGGGCAGTACTTGGGTTTCCGGGTCACCTCTACCCCCCAGAGTCTAGGTAGAGCTAATTTCCCTCCCCTCCTTTCGTCATTACAGGCAGATCTAGATAATATGGCTAAGACGGAAATATCATGACTGGGTCGCATTGCTGCTTTTAAAAAACATAAGCTCCCTAAGCTGTTGTATTTGTTTAGGACCATTCCTATATCGCTCCCTACTTCCTTCTTCAACTCCACCAATAGAGTGTTAAACAAATTAATCTGGAAAAAAGGAAAACCACGTATAGCTAAAAGCATTATGAGTAGATATAGACGATGTGGTGGTTTGAGTCTACCTATATTTTTGATTACCATCTAGCCTCGAGAATTAACCAACTGAGGGTACTTTCACACTTGCAGCAGAGGATTCCGGCAGGCGGTTCCGTTGCCGGAACCGCCTGCCAGATCCAGCATTCCGGACGCAAACAGATTGCATTTGTCATACAGATTCGGATGAGGATCCGTCTGACAAATGCATTGAAATACCGGATCCGTCTCTCTGGTGTCACCCGGAAAAACAGATCCGGCATTTTTTTTCACAGATTTAAAGGTCTGCGCATGCACGGATCAGAAGAACGGATCCATCAATGCGGCACTAATACATTTCAATGGAAATGAATGCCAGATCTGGCATTCTGGCAAGTGTTCAGGATTGTGGGTCGGAGAGAAAAATACAGCATGCTGCGGTATTTTTCCGGCCAAAAAACGTAAGAGGGAGTGAACTGATGCATACTGAACGGAATGCTCTCCACTCAGAATGCATCAGGATAAAACTGATCAGTTTTTTTCCAGTATTGAGCCCCTGTGACGGAACTCAATACCAGAAAAGAAAAACGCTAGTGTGAAAGTACCCTGAGGGACTGGTGGGTGGGGGATTTAGACAAACATTGGGTACATATTGAGCAAACACAAGCTCCAGCGCAGAATTTGCAGGCACTACTTATGACATCTCTGCATGAAGGTTTTTCTAGCTCTATATCCCCTTTCATCTCCACCTCTGTAGCCCTTTGGAAGACCTACCATGAAAAAGGGAAAGGTACACCGATCCCTATGGCTCATCTTACGCTGGTCGATTACCTACAAAGACTTATTCCAGACTTGTCTTTAAAGTCCTGGAAAGAGAGATGTATTGATAAAGTGGGAGACCTACTGACTCAATCTTCCTTAAATTCCTTCAAAGAACTACAAACAATATACAACATACCACATCAAGAATTTTACAAATACCTAAGAATCAGGCATTTTTTGAACAAGAACCCTACGTTCAAAAATAAAGGGAATCTACAGCTTCTAAAACAATGGTCCTTGGCAAATGCTATACCGATAGGTCATATTTGGGTGACAGGGAGTCCTTTGTCAAGTCGGCTCCCTTCTTATCGTGGGAAGCGGATTTGAAAAATACCTTTTCCCCAACTCAACAGAGTCCTAATAATAAAAAATACTGCATTTATACATACATACATACATACATACATACACACACACACACACACACAGGTGTATATATACAGTGGATATAAAAAGTGTACACACCCCTGTTAAAATGTCAGGTTTCTGTGATGAAAAAAATGAGACAAAAAAAAAACATTTCAGAACTTATTCCACCTTTAATGTAACCTATACACTGTACTACTCAATTGATAAACAAACTGAAATCTTTTAGGTGGAGGGAAGAAAACAAACAAAAAAAAAAAAATAATGTGGTTGCATAAGTGTGCACACCCTCTTATAACTGGGAATGTAACTGTGTTCAGAATTAAGCAATCACATTCAAAATCATGTTAGATAGGAGTCAGCATACACCTGCCATCATTTAAAGTGCCTCTGATTAACCCCAAATAAAGTTCAGCTGCTCTAGTTGGTCTTTCCTGAAATTTTCTTAGTCGCATCAAAAGCCATGGTCCACAGAGAGCTTCCAGAGCATCAGAGGGATCTCATTGTTAAAAGGTATCAGTCAGGAGAAGGGTACAAAAGAATTTCCGAGGCATTAGATACAGGGACGTGCACAGACATTTTGAAGGGCAGGAACTTAAGTAAAAAGAAAAGGGCACTAATTTCCCCCCAAATTTTTTTTTTTAAAAAGCTTACTTTTCTAGAAGTCCTACCTTGTTCTCCATGAAGTTTTTTATACTGTAATTGTAAATACGACAGAATCCACAAATATTACTTTTTTGGTTTCACCGTACATATTATGGTAAAATGAGTGATATCATTATAAGACTCTATAGACTCTAATATGCAAAGCGACAAAGCACTACAACCCCCAGTATGCAAAGGGACAACGCACTACAACCATAAGTATACAAAGGGACAAAGCACTACAACTATTGTTCCTTTGCATACTTGTTTTGTTCCTGGACTTTAAATTATATACAATATATTACCAGGGCGGGTACTGAGGGCAGACAGACACTAAAGGAACTTAGGAAGCAGACGGAGTCACACAGGCCGACGCTTGCTCCCCTGCATTAATCCCGCTAGGATGGGGGTCACGTGACGTAGTAGACGTGCGTCACGCACGTCAGCTACTCAGGAAGCCCCTGCACTAGCCTTAACCCCTTAAGGACTCAGCCCTATTTCCCCTTAAGGACTTGGCAATTTTTTGCAAATCTGACCAGTGTCACTTTAAGTGCTGATAACTTTAAAACGCTTTGACTTATCCAGGCCATTCTGAGATAGTTTTTTCGTCACATATTGTACTTCATGACACTGGTAAAATGAAGTCAAAATTATTATTTTTTATTTATAAAAAATACCAAATTTACCCAATTTTTTTTAAAAATTGCAAATTTCCAAGTTTCAATTTCTCTACTTCTATAATACATAGTAATACCTCCAAAAATAGTTATTACTTTACATTCCCCATATGTCTACTTCATGTTTGGATCATTTTGGGAATGATATTTTATTTTTTGGGGATGTTACAAGGCTTAGAAGTTTAGAAGCAAATCTTGAAATTTTTCTGAATTTTTTAAAAACCCAATTTTTAGGGACCAGTTCAGGTCTGAAGTCACTTTGCGAGGCTTACATAAAAGAAACCACCAAAAAAATGACTCCATTCTATAAACTACACCCCTCAATGTATTCAAAATTGATTTTGGTGAACTGCTGTATGGGCACACGGCAGGGTGCAGAAGGAAAGGAATGCCATATGGTTTTTGGAAGGCAGGTTTTGCTGGACTGGTTTTTTTGACACCATGTCCCATTTGAAGCTCCCCTGATGCACCCCTAGAGTAGAAATTCCATAAAAAAGACACCATCTAAGAAACTACACCCCTCAAGGTATTCAAAACTGATTTTAACCCTTTAGGTGTTCCACAAGAATAAATGGAAAATAGAGATACAATTTCAAAATTTCACTTTTTTGGAAGATTTTCCATTTTAATAATTTTTTTTCCAGTTACAAAGCAAGGGTTAACAGCCAAACCAAACTCAATATTTATGGCCCTGATTCTGTAGTTTACATAAACACCCCATATGTGGTCGTAAACCGCTGTACGGGCACACGGCAGGGCGCAGAAGGAAAGGAATGCCATGCGGTTTTTGGAAGGCAGGTTTTGCTGGACTGTTTTTTTTTATACCATGTCCCATTTGAAGCCCCCCTGATGCACCCCTAGAGTAGAAACTCCCAAAAAGTGACCCCATTTTAGAAACTATGGGATAGGGTGGCAGTATTACTGGTACTAGTTTAGGGTACATATGATTTTTGGTTGCTCTATATTACACTTTTTGTGAGGCAAGGTAACAAGAAATAGCTGTTTTGGCACCGTTTTTATTTTTTGTCATTTACAACATTCGTTAGATCAAGTGATATTTTTATAGACCAGGTTGTCACGGATGCTGCGATACCTAATATGTATACTTTTCTTTTATTTATGTAAATTTTACACAATGATTTCATTTTTTAAGTAAAAAAATCATGTTTTAGTGTTTCCATAGTCTGAGAGCCATAATTTTTTCAGTTTCTGGGCGATTACCTTGGGATGAGGTGACGGTTAGATTGGTATTAATTTGGTGGGCAAACTCCTTTTTGATCGCTTGCTGTTGTACTTTTTGTGATGTAAGGTGACAAAAAAATGATTTATTTAGCACAGTTTTTATTTTTTACGGTGTTCATCTGAGGGGTTAGGTCATGTGATATGTTTATAAAGCCGGTCGATACGGACCTAATATGTATATTTTTTCCCCTATTTTTTACCAATTTTTTTTAACCTTATTTGGGGAAAATTTAATTTTTGTTTATTTTTACTTTAAACTTGGGGGGGGGGAAACTTTATTTTTTTCAACTTTTTTTTTCACTTTATTTTTTGTCCCACTTTGAGACTTGAACTTTTGGGGGTCTAATCCCCTTTACAATGCATTCCGATACTTCTGTATTGCAGATAATGGCCGATGGGATAGAGAAGGCGCTCATAGGGTAAGTAAATTCAACAAAACAAATCTCTAATAAAATAAATGGTTTGCTCACCTATTGCGGTTGCATCAATTGGATGCAACTGCAATGGAGATCGAGTGTAGATAAGAGATGGTTGGTGCAGCCAAGATTCGTCCTAACACCTTGGGCAAGAGCCACCTTGCCACTAGGGTAATGGAAATGAAGAGAAGTACGCTGAACCTTAAGTGGAGCGTGTGGACTGCTGGGGGCGCACGAAACAACCGATCAAAGACAGTGTTTTGGTTTCAGTAATGTTCCATTTATTCGTAAGACAACGCGTTTCGGGGTGCTAAAGTCCCTTTTATCAAGTCTAAAAGAGAGGTTAGGTAAGAAAGGAGAAACATATATTTGGAAACGTAAATTTTGTACTTCCCTATGGTAATTCTGTATAACAAACAGAAAACGTAGATAAATGAAATAGATAAATAAATACAAAAATAAATAGGTATGGATAAATATAGCTGTAAATATAGAAACTATAGTATATACTGATAAAATGGCAAATCTCACAAAAGTACACAAAAAGGAGAAGATTAAAAGTATATGTAGAAATAAATTAATAATATTAATAATCATGGACGATAAGATCATTACGGAATTAAAACAATGTTGTATCTATGCTGTACTTGGAATACATTGGCTGTATGAGTAATACTGTGTGTATTACTCATCCAGGGGGCTGGATCTCACAGGCACGTCACAGGAAGGCAGCGGCGATGCCTCAGGAAGGCAGCGGCGATGCCTCAGGAAGGCATCGCACTGCCTTCCATGCCAGGGGGCCCCCCTCCCTCCCCATCACCCGCTGCTCTGTTGTGGCAGTGGGTGATGGTTACCATGGCAACCGGGCGCCTTCACGGGCTTCCGGCTTTCCATGGTGCTGATCAGACTAAGTGTAAAGTGAAAATACAGTACAGTACACTATATAGTGTACTGTACTGTATTATACAGCCATCAGACCCACTGGATCTTCAAGAACCAAGCGGGTCTGGGTAAAAAAAAATAAAAAACACATTTGTCACTGATTAAAAATAAAAATAATAATATACACTACATATATTAGGTATCGCCTCGTCCATAATAACCTGCTCTATGAAAATATCACATGACCTAACCCCTCAGGTGAATACCGTAAAAAAAAAAAAACTGTGTAAAAAAAGCCATTTTTTGTCACCTTACATAACAAAAAGTGTAATAGCAAGCGATCAAAAAGTCATACGCACCCCAAAATAGTGCCAATCAAACCATCATCTCATCCTGCAAAAATCATACCCTACCCAAGATAATCGCCCAAAAACTCAAAAAACTATGGCTCTCGGACTATGGAGACACTAAAACATGATTTTTCTAAAATGAAATAATTGTGTAAAACTTACATAAATAAAAAAAATGACATATTAGGTATCGCCGCATCCTTAATAACCTGCTCTATAAAAATACCCACATGATCTAACCTGTCAGATAAATGTTGTAAATAACAAAAAATAAAAACGGTGCCAAAACAGCTATTTCTTGTTACCTTGCCTCACAAAAAGTGTAATATAGAGTAACCAAAGCTCATATGTACCCTAAAATAGTACCAACAAAACTGCCACCCAATCCTGTAATTTCCAAAATGGGGTCACTTTTTTGGAGTTTCTACTCTAGGGGTGAATCAGGGGGGCTTCAAATGGGACATGGTGTCAAAAAAACAGTCCAGCAAAATTTGCCTTTTCAAAAACCGTATGGCATTCCTTTCCTTCTGCTCCCTGCCGTGTGCCCGTACAGCAGTTTACAACCACATATGGGGTGTTTCTGTAAACTACAGAATCAGGGCTATAAATATTGAGTTTTGTTTGGCTGTTAACCCTTGCTTTGTAAATGATTTTTTTTTTTATTCAAATGGAAAATCTGGCCAAAAATTTGAAATTTTGAAATGTTATCTCTATTTTGCATTAATTCTTGTGGAACACCTAAAGGGTTAACAAAGTTTGTAAAATCAGTTTTGAATACCTTGCAGGGTGTTGTTGTAAAATGGGGTAATATTTGTATTATTTTATAAATAAAAAAGATTTTTTTTTTTACTCCATTTTACCAGTGTCATGAAGTACAATATGTGACGAAAAAAACAATCTCAGAATGGCCTGCATAAGTAAAAGCGTTTTAAAGTTATTCACACAAAAAGAGACACTGGTCAGATTTGCAAAAAATGGCCTGGTCCCTAAGGTGAAAATGAGCCCGGTCCATAAGGGGTTAATATTGATTGGACCCTGGGTGAGAATTTACTTGGGCCCCCTGGATCTCGCCTTCCCACACCCTAGCAGGCAATCACGCCCTCCACCACTATATATAATATAGCTTACAGTGAATGACTGTAAATACTTCCAGTTCTGAAGACTCCAGCAGGCTCAGGATCAGTGCTCTGGGCAGCTGGGCTCAGGGCTGGAAGTGGGCACTACTCTGCAGTTCAGGAAGTAGACCGGGGCTCGGCTCACCCTAGCGTTACAGTGCACCCCAGCACCCCACAGTATGCAGTATAGCACCCTAAAGTATACAGCACCCCACAGTATGCAATACATAGTATAACACCCCACAGTATGCAGTATAGCATCCTATAGCATACAGTATGGCACCCCACAATATACAGTAGAGCAGTATAGCACCCAGTATACAGCACCCCACAATATACAGTAGAGCAGTATAGCACTCAGTATACAGCACCCCCACAATAGTAGAGAAGTATAGCACCCAGTATACAGCACCCCACAGTAGAGCAGTATAGCACCCAGTATACAGCACCCCACAATATACAGTAGAGCAGTAGAGCACCCAGTATACAGCATCCCACATTATACAGTAGAGCAGTATAGCATCCAGTATACAGCAGCCCACAGTATACAGTAAAGCAGTATAGCACCCAGTATACAGCACCCCACAATATACAGCACCCCATAGTATACAGTAGAGCAGTATAGCACCCAGTATACAGCACCCCACAATATACAGCACCCACAGTATACAGTAGAGCAGTATAGCACCCAGTATACAGCACCCCACAATATACAGCACCCCACAGTATACAGTAGAGCAGTACAGCACCCAGTACACAGCACCCCACAGTATACAGTAGAGCAGTATAGCATCCAGTATACAGCACCCCACAGTATACAGTAGAGCAGTATAGCACCCAGTATACAGCACCCCACAATATACAGCACCCCACAGTATACAGTAGAGCAGTATAGCACCACACAGTATACAGCACCCCTAGTATATAATCTCATATAGCAGCCCCCAGTATATAATCTCATACAGCAGCCCCCCAGTATATAATCTCATACAGCAGCCCCCAGTATATAATCTCATACAGCAGCCCCCAGTATATAATCCCACACAGCAGCCCTCCCAGTATATAATCCCACAGAGCAGCCCCCCAGTATATAATCCCACACAGTAGCCCCCCAGTATGTAATCCCATACAGAAGCCCCCCCGGCCCCAGTATATAATCTCATACAGCCCCCCCCCTGTATATAATCCCACACAGCATCCCCCAGCATACAATCCTCAGACCCTCCCCAGTAGTCACATCCACCTCTCCAGCGCTGACAGACTCTCTCCCCTCTACAGACGCTGCTAAGAAGCCACCCCTGATCTTCCTACTCTGCAGATAGTCGGCCAGTGCCTGTGATAGCAGAACGCTGCCGACCCACGTTACCTACCCTGTAGCAACACTGGCTGTAGCAACACTGAGTCCTGGAATAAAGAAAGGACCTTTGATTACCTCATAGCCATGTGACCAGTAATATCGCTAATGTTACTGGTCACATGGTGATTATGTCATGTAAGGTCCTTTCTCCCACAGCTCTCACTCTCTCACAGTTTGCTCTGGAGTGCCGGTGTTCTGACAGAATACTATACCTTACTGACACACAGGCAGGCATGACAGCACCCCCCTGTAGCTGACAGCCTGACACCTGGGGCGGACGGCCCCCTCCCCCGAGGCACGCCAATTGATGTAATTGAAATTGTGGGCAGTGGCCAGCGGGGCTCAAGAGGCAGCTGCCTTTGGGCCCCCCAGTAACAACTGGGCCCTGGGCAGCTGCCCCTTTTGCCCGTATTAAAGACAGTCCTGGGCTTTGGACAACACAAAAAAAAGGGCATTAAAGGGGCAGGGGCTCAAGTCCCCTTTGAGCCCTATGTGTGCACGTCCCTGATTAGATATACCATGGAACAGAGTGAAGGCAGTCATCATCAAGTGGAGAAAATGCACAACAGTGACATTACCAAGAACTGGACGTCCCTCCAAAATTTATCAAAAGACGAGAAGAAAACTGGTCTGGGAGGCTACCAAGAGGCCTACAGCAACATTAAAGGAGCTGCAGGAATATCTGGCAAGTACTGGCTGTGTGGTAAATGTGACAACAATCTCCCGTATTCTTCATATGTCTGGGCTATGGCGTAAAGTGGCAAGACGAAAGCCTTTTCTTACGAAGAAAAACATCCAAGCCAGGCTACATTTTGCAAAAACACATCAGAAGTCTCCCAAAAGTATGTGGAAAAAAGGTGTTATGGTCTGATGATACCAAGGTTGAACTTTTTGGCCATAATTCCAAAAGACATGTTTGGCGCAAAAACAACACTGCACATCATCAAAAGAACACCATCCCCACAGCGAAGCATGGTGGTGGCAGCATCATGCGTTGGGGCTGTTTTTCTTCAGCTGGAACTGGGGCCTTAGTTAAGCTACAAGGAATTATGAACAGTTCCAAATTCCAGTCAATATTGGCACAAAACCTTCAGGCTTCTGCTAGAAAGCTGAACATGAAGAGGAACTTCATCTTTCAGCATGACAACAACCCAAATCATACATCTAAATCAACAAAGGAATGGCTTCACCAGAAGATTAAAGTTTTGGAATGGCCCAGCCAGAGCCCAGACCTGAATCTGATTGAAAATCTGTGGGGTGATCTGAAGAGGGCTGTGCACAGGAGATGCGCTCGCAATCTTACAGATTTGGAGTGTTTTTGCAAAGAAGAGTGGGCAAATCTTGCCAAGTCATAATGTGCCATGCTGATAGACTCATACCCCAAAAGACTGAGTGCTGTAATAAAATCAAAATATGCAAGCATATTCTTTTATTTTTATATTTTTTCTTCCCTCTGCCTAAAAGATTTCAGTTTGTTTCTCAATTGAGTTGTACAGTTTAGGTCACTAATGTGTAGGTCACATTAAAGGTGGAAAAAGTTTTGAAATGATTTATCTTTGTCTCCTTTTTTTTACATCACAGAAACCTGACATTTTAACAGGGGTGTGTAGATTTTTTATTTTTTATATCATATATATATATATATATATATATATACAGTACAGACCAAAAGTTTGGACACACCTTCTCATTCAAAGAGTTTTCTTTATTTTCATGAAAATTGTAGATTCACACTGAAGGCATCAAAACTATGAATTAACACATGTGGAATTATATACATAACAAAAAAGTGTGAAACAACTGAAAATATGTCATATTCTAGGTTTTTCAAAGTAGCCACCTTTTGCTTTGATTACTGCTTTGCACGCTCTTGGCATTCTCTTGATGAGCTTCAAGAGGTAGTCACCTGAAATGGTTTTCACTTCACAGGTGTGCCCTGTCAGGTTTAATAAGTGGGATTTCTTGCCTTATAAATGGGGTTGGGACCATCAGTTGCGTTGTGGAGAAGTCAGGTGGATACACAGCTGATAGTCCTACTGAATAGACTGTTAGAATTTTTATTATGGCAAGAAAAAAGCAGCTAAGTAAAGAAAAACGAGTGGCCATCATTACTTTAAGAAATGAAGGTCAGTCAGTCCGAAAAATTGTGAAAACTTTGAAAGTGTCCCCAAGTGCAGTCACAAAAACCATCAAGCGCTACAAAGAAACTGGCTCACATGCGGACCAACCCAGGAAAGGAAGACCAAGAGTCACCTCTGCTGCGGAGGATAAGTTCATCCGAGTCACCAGCCTCAGAAATCGCAGGTTAACAGCAGCTCAGATTAGAGACCAGGTCAATGCCACACAGAGTTCTAGCAGCAGACACATCTCTAGAACAACTGTTAAGAGGAGACTGTGTGAATCAGGCCTTCATGGTAGAATATCTGCTAGGAAACCACTGCTAAGGACAGGCAACAAGCAGAAGAGACTTGTTTGGGCTAAAGAACACAGGGAATTGACATTAGACCAGTGGAAATCTGTGCTTTGGTCTGATGAGTCCAAATTTGAGATCTTTGCTTCCAACTACTGTGTCTTTGTGCGACGCAGAAAAGGTGAACGGATGGACTCTACATGCCTGGTTCCCACCGTGAAGCATGGAGGAGGAGGTGTGATGGTGTGGGTGTGCTTTGCTGGTGACACTGTTGGGGATTTATTCAAAATTGAAGGCATACTGAACCAGCATGGCTACCACAGCATCTTGCAGCGGCATGCTATTCCATCCGGTTTGCGTTTAGTTGGACCATCATTTATTTTTCAACAGGACAATGACCCCAAACACACCTCCAGGCTGTGTAAGGGCTATTTGACCATGAACGAGAGTGATGGGGTGCTGCGCCAGATGACCTGGCCTCCACAGTCACCGGAACTGAACCCAATCGAGATGGTTTGGGGTGAGCTGGACCGCAAAGTGAAGGCAAAAGGGCCAACAAGTGCTAAGCATCTCTGGGAACTCCTTCAAGACTGTTGGAAGACCATTTCAGGTGACTACCTCTTGAAGCTCATCAAGAGAATGCCAAGAGTGTGCAAAGCAGTAATCAAAGCAAAGGGTGGCTACTTTGAAGAACCTAGAATATGACATACACTCACCTAAAGAATTATTAGGAACACCATACTAATACGGTGTTGGACCCCCTTTTGCCTTCAGAACTGCTTTAATTCTACATGGCATTGATTCAACAAGGTGCTGATAGCATTCTTTAGAAATGTTGGCCCATATTGATAGGATAGCATTTTGCAGTTGATGGAGATTTGAGGGATGCACATCCAGGCCATGAAGCCCCCTTTACACCACATCCCAAAGATGCTCTATTGGGTTGAGATCTAGTGACTGCGGGGGCCATTTTAGTACAGTGAACTCATTGTCATGTTCAAGAAACCAATTTGAAATGATTCGAGCTTTGTGACATGGTGCATTATTCTGCTGGAAGTAGCCATCAGAGGATGGGTACTCGGTGGTCATGAAGGGATGGACATGGTCAGAAACAATGCTCAGGTAGCCCGTGGCATTTAAACGATGGCCAATTGGCATTAAGGGGCCTAAAGTGTGCCCAGAAAACATCCCCCACACCATTACACCACCACCACCAGCCTGCACAGTGGAAACAAGGCATGATGGATACATGTTCTCATTCTGTTTACGCCAAATTCGGACTCTACCATTTGAATGTCTCAACAGAAATCGAGACTCATCAGACCAGGCAACATTTTTCCGGTCTTCAACAGTCCAATTTTGGTGAGCTTGTGCAAATTGTACCCTCTTTTTCCTATTTGTAGTTGAGATGAGTGGTACCCGGTGGGGTTTTCTGCTGTTGTAGCCCACCTTTCTTTCCCAGTCTGACATTCAGTTTGGAGCTCAGGAGATTGTCTTGACCAGGACCACAACCCTACATGCATTGAAGCAACTGCCATGTGATTGGTTGACTAGATAATCGCATTAATGAGAAATAGAACAGGTGTTCCTAATAATTCTTTAGATGAGTGTATTTTCAGTTGTTTCACACTTTTTATAATTCCACATGTGTTAATTCATAGTTTTGATGCCTTCGGTGTGACTCTACAGTTTTCATAGTCATGAAAATAAAGAAAACTCTTTGAATGAGAAGGTGTGTCCAAACTTTTGGTATGTACTGTATATATATACATATATATACACACCGCAGCACTTTCAGTAGGTGAAAATTGTGGGATCCTTTTATTTACCTGTGCAACGTTTCGGTCCTCTTGCTGGGACCATTTTCAAGCTTGGCAATTATGGGGATATGTGGGGGTTTTGAGGTGGTTTCTGTGTTTTGGGGAGAAATGTGTTTTCTGCCTGTGAATGATTAAGTTAGTCCATTATGTTTGGTAATTGTATCACAGGCAGAGCCCATTGTGTTTTGGTAATTGTATTTTGTTGATTGCGTCAAAGACAATGCTTATTCTGTTATTGAGTGCGTAGCAGGCAATGCTATTGTGTTTGTTAATTGTGTCACAGGCAATGCCATTGTGTTTGTTGAATGTATAGTTTTTGTGTTTAACCCCTTAACCACCTCCGGACCGCCTAACGCAGATGTGCGGTCCGGAGGTGGCAGCCCTGCGCAGAGTCACGCATATATGCGTCATCTCGCGAGGGCCGGGATTTCCTGTGAACGCGCGCTCACAGGAACGGAAGGTAAGCGATCGCTCGCTGGCAGGCTGGAGATTCGAATTTTTTAACCCCTAACAGGTATATTAGACGCTGTTTTGATAACAGCGTCTAATATACCTCCTACCTGGTCCTCTGGTGGTCCCTTTTGTTAGGATCGACCACCAGAGGACACAGGTAGGTCAGTAAAGTCGCACCAAACACTACACTACACTACACCCCCCCCATCACTTATTAACCCTTTATGAACCCCTGATCACCCATGATCACCCCATATAAACTCCCTGATCACCCCCCTGTCAGGCTCCGTTCAGACGTCCGTATGATTTTTACGGATCCACGGATACATGGATCGGATCCGCAAAACACATGCGGACGTCTGAATGGAGCCTTACAGGGGGGTGATCAATGACAGGCGGGTGATCACCCATATACACTCCCTGATCACCCCCTGTCATTGATCACCCCCCTGTCATTGATCACCCCCCTGTAAGGCTCCATTCAGACGTCCGCATGATTTTTACGGATCCATGGATACATGGATCGGATCCGCAAAACACATGTGGACGTCTGAATGGAGCCTTACAGGGGGTGATCAATGACAGGCGGGTGATCACCCATATACACTCCCTGATCACCCCCCTGTCATTGATCACCCCCCTGTAAGGCTCCATTCAGACGTCCGCATGTGTTTTGTGGATCCGATCCATGGATCCGTAAAAATCATGCGGACGTCTGAATGGAGCCTTACAGGGGGGGTGATCAGTGACAGGGGGGTGATCACCCTGATCACCCCCTGTCATTGATCACCCCCCTGTAAGGCTCCATTCAGACGTCCGCATGTGTTTTGTGGATCCGATCCATGTATCCATGGATCCGTAAAAATCATGCGGACGTCTGAATGGAGCCTTACAGGGGGGGTGATCAGTGACAGGGGGGTGATCACCCTGATCACCCCCTGTCATTGATCACCCCCCTGTAAGGCTCCATTCAGACGTCCACATGTGTTTTGTGGATCCGATCCATGTATCCGTAAAAATCATGCGGACGTCTGAATGGAGCCTTACAGGGGGGGTGATCAGTGACAGGGGGGTGATCACCCTGATCACCCCCTGTCATTGATAACCCCCCTGTAAGGCTCCATTCAGACGTCCGCATGTGTTTTGTGGATCCGATCCATGTATCCATGGATCCGTAAAAATCATGCGGACGTCTGAATGGAGCCTTACAGGGGGGGTGATCAGTGACAGGGGGGTGATCACCCTGATCACCCCCTGTCATTGATAACCCCCCTGTAAGGCTCCATTCAGACGTCTGCATGTGTTTGGTGGATCCGATCCATGTATCCATGGATCCGTAAAAATCATGCGGACGTCTGAATGGAGCCTTACAGGGGGAGTGATCAGTGACAGGGGGGTGATCAAAAATTTTACAAACTCCGTTAACCCTTTAGGTGTTGCACAAGAGTTATTGGCAAATGGGGATGAAATTTGAGAATTTCATTTTTTTGCCTAATTTTCAATTTTAACCCATTTTTTCCACTAACAAAGCAAGGGTTAACAGCCAAACAAGACTGTATCTTTATTGCCTTGACTCTGCCGTTTACAGAAACACCCCATATGTGGCCGTAAACTACTGTACGGCCACACAGCGGGGCGTAGAGTGAAAGGTGCGCCGTATGGTTTTTGGAAGCCAGATTTTGCTGGACAGTTTTTTTGACACCATGTCCCATTTGAAGCCCCCTGATGCACCCCTAGAGTAGAAACTCCATAAAAGTGACCCCATCTAAGAAACTACACCCCTCAAGGTATTCAAAACTGATTTTAGAAACTTCGTTAACCCTTTAGGTGTTGCACAAGAGTTATTGGCAAATGGGGATGAAATTTGAGAATTTCATTTTTTTGCCTAATTTTCCATTTTAACCCATTTTTTCCACTAACAAAGCAAGGGTTAACAGCCAAACAAGACTGTATCTTTATTGCCCTGACTCTGCCATTTACAGAAACACCCAATATGTTGCCGTAAACTACTGTACGGCCACACAGCGGGGCGTAGAGTGAAAGGTACGCCGTATGGTTTTTGGAAGCCAGATTTTGCTGGACAGTTTTTTTGACACCATGTCCCATTTGAAGCCCCCTGATGCACCCCTAGAGTAGAAACTCCATAAAAGTGACCCCATCTAAGAAACTACACCCCTCAAGGTATTCAAAACTGATTTTACAAACTTCATTAACCCTTTAGGTGTTGCACAAGAGTTATTGGCAAATGGGGATGAAATTTGAGAATTTCATTTTTTTGCCTAATTTTCCATTTTAACCCATTTTTCCACTAACAAAGCAAGGGTTAACAGCCAAACAAGACTGTATCTTTATTGCCCTGACTCTGCCGTTTACAGAAACACCCCATATGTGGCCGTAAACTACTGTACGGCCACACAGCGGGGCGTGGAGTGAAAGGTGCGCCATATGGTTTTTGGAAGCCAGATTTTGCTGGACAGTTTTTTTGACACCATGTCCCATTTGAAGCCCCCCTGATGCACCCCTAGAGTAGAAACTCCATAAAAGTGACCCCATCTAAGAAACTACACCCCTCAAGGTATTCAAAACTGATTTTACAAACTTTGTTAAGCCTTTAGGTGTTGCACAAGATTTAATGGAAAATAGAGATACAATTTCAAAATTTCACTTTTTTGGCAGATTTTCCATTTTAATATTTTTTTTCCAGTTACAAAGCAAGGGTTAACAGCCAAACAAAACTCATTATTTATGGCCCTGATTCTGTAGTTTACAGAAACACCCCATATGTGGTCGTAAACCACTGTACGGGCACACGGCAGGGCACAGAAGGAAAGGAATGCCATACGGTTTTTGGAAGGCAGATTTTGCTGGACTGGTTTTTTGACATTTTGACACCATGTCCCATTTGAAGCCCCCCTGATGCACCCCTAGAGTAGAAACTCCAAAAAAGTGACCCCATTTTAGAAAGTACGGAATAGGGTGGCAGTATTGTTGGTACTAGTTCAGGGTAGATATGATTTTTGGTTGCTCTATATTGCACTTTTTGTGCGGCAAGGTAACAAGAAATAGCTTTTTTGGCACGTTTTTTTTTGTTTTTTACAACATTCATCTGACAGGTTAGATCATGTGGTAATTTTATAGAGCAGGTTGTCACGGACTCAGCGATACCTAATATGTATACAATTTTTTTTTATTTATGTAAGTTTTATACAATAACTTCATTTTTAAAACCAAAAAATTGTTTAGTGTCTCCATAGTCTGAGAGCCATAGTTTTTTCAGTTTTTGGGCGATTATCTTGAGTAGGGTCTAATTTTTTGCGGGATAAGATGACAGTTTGATTGGCACTATTTTGGGGTGCATATGACTTTTTGATCGCTTGCTATTACACTTTTTGTGACGTAAGATGGCAAAAAATAGCTTTTTTTACACCGTTTTTTTTTTTTTTTTTTACGGTGGTCACCTGAGGGGTTAGGTCATGTGATATTTATATAGAGCCGGTCGATACGGACGCGGCAATACCTAATATGTATACTTTATTTTTATTTATGTAGGTTTTACACAATGATTTTATTTTTGAAACAAAAAAAATGATGTTTTAGTGTTTCCATAGTCTAAGAGCCATAGTTTTTTCAGTTTTTGGGCGATTATCTTGAGTAAGGTCTCATTTTTTGCGGGATGAGATGACGGTTTGATTGGTACTATTTTGGCGTACATGCGACTTTTTTGATCACTTTTATTACCTTTTTTGGGAAGTAAGGTGGGCAAAATTTCAATTTTCTCATAGTTTTTATTTTTTTATTTTTATGGCGTTCACTGTGCGGGGAAAGTAACATAGCCGTTTTATAGATCAGGTCGTTACGGACGCGGCGATACCTAATATGTGTAGTTTATTTTATTTTTTAAATTTTTATTCAGTGATAAATGTTTTTTTTTATCTTAACTTTTTTCACTTATTCTTTTTATTTTTTGACCCAGACCCACTTGGTTCTTGAAGATCCAGTGGGTCTGATGTCTGTAAAATACAGTACAGAACCTATATAGGTTTCTGTACTGTATTTTACTTACACTGAACAGATCTATGCTTTCAGCACAGATCTGTTCAGCACCATGGACAGCAGGACGCCTGAGCAGGCGTCCTGTTGCCATGGGAACCTTCCCCGTCTGCTCAGTTATGGTCAGAACTTCGCAGACGGGGAAGGGTGAGGACGGGGCTTCGGGGGGCTCTCTGGGGGCTCTCTCCCTCTCCATCGGGGGGGCTGCAAAGGCACAGCAGCCCCCCGATCGGAGAGGGAGGGAGCTCCCTCTTACTGTTAACCTTTTCCATACAGCGGTCCGTACGGACCGCTGTATGGAAAGGGTTAAACGGCTGACATCGCATCAACGATGTCAGCCGTTTATACCAGGGTGCCAGCAATGTGCTGGCACCCTGGTATACCCACTGTACACCAACGATTACGCAATAGGAGGCGGGCGGGGGATCGCGATCCCGCCTGCCGCACCGCCCGCCTCCCGCAATGCCCCCACCGCCTGCGACACCCCCCCTGCACCACCCGCCGCCATCAAATCATGCAGGGGTGCAGGGGGGGTGTACTATATTGATTTTAGGCACTCTAAAGTTTCTGATCCCCGCGGTCAGGGACCGCGGGGATCAGAAACTGCAAAAAGCGCAGCAAACCGCAGGTCTGAATTGACCTGCGGTTTTCTGCGATCGTCGATGCGGGGGGGTCAAATGACCCCCCCCTGCATTGTTACAGGATGCCGGCTGAATGATTTCAGCCGGCATCCCGTTCCGATTAACCCCCGCGGCGCCGGCATCGCTATTTAAAGCCATGACGTACCGGTACGTCATGTGTCCTTAAGGACTCGGGAAACATGCCGTACCGGTACGTCATGTGTCCTTAAGGGGTTAAACTGTAAGGATTGGCTGCTATGTTATGTCCTCAGTTCACAACCAGGTCCACGGGGGTGGTACCCTTGTTGGAAAATATGTATATAAGTCTATGCTTGTGTGTTCAATAAAGAGTTCCTGTTTTACCCTTCATCATGTTGAGGTTGGTGTTTAAGTAACTGATCGACACTGGAGATTGCTATATGCTGAAGATTTGCTATACTCCCCTGGCTATAACTACTAGCTCTTGTAAGAGCTGTTCCTGTTCCTTGTTCCTGTGGTGGTTTTGGTGTAGAGCCGAGTGCTTGGAGTCCTCCGGAAGTGCTAGGAGCATCCATCAACGGAGGTACCCAGTCGGGGTGCCAGGAGATCCGTTACACAAGGGGACCTAAAGCTCAAGCAACATCCAGCTGGAGAGAGCGCCTTAAATACCCAGAGACCCCTAGCTATTGGCTGGGAAGAATTTTGAAGAGCATGAACTGGCCCTCTAAGTGGGCGCACGTTCATCTTAAGGAGGAAGAGGCTGGAGCACAAGGCAGAAGTATGGAGACAGCAGCATGGTGAGTAGCGCAGGCATCATGCCCGCAGGGGAAGGCAGGGCAGGAGCGGGCATAGGCAGCTGACCTTACATAATTACATACATAACACATTTTAGAAAATGATACAAAAATGTCCAGTTACTTAAAGAGGACTTGCAGCATCCTTTGTAACAACTCTGGCTTTTACTATTAGTTAATCAGGGTAGACATGTAGACAGTGACCCAGATTTACTAATCATAAAGACGACATAAGCTTAGTCAGGCTGTCTAGACTTGCACCTGATTTATTACAGGGTCCCAGGCTGGATAATAAATGTTATGCAGGGTTAGATACTTTTCTCTGACTCTATATTGACTATTGGTTGGCTTACTTTCAGATTTGTAAGCCAGAATTGTCATGCATAATGAGACATCTTGGGTCCCAACCATTTCACATGACGCCCAGTCCCTTTTCACCACCAAGCATATTGTAAAAAAACCATAGATGCACCTAACTGATCTGGACTGACATTCTGCTGTTTGGCCACAAGATGCCGCTTTTTCCTAAACACAGCCCAGACTGTATATATTTCCATATTCATGAGAGATGGGGTTACACAGAGCCTGGAGAGGAAGAGAAAGGGAGCAGCCATCTTAGAGGTAGCTGAAACCGAGGAACTGTGTCAGCAGAGGATCCGACAGCATCCAGGTGTGAGAGCATCCCTCACTGACCAGAGCAGCAGCTAAGTGACGCTGATTGTGTCCAAGACCCTGATCCTGTGCAGTGGAATGAGGATTGCTTTCAGGAACGCTGATAAGAGCTGAGGAGCAAAGCTACATACACTGCGGGACCACATGCTTGTTGATGAGGCATTTGTTCAGTTCAGAGTTACCGGCGGATGCAGAGCAGACCTGGGTCAGTATGATCGTGCATGCACCTCATTACAGTGTTGGAGCTTAGAGACTGAGACCAGGCCTGTAGTTAGTTAGTATTTCTGTTTGTGTCAAGTCACAAGTACTGCTATTGTTCATTGCAAGGACTCCATAACTTAAAGTGACATTTCACATTGGAGAGTTGATAAACTTCCGACAAACTCAAGCCAGGCTGGCGTTTTTCTCAGAAGAAATACTCAGGCACGTGCACCACTCACCCATACAGTTATTCTTGATTTTAGGGTAATAACAGGTAAGGTATAGCAGTTTAGTCATGCCCGCCAGTGGGTAAATTACCACGCATTCCTCCTGCATCCATCGGAGGTTGCTGTGCAGCACAAGGGTCTCAGCCTTCGGGCTAGGTGTATGTAAATCTATTGGAGGCTGCCAGCATTTGTGGTTGTGCTCATTACCATGTTTAAGTAAAATTTTGTTTTGGCAAAAGCTGGTGGTGGAGTTTTTTTCCTCGTTAGTGACTTTGCTGTATCCTGAGTACACAGCTTACATCTTGGCGTAGTCGTCAGGATACAGCAACCGTTATGTGGACAGGAACATGGCGGGAGACCTCCCCCGGCGCCAGGGGCGTAACTAGAAGTGACTGGGCCCCACAGCAAATATTTGTAAGGGCCCCCCTCAGCGCGCTTCGCACCTCCCTCCTCCTGTGTAAACCCCACTCCTTTGGCACAGTGTAGCGGTATACTGTATATTGTGTGGCACAGTGTAGAGGTATACTATATATTGTGTGGCACAGTGTAGCGGTATACTGTATATTGTGTGGCACAGTGTAGCGGTATACTGTATATTGTGTGGCACAGTATAGAGGTATACTGTATATTGTGTGGCACAGTGTAGCGGTATACTGTATATTGTGTGGCACAGTATAGAGGTATACTGTATATTGTGTGGCACAGTGTAGCGGTATACTGTATATTGTGTGGCACAGTGTAGAGGTATATTGTGAGGCACAGTGTAGCGGTATACTGTATATTGTGTGGCACAGTGTTGAGGTATATTGTGAGGCACAGTGTAGCGGTATACTGTATATTGTGTGGCACAGTGTAGCGGTATATTGTGAGGCACAGTGTAGAGGTATACTGTATATTGTGTGGCACAGTGTAGCGGTATACTGTATATTGTGGGGCACAGTGTAGCGGTATACTGTACATTGTGAGGCACAGTATAGAGGTATACTGTATATTGTGTGGCACAGTGTAGCGGTATACTGTATATTGTGTGGCACAGTGTAGGCTATATGTGTATAACATAAACATACTCCACATGAACACTTACAGTTACATGGCTTGGTCCTTGGGGATCTCGGACACCACTTCCACACTTTGGCCGGGGGCTCGGCGGAGCTGATGTTGTGTTTTATCCTAATGAGAAAGATTTTATAATAAGGATTTGGAGAAGGGGCAGAGGGATAGCAGAGCAGGGAGAGGCTGGTGCCGCTACTAGGGGGTCATACCATGGGGCAGTAATAAAACCCACCATAATGCCCCCCCCCCCCCCCAGTAGTAATAATTCTCCTTATAATGTGACAGTGCAAAAAATACCCCCTTGTAATGCCCCCAGTTGAGCTAATGTCCCCATAGTGCCCCAAAAAATGTGCCAGTATAAAATACCCCTATATAGTGCCCCCAGTAACTTCCCCCATAGTGCTCCTCTCCCCCCTTCCTGCTAGTGCCCCCCCAAAATGTAC
The DNA here is from genome assembly GCF_014858855.1 of Bufo gargarizans. Lineage (NCBI taxonomy): Eukaryota > Metazoa > Chordata > Amphibia > Anura > Bufonidae > Bufo > Bufo gargarizans. Next base: position 11,007,152 of record NC_058086.1, read on the forward strand.
CAGTATAAAATGCCCCATATATAGTGCCCCAGTAGATGCCGCTCAGTGTCCGGCCTCTGATAGGCTGCCGGCCTAGTGTCCCCCATAATGCCCCCCAATAATGTGCCAGTAAGTGCCCCTATCATGTGCCAGTATCAAGTGCCTCTCCCCCCCCACATGTCCCAGTATCATAGTGCCATCTCCCCCCATGTGCCAGTATCAAGTGCCTCTCTCCTTCCCACCCCCCATGTGCCAGTATCAAGTGCCTCTCTCCTCCCCATGTCCCAGTATCATAGTGCCATCTCCCCCCCCCCCCACTAAAAAGTGCCAATATCAAGTGCCTCTCTCCCTCCCCCCTCCCTATGTGCCAGTATCAGGTGCCCCCCCCCATGTGCCAGTATCAAGTGCCAATCCCCCCTCTCCCCTCCAGGTGCCAGTATCAGGTGCCTCCCCCCCCCCCCCTATGTCCCAGTATCATAGTGCCATCTCCCCCCCCCCACCACCACCACAAAAAAAGTGCCAGTATCAAGTGCCTCTCTCCCTCCCCCCCCCCCCCCAATGCCAGTATCAGGTGCCTCTCTCCCTCCCCCCCCATGCCAGTATCAGGTGCCAACCCCACTCCCATGTGCCAGTATCAGGTGCCAACCCCCCCCCCCCCCCAGGTGCCAGTATCAGGTGCCAACCCCCCTCCCCCCATGTGCCAGTATCAGGTGCCTTCCGCTCCCCCATGGCAGTAACAGTCGGGTATTAAAAAAAAAATAATAAACACTTCTACTTACCTCCATGTCAGCGATGCGATGCAGCCTCTTCCTGTGTCCCGCCTTGTATTCTGTCCCGCCCTGTATGCCCTTATATGGAGTCAGTGCTTGTATTTCAGAAAAGAGTCTGCTGGGATTCGAACCCAGGACCTTCTGCTTCAGAGGCAGAGCAGCTATCCACTAGACCATAAGAGCTGCCTTGAGTCTGAGTGAAAAAATATGAGACTTCTACTGTTATAGCTGGCTAAGTGTACATCTATACACATGGCAGCTGTTCATATATAGAGATGTAGCAGAGCTGAATGTGCAGGGACAGCTGTCATATACAGATATAGCAGTGCTAGGTGTGTTTGGGCAGCTGTCATGTGTATAGATGTATTTTTTTTTTTTTACAGTCAGTTGTAATACAGCCTTTATGGCTGTGAGGGTAAATGCTTTGCCACTGATTCACTTATAGATTGGAGGTTGTGGGTTCGAATCCCAGACCAGGAGACTTTTAGCAGACAGTAAAATTAGATCACTCTAGCGGCTGTGAAGGGGCCCTGAACACGATATTTATCTAACTTGAAAATAAACTGTCACACACGCTGCTTGGGGCGCCGGGCCCCCTTGGCAGCCCGGGCCCCGAAGCAGCTGCTTCCCCTGCTTCCCCGGTAGTTACGCCACTGCCCGGCGCCAATGGCACCGGTCCAGGGCCCAGCTCAGGGTGCTCCAGTGCAAGGCCAACTTGCCCCAACACCGCTTGTCCCTGCCATTCTAGCCTCAGTAGGGTACATCTCAGAGGAGGCGCTGTTGCGTCTTCTGCCAAAATTTGACTGTAAAAACATGACGTTGCAGGACTGGACTGAAAGGGTGCAAAGTGCGGTTAGAATGTGTAACCTGACCCCTGAGCTGGGAGCTGAGGTTGTGTTGGGGGCTCTGGAGAGTAACATCAGAAGGACAGTGATGATAAGGTCCGAATCCGAGAGAGACACCGTAGAGAAAATATTCTCCCTGCCGGATAGAGACCGGGGGGGGGGGGGGCGTGCTAAAGTAGTGCAACTCGGAGCCACCTCTTCAACTGACCACAGTGAGAGGGCGAGACCCTGATGTAGTACTCCAATGCCCTACAGGAGACGTTAAATGAAATACAGTGGCGAGACCCAGAGGCCATAGGAGCCTTCTGGGAGGTGGACCGGCTACTAAGAAACCAGTTCATAGTGGGGCTTTCCAACAAATTCTTAAAGGACAAATTGCAAGAGATGATCCGGACGACACCCAACATGACATTCCACAGCGTCTACCTAGCTGCCGTGGAGAGCGAGGAGGAGCACATGCCTGTGGTGGCGAAAGTAGTGAGTAGCACCCATGCTACAGGAGGTCGGTCTGCATCTGAAGACTCAGAGTCCTTAAGGCCCCTTTCACACGGGCGACTTTTCCGTGCGGGTGCGATATGTGCGGCGAACGTATGGCACCCGCACTGAATCCTGACCCATTCATTTCTATGGGGCTGTGCACAGGAGCGATGTTTTTAACGCATCACTTGTGCGTTCAGTTGAAATCGCAGCATGCTCTATATTGTCCGATTTTGACGTGACGCAGGCCCCATAGAAGTGAATGGGGTGCGTGAAAATCGGATGGCATCCGGATACCATGCGTTGCGTTCAGTTTTTTTTGACGGAAGTCACTTAGCAACACTCCTGGGCTATATAATACAGGAAGTAGGCGTTTTTTTTCTCTGTGTCTGTCTGCATGTGGTTTGTGGCAGCACATGAGGGATCAGTTTTTTCTGCAGCTTTTTCAAGCCCTCGTGGAGCGAATAGTTGTCAGAATGCCCAAAAATCCACGTGCCATGGATGTGGAGAGGCTGATAGTCCTGGTGCAGGATAGGCCCTGCCTCTGGGATCTCCGTTGTTCGGAATACCAGGACCGATATAAAAAGGACGCTGCCTGGGAGGAGGTTACCCAGGATCTCTTTGCAGCCATATGGCAAACGACCAAAGGCCAAAGTCGCAGGAATTTAAGTAAGTTAAAACAATGTATACATGTTTGATCTATGTTGTCCTCCCTAGTCTATATGCCTTGTTATACGTTAGTTTACCTATCACTTTAGAAATTGATCCCTGTTCCTTTCTTGCCTTTCTATTACCAGTTGAAGAGGTCAAGAATCGTTGGCGGAGCTGCCGTGACCAATTCCGTAAGGAAATGAGAAAGCAGGGGCGGAGCAGGGCTGGTCTCCACAAGAAAAGGCTGTACCTCTTCCGGGAGCAGCTAATGTTCCTCCGCGCTGTCATGGATCTGCGTCCGTAAGTCCATTCTACACAATAAGCTATACGCACTGTATGGCGAATTGTTACATACTGTGAATGTTTTGAATGGATCAATGTGAAATGTCATATTTTGCAATAGCAAACATTCACATTGCTCCTTTCTTAACCCAAAGTAGGATATTAAAATGATAAGTTGAGTAAAGATTGATGGTACGTAAATAATGTAGCAGGATTAACCCACATGCTCAATGGTACATAGATGTCTAATAAATGTTTTTTTTTTAATTTGGTTTACTCGTTTTGGTTAAAGTTAACACGATAGTGCACAGCGGCATCAGGACCCTGTCATGGCATATCTCTGATATACGGTCTGATCGGTGCCGGGGAGGTAGGGGATGGCACATTAGCCGAACAGTTGAAGGATGTGGGGTTTGTGTCTGGTTGGGAGGGTGAATTAGCGGTTACCATCTCCGCTGAACAATGGAATCGCTCCCTTTTGTTCACTCATAAGTTGACGGTTTCTTGCCGCCTACAAGAGTTAAACTATAAAATCCTTACACGGTGGTATAGGACTCCGGTCAAGCTACATCAGTTTTATCCTTCTGTTCCCAATACATGTTGGCGATGCCACGATGCAGTGGGCTCCATGCTCCACATCTGGTGGGACTGTCCTGGGGTTGCCCCTCTGTGGCAGGATGTTTTTGCTCTGCATAATGCTTTGTACCGGACCTCTATAGCACCATCTCCTCAGATAGCTCTACTCTCTATCTACTCTGGTAGAATTAAACTTGTTAAGAAAGGTGCCCTTAGGCTGTTTGTGCAGGCTGTAAGGCAGATCATACCGCGTCAGTGGAAATCAGCAGATAGCCTGAGGAGATCTACCTGGGTCCACGCTATGGACACTCTGGTCCGGATGGAGGAGCTGAGAGCTGAGGCCCACAATCAGGTGCGTCCATACTCGCAAACATGGGACCCTTGGCTGCAATTCAGAAGCTCTCCTCGATTTCACACTTGGCTAGAAACTGGTTGTTGTATCTGGTGAAGTTCAGGTTTCTTTTCTTCACATACCCTCGCCCCCCCCCCCCCTCCCCTGTATCTCCTTACCCCCTGTTTTTCAGCCCTTGTCGTGGTCTTATTTGTTCGGATTCGTCACACTTATTGGCATATTTATGATAGTCATGTTTCCTTCATAATTGGGCTCAGGCCATAGTGCCCTTTTCCTCACTTGCGTGACTTTGTAACTCCTTTTCATTTTTGCTTCAATAAATATGATTGAACCATAAAGTTAACACGATAGTATACACGAGTATAGACCTTATATTTCTGAGTGTGTGGGTTATCCCTGCTACATCTATACTACCACAATTACCACATATGTCTATTTTAGGTTGGCAGGGGAGTTGCTAGTGTGTGAAAACATCTGGGGCACAAGGCCACTGTACAACGCCCCCGTGAATCCAAGTTACACCCATGAAGCTATGTCGCCATCCCCGGGGGGAGGGGGGCTTCATAGTAGTTATTAACCCCTTTCAGCAGTCCCCCCTTCAGTGAATGGGGGAGTGCTGAAAGTGGTTTAATAACTACTGCAAAGGGACTAGCCATCTGGGCAACCCCCAGATCACCCCCCATCCCCCCTTGTACTAGTTCCGCTACTTATCTGTTGCGCTGGCATGAGTTCTGTCACTTCTGTGCCATCGGTGCTCAATCGCAGCAAATAAGTAGCGGAACTAGTACAAGGGGGGTGATCAGGGGGGTGATCAGGGGGTTGCCCAGTTCCAATCAATGGAAAAATTCACTTGAATATTTCCTTAACATTCTATCAGCAATCCAGCATAACATTCAGGGCACTGGACCAAACATATGGGGCACAAGCCCCTAATGTTTTGCCATAATGAAACCTCGGTTTGTTGGACCTGTTAGTACTATGTGACAAATGTAGATTGTGTAGCTCATGACAGGAATATGTTAATAATATAAATTTTTGATTCCTCATGTTTATATATTTTACTCATTTTGTAGAACGGAGGACAACCTAGAGGAGGAAGGAGAAGAATCGGCACCACAATTGTCGAGTGCTTGCGAGGAGGAGACGACAGCTGGGCAGCAGGAGACTGTTCCAGGACCAACACCAGCACCTTCCGAGCCTCCCGCAGCATCAGGAGCTGATTCCCCCCCCCTCCCCCCCTGGCTCTACCCATCAGGTCCAGACGACGGGCAAATCCTCCTGCCGAGTCCAATGTGAATGTTCAAGTTTTGGATTATTTATCTCGGGCTCGGCAGGAGGATCATCACGATATGTTTGCCCGTAGTCTGGCCCATTATATGCGGCAGCTACCTCCAGAACGATTATTACGGACAAGAACTTCCGTAGAAATCGTTCTGGAGCTAGCGAATTCCCTTCCTGATCCCTCGGTCATGCATGACGCCCTTGAAAATTTACGCCGCTATGGGCAACTAATTGTCCCCAAACACCCCACTGTTTCCCAGCCAATCCCCGACCAACCACAAATGCCCCCCCCAAGGGATCATTATGGGCCACCAATGGCACCATATGTTCCACAGATTCTGGGTGAACCCAGCTATGGGCCTCCGGGACCCTCGCCCAGTCGAGCTGGGCCACCACAATGCCTTGGCCCCCCTTCCCAGGCACAATTTTCAAGGCCTCCTTCCCAGGGCCAATATTCCGGGCCCCCATCCCAGGGCCAATATTCCAGCCCCCCTTCACAGGGCCAATATTCCGGGCCCCCATCCCAGGGCCAATATTCAAGAGCTCCTTATGAGGGAAAAGGTCAAAATCAGCCTGGACCCTCACAATATTCGGCCCCTCCTTATCAGGGATCTTCTTCGCCATCAAGGCAATATGTTAATTTGTAGTCATTTGGCCATAAAAATGTATTTATTTTCATATCCCAGAGATTTTATTTTATTTTAATGTGTGCAATAAAACACATTTTTGTTTTCAAGCTTCGAATGTGTCTGATTTTATTTTATTGTGCATACACATAACACAATATATAGATAGTACATTTGTACTAGACATTAGTAACCACATAGGACACATATGAAATGTAAATTTTGCACACAAATACTGACGTTCAATAGTTTTTATTTTTAGGGGTTCTTACATCAAAATGGAGGTCATAATCAATTTAAATTAGTTTGTTTTATTACACATACATACAAAACATGTTAGACCAACAAATCTATACTCCTCCAACACCATATAATCAATATTAAGACATTTGTTTAACTCTGTATTATACCGAAAAACATTTTTACAATTTTGAGTAATTTAGCCACATTTTGTAGGTAATAGAGAAATGAGGTATTAGTACATATTTCAAATACCATGTAGATTAGACTATTTATTTGCAAAATATGTAAGCTCGCAACCCACGTCAAGGGTCCTCATAATCTTGCGAGTCCCTAACTAACAAAAATCCAAACTTAACTAAAGTCAAACCATCCTGGTTATGAAAATAGAGTGGCAAACACAAAAGTCCATGCATTGAGGACTACTGTTGAAAAGGAAAAGAACCAATAGGGGACATAAAATAATCTGAATAAAAATCCCGCACTCTGAGTCCAGCATATCCAGATCGTCCAAGTAGTAAAGTGTCTCTGGGTGATGGTGTACTGTACACTTGGGCGTCTTCATCAGGTGTGGCCTCATAGGTGCGTATGTAGTTATGCAGCACTACACATGCCTTGATGACCACATTGACATTTTGTGGTTCCAGCTGTATTGACGACTGGAAAACCCGCCATTTATTTGAAAAAATGCCGAATGTGCACTCCACAAACCTTCTGGCTCTACTTAACCGATAATTAAAATTGCGCTTCTTGGCATCCAAACCGCGTCGAGGATAAGGACGCATCAGGTGGCTAGAAAGGGCAAATCCCTCGTCCCCTACGACCACATAAGGCGCAGGTGGGCCAGTAGAGCCAGGAAGGTTTGCTGGCTGTGGTACGTCCAGTTGGTTGGACTGAAGCCAGCGACCCATTCTGGAAGCCCTGAAGATGCGAGCATCTGCAGAACTTCCATAGGACCCAATATCTACAATTATAAACCTGTAGTTTGTGTCAGCCAAGGCCAACAAAACTACAGAGAAAAACTGCTTATAATTATAGTATTGGGACCCTGAGTTCGGTGGCTTCTTAACCCGTATGTGTTTCCCGTCAAGGGCACCAAGACAATTAGGAAATTGAGCCCTTTCCTCGAAGCCATGGGCTATATCAAGCCACTGCTGCCTGGTTGGTTGTGGCAGCACTGAAGCCTTCAGTGTCAACCAAATGGCGGCACATGTAGCCCGTACCACGCCAGCAATTGTGGAAGTGCCCATTCGAAAAACAAAATGCAAAGACGAAAAAGAATTACCAGTCGCCAGATATCAGAAAAAAAGAAAAAAATAGAATTAGATACTTTCAGAGCATATGTTTTTAAATCTAGCACATTATTTGACATTATTTAATGGAAAAGTAGCTGATAAATATATGAAACAAGCACATAGTGGTATATTTTGACTAAAATATGATTTATATTCTGATATCAAACTAAATAAGGAATAGCATTGAAACCTTCAAAAAGTTCAAGACAATTAACATATACACACAGGTGAAGTGTCCTCATCATTACAGGCTGCATTTGAATAATTAACCCCTGCGGAACTGGATTCTGGTGTGACTAATCTAACCACACACAGTTTATCACTAAAAATAAGGGAGTTTAAATACAGGTCTACTTCATTTACGCACTCAGGCATATAATAGTAAAAAATTAAAATACATAGGCCATTGACCTAACAACTATGTATTGGAAAACAGGGTGGCATTAAAGTATTTAGTCTGAAAATATATATAGTCTTACCTTAAAGTAATAATAAGCCGTTCTTCAGGTGACACACTCCGCCGCATATTGGTGTCCTGAAAAGTTAAGGAAGGCCTCAACTCCTCCAACAGACGATCAAAAGTAGACACCGACATGCGGCAATAATTGAAGAACTTTGGAGGGTGCGCACGGAGCTCAGCGTACAAGCCAACAAAGATACCTGCGAAAGTATGGGATGCACCCACATGCGCTTCCTCCGCGGCTCCTCCTCAATCATTTCTGGCTGCTCTCCAAAACAGCGGGAGACCAGCCAGTGCAAAAACACATGGTCAGTGGATGACAGGGTGAAAGTGGACATCCTGCAAAGGATAATCCACTAACAAACACACACACCAATCAACACACAAACCACTCCACCAAAAAATGGAGCTGTCCAACAAAACAATGCATGCTGGGGGTATTTATATGGTGTTTGCAGTTACAGGTGAATGTAGTGGATTGATCAGTTTTTTTTAACGCGCGTTGAAAAAAACGCATGCCATCCGGATGTCACACGCACGGGAAAAACGTCGGAACGCGAGCCAAACGTATAATGAACTGACAGCACTCACCTGAAAAATCGCAAGCTTTTAACTGAACGCACCCTGAACGCATCCGGCTAAAAAACATGACGCCCGTGTGAAAGAGGCCTAAAGGATGTGGTCCAGGTCCTAAGGATAGAATTCAGAGAACTTCAGCTGGAAGTGTTCCAGATGAAGGCAGGATCACCCCGGCTTCCAGAAATGACCCCAGTGCCCTGCGCCACTTCACCCAGGATAACTCAGATGCGGAGGCTCTTCAAAAGAGGACCCCTCTGCTGGGCTTGTCGACAGTACGGCCATATGGCCAGAGAGTGCCCAGAACAGATGAAGTCTGAACCAACGTTAAAATTCGGAAGACGGGAGCGTCGTTGGGATGACAGCTGCCAATAATAGATTGATGGACGTCTGAGGAATAGTCTGGATGCGGGTTCGACTGTTTGGGCAAGACATCGGCAAGAAGGGGGTCATGCTGGTGGACCATTCATCCCGGAGAGGAATGGATGTGACGTTAGGTATGAATGTGCTGAGAGACCTAGACCATCAACTCTATGCCAAAGAAGGGCCGAAGTATTGGCAATGGGCCACCACACATTGGCCAACCAAGAAGGTTCTACAGCAGATGGTGAGGAGCTGTAGTCTGCAAAAGAGCAACATGTCAGGTCGGCCCATTGGACACATAAAGGTGCCGCTGAGGAACCCGGTGAAGATCCCATCTCGACAAGAACAAATATTGATGCTGCCGGTGGGGGCTGGGCAACAACTGAATGAACTGGAGGTCATGATCGCGCCCGCTTACCAAGAGGAAACGCAGACTCACCCAGTGGTAGCCCGGGCCCTCGCTATTGTGAAGGATGGATGTGGGTAAATACGCTGCCTCATTGTTGGAGACTGCCAGTAAGGGTCTATTCACACGTCCGTAAGTGTTTTGCAGATCCGCAAAACACGGACACCTGCAATGTGCGGTCCGTGATATCTGCGAGACCATGGGCTAAAGATCAACCCCAAGAAGTGCCAACTGTTTAGACAGCAGATAGAGTATTTGGGACATTTGGTCACCCAGGAGGGGGTAAAGTCGGCCCCTAGCAAGGTGGAGGCTGTCCAGAAGTGGCCCCAGCGACATACACTACGAGAGGTGTGGGCATTCGTGCGAGTAGCCGGCTACTACGGGAGGTTTATACCCAAATTTGCTCATTTGGTGGACCCGTTAAACGAGTTATCAAGGGGCAGTGCGGAGGGCCAAAAGAATCGTCCCATCGAGTGGGGACCCGGCAACAAAAAGCCTTTGAAGCAGTGAAGGAGGCGCTGACTAGTGCCCCAATTCTGGCTTATGCAAGGTTCGACACCTCATTCCTGCTGTACACTGACGGAAGTCTACAAGGTCTGGGGGCCATGTTATCCCAAGTCCAAGGTGGACATGAGAGAGTCATTGCCTATGGCAGACAGTCTCTGAGGGAGTCAGAGCGCAACCCTGACAACTGTAGCTCCTTTAAATTGGAACTACTGGCACTGGTGTGGGCCATGACCGAAAGGATTGCGGAGTACCTTACAGAGGTTACCGTGAAGATGGACAACAACCCATTAACACATCTGTAGAATGCCAAGCTCAGTGCGCTTGAGCAGAGGTGGTTGGCTTACCTTTCTAAGTACCAATACTGCATCAAGTACCGGTCAGGCATGGAGAACGGCAACGCCGATGCATTCTCCCGAGTACCTGTAGGGTTGTCGACTCAGAGTGCCGATGAGAAGCTAGAGGACACTAAAACTCCTGACCTTGGTCGATAACCCATGTTCCAGGATGTGGTACATTCAAGTGAGGTGGCGTCTGAGATGCCCATGGTGCTTGGAAAGACGTTGGCTGATTGGGAGAGGGTCCAGAATGGCTGTCCGGACCTGTGGAAAGTGAAAGAATGGGTCCGGACAAAGATCTGACCTCGGTCAGAAGAGCGGGCCCGTCTGACTCCAGAGGGCCAAAAGTTGTTGAGGCAGTGGGATAAGCTGACTGTTACCCAGGGCCTCCTGTGTCAGACCATAAACTTACCGTCAGAGCTGCAGTAACGGCAACAGATTGTTATCCCCATGTCATTGGTACCAGAGGCCGCCCAGGAAGCCCATGAGAGGGGTGCCCATTTTGAGAGCGACAAAACGTTTAAATGGCTCCAACGGCTGGTATACTGTCCAGATCTGGGAGACATGGTGGCCAAAGCATGTCTTAAGTGTCGACCCTGTGGGCTGAGTAAGAGTACTGAACAGCGGGCTCCTGTCCAGGCCATCCGGACCTCAGCACCCCTAGAGCTTCTTATGATTGATTCTGTACAGATTGGGTACTCTACCTCGGAACACTCGTACTGTCTAGTTATGACAGATCATTTCACAAAGTATACAGTGGCTGTACCCACCAGAGACCAGACAGCAGAGTCGGACGCTGAAGCGGTCTGCAAACACTTTATACAGGTGTTCGGGTGTCCACAGAGGATACATTTGGACCAGGGGGCATGTTTTAGGGTACTCTAATGAATGAGCTGTAACAACTGTATGGGATCGAACGTTCCCGCAATACTCCGAATCACCCCCAGGGAAACCGCACTTTGCTGCAGATGCTGCGGACTCTGGAGGACAGCCAAAAGGTTCGGTGGCCCGAGTTCCTACCCAAACTGATGTGGGCCTATACCAACAGGGTACACAGTTCCAGTGGATACTCCCCACATATGCTCATGTTTGGGAGACCCGGATGGGAGATTGAAGATCTCCACATGCCCGATCCGATGGAGCCACCACCGAGAAGTACCACCGCATGGGTGCAAGAGCACCGCCGCCAGCTGAGAGGGATCCACAAGGTTGTGGGGGAGCACCTGGGACAAGTGGTACACCCTAAACCAAGACCAGTGCAGAGGGATGGGTATATATTACATTCATATATACCCTGCACGTGTAGAGGCACTTTTATTGTATATACATTTAGTCATAGACTACTGGTTGCCTGCTCTTGACAGGTGCATTTGTATTTTTATTGATTTAAAATGTAACTTTTATTTAATTAGTTAATAATAAATGATAAACAGTTTTTATCTAACTTACTATCTTAAAACTATCTCTGGACATACATATGTGTGCTTCTTTTATTTTTAATTCTTGTTTGGCACTATTAATGCAGTGGTAGTGAGTAGGTGGCAGTTACTATTGTATGGTTAGCCATTAGTTGTTCATGCTGTTGGCTGTGTGGATACTTAGGCTACTTTCACACTAGCGTTCGATCGGATCCGTTCTGAACGGATCCGCTCATATTAATGCAGACGGTGGCTCCGTTCAGAACGGATCCGTCTGCATTATATTGGCAAAAAATGGCTAAGTGTGAAATTAGCCTGAACGGATCCGTCCAGACTTTTACATTGAAAGTCAATGGGGGACGGATCCGTTTGAAGATTGAGCCATATTGTGGCATCTTCAAACGGATCCGTCCCCATTGACTTACATTGTAAGTCTGGACGGATCCGCACGCCTCCGCACGGCCAGACGGACACCCGAACGCCTGAGCGGAGGCTGAACGCCGCCAGACTGATGCAGTCTGAGCAGATCCGCATCCATTCAGACTGCATCAGGGCTGGACGGAAGCGTTCGGGTCCGCTTGTGAGCCCCTTCAAACGGAGCTCACGAGCGGACAGCCGAACGCTAGTGTGAAACTAGCCTTAATTTAGCAGCAGCACTATAAGATAAGTTACAGCACCCAGACTCTCTGTGAGACCAACAAGTCAAAGGCAGTGAATGTTGCAATATACGGCCATAGTTACCAGCCTAAGACAAACAGTAGCAAACAGTTGATTCTTCAAGTAGCCAATTGCTTGAGCAAATAAACACTAGTCTCAACTGCCCACACTTCACAGAGAAAGGATACAAATTAAGTATCCACACAGCCAACAGCATGAACAACTAATGGCTAACCATATAATAGTGACTGCCACCTACTCACTACCACTGCATTAATAGTGCCAAACAAGAATTAAAAATAAAAGAAGCACACATATGTATGTCCAGAGATAGTTTTAAGATAGTAGGTTAGATAAAAACTGTTTATCATTTATTATTAACTAATTAAATAAAAGTTACATTTTAAATCAATAAAAATACAAATGCACCTGTCAAGAGCAGGCAACCAGTAGTCTATGACTAAATGTATATACAACGAGGGATGGGTATGCCCCATGTGATCGTCAAAGCCAAACGGCCTTCTGGAAAGTTGGATTTGCAGTGGGAGGCAGTCCCATACACATTAAAGAGGAGAGTAGACCCTGCCATCCTGGTCTATGAGGTAGAGCCAATATGGACTGGGGGCCCCTCACGAAACTTGCACCGTAAAATGTTGAGGAGTTGCAATTTTGATGAGCCAGTGTGCGTGGATGATATGCCGCCTCCTGCTCAAAGTACAGAAGAAATTCCCTTAGAGGAGGAGGAATGGTGGGTTGTCCCTGCCCCAGTACCCTGCCACCCAGGGAAAGTGTTGAGCGGTCAACAGCCCCTCCCCAGTGCTTCTGAGCCTGTCACTCTATGAAGGTCAACGAGGCCCAATGTTGGTGTGTCCACACAGCGTTATGCCCCGGATGGGGAGGGTTGCTTAGGACGACAACCTCTAGTGGGGTGGTATGTGAGATGGGGAAACAGCTCTCCTTGTCTCAACACTGTGTGATTAAATTAAATGTTCTGGACTGACATACTGTTGTTTGGCCACAAGATGCTGCTGTTTCGTAACACAGCTACAGACTGTACATATATCTCCATATTCATGAGAGGGGTGGAGTTACAAGTCTGGAGCGGAAGCCAGCAGTCATATTGGAAGGAGGCTGTGAGAGACTGTGTGAGCAGTGAATCCGACAGCATCCAGGTGTGAGAGTGACCAGAGCTGAAGCTAAGTGAAGCTGATCGTGTCCAAGACCCTGATCCTGTCCAGAAGAAGGAAGATTACTGCCAGGAACGCTGATGAGAACAGAGGAACAAAGCTACATACACTGCGGTACCGCATGCTTGTTGGAGAGACATTTGTTCTGTTCAGACTCACCAGCGGATTCAAAGCAGACCCGGGTCGGTAAGATCGTGCAAGCATCTCATTACGGTGTTGGTGTCTAGAGACTGAGACCAGGCCTGTAGTTAGTTAGTTAGGGTTTCTGTTTGTGTCAGGCCACAAATGTTATACTGTTCATTGCAAGGACTCCATAACTTAAAGGGACATTTCACCTTGGAGAACTGATAAATACCCACAAACTCAAGCCAGGCTGGCGTTTTGCTCAGAAGGAATACTCAGGCACATGCTACATGACCAGTTGTGAGAGGGGGAATACTGTAGATCTGTGTAGGATTGTAAGCTGTTGTACTGCACAACAGGCTAGCCCGTACAGCACACCCATACAATAATTCTTGTTTTTTTAGGGTAATAACAGGTAAGGTGTGGCAGTTTAGTTGTGCCCGCCAGTAGGTAAATTACAGCATTTTCCTCCTGCATCCATCGGAGGGCGCCATGGTGTGCAGCACAAGGGTTTCAGCCTTTGGGCTGGGTGTATGTAATTTTATCTTATGTTCCCAGCATTTGTGGTTGTGTTAATTACCACGTTTTAGTCAAATTCTGTTTTGGCGAAAGCTGATATTGGAATTGCTTTCCTCGTTCGTGACTTCGCTGTATCCTGGGGAGCCCACCTCGGTACATGGCTTACACATACACATTAGTAAATCTGTGCCTGGGAGTCTTTAAATGCACACAAATCAAATGGCTCAGGTTTTATGATAAATCTAGAGCATTTATAGACTGCCTGTCTAAATGTTTGAGCCAACTTTTACTTGTCTTATCTTCTTTCATATTTTTAAGACAGTCGCATTTTAGACCACCTCCCCCCCCCCCACTCAAGAGTGTAGCTAAAAGATTTGACATATAACATCCAGTGTGCGCCATTTATGCCTATTTCCAGATGTAAACGTTAGTGAATTTGCCGGGTCCAATGGCCCCACCATCACCACTCTACAACATGTGCACTTAAATTTAGGGAAATTGGCTTTAAAAAAGCTGTAAAACGGGGTCCAACGGCATCCAGGTATAGCGAACCCCTTTAAAGGGGTTATCCGAGTTATTTTTTTGTTCTTTCTATGTTCCTAACTCAGCAAATATAACAGCTTTACAATTAACTCACTTTATTTGCAGTGCCTGGTTTCTCAGATTTGACTGAGGGTCACATGACCTGTGATGTCAGCTTCTCTCCCTGCTCTGATAAAGGTTGTTTACAAGCCTGTAAACTACTGTGCTGGCCACGCCCCCCCCCCCCCCCCCTTCACTGCCGTCTACTCTCTGCTAGGATTCTTAACCCCTTCAGCTGCACATACTGGCTAGCTGCAGCAGTAACAATTCTGGGCACAGGAGCTGACAGACTGGACTAGAGAGAGCATTGCACAAGAAGGTAGGGGGAAGATCCTGTGTTTATTAGCAGTGTCATTACACAGCTGGGCTTTGTAGTCCTACACTTACAAGTTGCTGTTGATTCTCCCAGCACTCAGGGCAGCTCTTGTATCCACTCCCTTTAGCAGTGTCATTATACAGCTGGGACTTGTAGTCCTACACATACAACATGCTGCAGAGTCCCCCAGCAGGCAGATATGTCACTCAGGGCAGCTCTTGTATTCACTCCCTTAGCAGAGCAGGGGGAGGGGCAGAGATTGTTTTTGTTGCATGTAAACAAAGGGCCAGAAAAGAAACAGGGAAATGAGGAAATATATATTTATTTATTTTTTGCATAAAACTTGCTTAGCTTAGTTATATATTGCTGCCCATCAGATTTTCAGTGCTATATTATTTATTTTTATAACTCAGACAACCCCTTTAAGCTCCCAGCAATGCCAGATCCAGAAAATCCAAACCAGCCTGTCGGGTACTAAGCACTAGTGTAAAACTAGCCTTACCCAATTACTTTTTTTTAAGGGTGTAGTTCCATATGAGACATTTATATCTATATCAGACATGTCTGATTTGTTTGGCATGTCTGAGAGGAGAGTTGGCTGTGCAGTATCCGCTGGTTGTTAATAGGTGCAGGAACAATGGAGCACTTCATAACGCCCATGAACTACAATAGCCATGTGCAAGCAGCTCATCTTCTCTGGACTATCAAAAGGGGGGCAGAAGATTCTCATTCAGCCAACAGGTAGAAGTATCAGAAGCAGCCTAATCGGACAATATGGCCCTCACACCAGAAACAGTTGCACTCCCTTGGTTTCAGTGGTGAAGACAAAAACTGAATGCCACTCCTTTAATTTGCATTCAAAGAAGAAATCATCTCCACAATGATGTTGTTGTCAAGGTTTAAAGTTGTCCCATAAAAAAATATTCTAGTTTTCAAACCAGCACCTGAATCTCAGTACTTTTATAATTGTATGTAGTTATTTAGTATAGCCACCGAGTTATTCACTGAAATCTATCTGTACAGTGTCTTTTTCTAATTTCTCTGTCCACTTGATGGACGCACATGCTCAGTTACATCCTTCAAATGCCCCCAGCTGCAGTAGGAAAGACAAACCCTCTGAGCTGCCTAGCAGAACAACTGGAGCAATGAATGGGGGAGATCTCCGGATCCATAAGAGGTACAGGGCTGGTTCCAGCTTTGTTAGAGATGGTCATGTACTACATGATGTCTTTCTTTCTTTTTTTAATCATGGGATAATCCTCTTCTTTGTTTTGGAATTTGGTTTGATGTATTTTAAATAAGTATCAAAAATGTTTTCTTCTAGTAAAAATTACTTGTGTGTAATTAGACAAAATATAAAATTCAAACAAATCTGTATTAAATTATTATATACCAGTGATGGCGAACCTTTTACAGATAGAGTGCCCCAAACTATAACCCAAAACCCACATATGTAACGCAAAGTGCTAACACAGCAAGTTAACCTGAATACTACAGTCCAATATAGTATATCTTCCATGTACTTGGCTAAGCTTTGAGGCTGTCTTTTTCCTCCCATAGATATTTCTTTATACTAAACTTAGGCTGACACCTTGTGGCCAAATTCTATCACTACATCTGTCATGCAATATATTAACACTAGAACAGGGATGCCCAACCTGCGGCCCTCCAGCTGTTGCAAAACTAGAACTCCCAGCATGCCCAGACAGCCTACAACCGGGCAGGTTGCGCATGCCTACACTAGAAGAATTAATTGACCCCTAGTGTTAACAATATATTAACAAAACAAAGGGATAATCACGACACATGGCCAATAATGCTAGGTCATCTCCCAGTCACAAATACACAAAAAATGGACCTGCGTTGACCCACAGTAGACCAAAGTAAAAGTACAGTTCAAAACAGGATATTCTCTTCTAGTTCTTGTTCATTCGATTAGTGAGACTTCCCTCAAGCATGGGAGATGGGTGGAAAGAGTAAGAGCTCATGACCACAATTTGTGGTCCCCAATGCACAGGCAACATCCGTGCGGATTCTGCAGATGGATCCAGATCCATTGAACGCTGTAGTGTTTCCGTTCTGCACATCACCTTCTGCATTGCGGACCCATTCAAGTTATTGAATGCAGTGATGCAGTAAGCACATGGCCGGTGCCTGCTAATTGCGGAACAGCTGTTTGCGAGCCGCAATACGGGCACGGCCGGGAAACAGCTGTCTGCATGAGCCTTAATGAGTTAGGCTCCAGAAGAAGAGAGAGCGAAACTTGATTTGGGTGCACCCAAAGTGGCAGTTTTGTGCGAGTCATCGGATTCACTTTTAATCCGTGTCAGTTGAATAAATCTTGTGTTAAGTACCATGGTCTGGTATCTGCACTATTGGATGGCTGTTTCCTTCTAAGTGCGCACAGGAAGGATTAAGGATACATGGTGCAGATGCCACATTATAAGAGATTCTACTAATACAACAGAAAAAAAAAAAAAATAACTACTACTTGAGAACTGTTTTTAGGCTAGTTCCACATCTGAAGCCAGCTGTTTCGCCAAAGAATCCAGAAAACTCCAGCAGGCAGTTCTGGTAGAGGACTGCATACCGTATGTGACACTAGCCTTAGGGCTCATTCACACAACCTTTGGCATTTTTGTGCTCCACAAAACATGGATACCAGCTGTGTGAGTTACGCATTTTGCAGAATGGAACGTCCTGCCCTCTATAGAACAGCCCCATCTTTGTCCATAAAACGGGAAAGTATAGGACATGTTCTATAATTTTTACGGGTGCTACAGAATGGGCATTAGGATGTGGCCAGTACACTGTACCGCATCTTTTGCGGTCCCATTTAAGCGACTGGGTCCACATCCAACCTGCAAAAAATGCGGATTGAATGCAGACAAAAACCTTGTCGTGTGCAGTAAAGGGGTTGTTAAAGTTATATTTATTGATGACCTATCCTCAGGATAGGTCATCAATATCAGATCGGCTAGGGTCCGACACCAGGCACCCCCACCGCTCAGCTGTTTGAAGAGAAGGCGCGCGCGCCGTACCAGCGATGCCTCCTCTTCATTGTTTACTTGCTCGCCGTTGCATCTGCAGCGGTGAGCAGGTGTAATTACACCCAAGCTGTCCCAATTATTTCAATGGTACGGATCGCTCCTATACAAGTGTATGGGAACGATCCGTACCATTGAAATGAATGGGACTGTTAGGTGCAATTACACCTGCTCACCGCTGCAGATGCAACGGCGAGCAGGTAAACAATTTAAACAGCTGATCGGCGGGGGTGCCGGACACCAGCCAATCTGATATTGATGACCTATCCTGAGGATAGGTCATCAATAAATATATCTTGGACAACCCCTTTAACTGTACTTTTAATTTGGTTGCTTGATGGGCAGCACAGGTCTATGATTTGTGGATTTACAATGTGTAGAGTTTTGTTTTTTTTAATCTGTAGTAATCCAAGAAGTCCAGTTGATCTTGTATATCTTTTCAAGTCCAGTTGCTCCGACTAATTTTTTTTTTTTAATACTTTATAGTTTTTAAACTTGCAGGTTGCTGTAGAATTCTGAATAGTGTCTTGGGCTTCCCACGTACAGCTTTATTTTATTTATTTTTTACAAATACTGTATAGCAATTTCATACTTGGAAGAGTGACCCTTCATGTATTAGTCCCCTTGACCATTTTAAAATGTTTTTACTAATGTATACATTTATTCTGACCAAGTACAATTATCCGTGCCTCCATATAGCGGTAATACCAAGCACAGTTCAGTCTCTCTCTCCACTTCATTCTGAATATGCCAGAAAAGTCTGATAGATGCAGGTCCACTTCTCAAGTACATGGCAACGGTATGCACTTCATGAATCGCTTACAACAGCGCCACAATAGAGATTCTGTCTTTCCCCACTGAATGTGTTACTGTTCTCTAGTATCAGCTTCTGCCTGCCAGTTTGGAGCCAAGGCTACGCGCCCAGGGAAAAACAATACCAGCGTTTGTTAAAGTATTGTGCCTTTAGCACAATGCCGACAGGTAAGAGCACCTCTATCTGTAATACACATTTCATTGTTCCATACTGTCCTTTCTCATGATGCACTTTTTTCTTCTTTAGGCCGCATTCACACAATGGTAGTCTTTTGCGGATCCATAAAACATGGATACGGGCAGTGTGAGTTCAGCAATATATGGACCGTACATGGACGCTACTATAACAAAATGCCCATTCCTGTCCGCCAGGAATAGGACATTATCTATAGCAGGAATCAGCAACCTCCAGCACTCCAGCTGTTGCGAAACTACAACTCCTAGCATGCTCCACTCACTTTCATGCAAGCTCTGAGAACAGCCCAGCAAGTGTGCATGCTGGGAGTTGCAGTTTCACCACACCTGGAGTGCCGAAGGTTGCTGATCCCTGCTCTATAGTTTTTGAAGGTCCACGAAACAGAACCACGGCGTGCTGTCCGCATCTTGCAGCCCCAACAAAATGAATGTGTCCGTTTGAATGAGCCCTTATACAAAATTGGATTTATCTATATAATAGTCTATACGATTGCAGCTTTTTCAATCAAGTAGACTTCTACTAAACAAATGTATCTAGTGAGATAGTATCCAATATAAAATAGTAGAAAATGCGGAAAACGCACCACGTATTACAAGATGTTTTTGCATTTACACTGTATTTTTAAACATGAAAATTCATTTATTTCATTGCATCAGAAATGTAAGGACAAATTTAAAATATATCAAAATTGTGAAGATTTTGTTCAATATTACAATTATTAAAGGGGTTTTCCCAACTTCTTTACACTGAAGATCTATCCTCTGGTGGGGGTCCAACACCCAGGGCCCCTGCCAATCAGCTGTTTGAGACCGGCGAGCACAGCGGCTTCCTCACAGCTTACCAAGCACAGTGGCATCTATTGTATAGCAGCTGTGCTTGGAATTGCAGCTCAGCTCCATTCACTTAAATGGGACTAAGCTTCACCCTGGCCACGTGACTTACGAACGTAACGTCACCTGCCTAGGGTAAGCTGCAAGAAAGCTGCAGCTCTCTTCAAACAGCTGATCAGCAGGGGTCCTGGGTGTTGGACACTCACTGATAACCCCTTTAATGGATTTTCATATGCTTAAAATGTACATTGACAAAGAGCAGGGCAAATATCTATGCAGCCGAGTCAGAATGACTATGTGCAGTCCATGCTTTCATCTTCTGTCTCTACTTCTGGTGGACACAATTCATCAAGTGCAAACTCTAAAACTAGAAAGAATAAAATATATTAGATCTATCTGAAATGAATTAATCTAAGGGCTCATGTACACGACCATAGCACCTGTCCTGCGGTCCACAATACGGACACCTACCGGCCGTCTGCATTCCACATTTTGCAGAACTGAAAATTAGGCCCATAATAGAACAGTCCTAATCCTATCTGTAATGTGTACAAGAATAGGACATGTTCTATATTTTCCGGATGCCACAGAAAGGACATGCGGATGCGGACAGCACACAGGTCCGCATCAGACACGCACAAAACGTGAATCAGATGTGGTCAAAAAAGGAGATTTTTGTATAACTTACCAGTTAAATCTCTTTCTCGCTCTTCCTTGGGGGACACAGACCTTGGGTATAGCTCAGCTCCCTAGGAGGCGTGACACTAAGTAAAACTGTTAAGCCCCTCCTCCATCAGCTATACCCTCAGCCTGGAGATAGAGGCTACCAGTTGCGTGTCCAAGTAGTGAAAGGATAACAACCAATAACGGAAACAACCAGCCAGCAACCCAACGGGGCGCCAGACCATAACCCTGTAACCAAACACAGAAGGGTGGGTGCTGTGTCCCCCAAGGAAGAGCGAGAAAGAGATTTAACTGGTAAGTTATACAAAAATCTCCTTTTCTCGCCCATTTTCCTTGGGGGACACAGACCTTGGGACGTTCAAGAGCAGTCCAAGAAGGGAGGGACCACAAACCCAAGGCGGAACACCACCAGAGCATCAGGAAACCGCTGCCTGCAAAACCAGGCGGCCCAAAGCAGCATCCGCTGATGCATGCGTATGCACCCTATAGAACTTTGTGAAAGTGTGCAGAGAGGACCAAGTGGCTGCTTTGCACAACTGTTCAGCCGAGGCCCGATGCCTCTGCGCCCAGGAAGCTCCGACTGCTCTGGTGGAATGAGCAGTGACGCCGAAAGGCGGAGGTCTGCCCTTGGCTCGATAAGCCTCAGACACCGCCAGTTTAATGAAACGGGCAATAGCCACCTTGGAGACCGCCAACCCTTTGCGCGAACCCTCCGGAACCACAAACAGGGAGTCCGTGCGCCGAAAGGACCCGGTGACCTCCAAGTAAATCCTCAACGCCCTGACCACATCCAGACGGTGCAGTTCCCGTTCTCTGGGGTGGGAAGGAGAGGGACAGAGCGACGGAAGGACGATGTCCTCATTGATGTGAAAGGCGGAGACCACCTTTGGCAGGAAAGTCGGGACAGGCCGAAGCACAACCTTATCCTGGTGGAAGATCAGGAAAGGTTCGGAGCAAGAAAGAGCCGCTAACTCCGACACCCGTCGGAGAGACGTGACGGCCACAAGAAAGATGACCTTGCAGGACAGAAGGCGAAGGGAGACCTCCCGTAAAGGCTCGAAGGGGGCTGATTGGAGCGACGAGAGCACCACATTCAGGTCCCAGGAAGGAACTGGAGGGCGGTACGGCGGAACAGAGTGAGCCACCCCTTGTAAAAAGGTCTTAATTGGCCCTAGAGGGGCCAGGGGACGCTGGAGAAGAATAGACAGCGCCGAAATCTGACCCTTCAGAGAACTGAGGCACAGCCCCAGGTCCAGACCCGACTGGAGGAAGGACAGGATTGTGGGAAGAGAAAACCGGAGAGGTGGGATGCTCCGGGACTCACAGAACCCCAGATAGGACCTCCAAACCCGATAGTAGATCCTAGAGGATACGGGCTTACGAGCCCGGATCATGGTGCGGACTACGTCCGCGGAGAAACCCCGTCGCGTTAAGACGGCGGTCTCAATAGCCACGCCGTCAAACGTAGCGAGCCTAAATGCTCGTGGAAGATCGGTCCCTGAGAGAGAAGGTCTTCCCTGGAGGGCAGTGGCCACGGTGCGTCTGCCAACAGCAACATTAGGTCGGCGTACCAAGACCGGCGGGGCCAATCCGGGGCGATTAGAATCGCGGGGACGCCCTCTGCCGCGATCCTCCGAAGAACCCGTGGCAGGAGGGGAAAAGGAGGAAAGACGTACAGAAGGGAGAATTCGCGCCACGGAAGGACGAGCGCGTCGGCGCCGTATGCCTTCGGGTCCCGTGCCCTGGCCAGGTATAGGGGGACCTTGTGGTTGAATTTGGAGGCCATGAGGTCCACGTCGGGGCGACCCCAGCGAAGACAAAGGGCTTCGAACACCTCTGGGTGCAGGGACCATTCTCCCGGGTCGATGGTGGACCGGCTGAGGAAATCCGCCGCCCAGTTGTCCACCCCCGGGATGTAAATCGCAGATAAGGCCGGCACGTGCGTCTCCGCCCAGAGGAGAATGAGGGTCACCTCTTGCATCGCTGCAGCTGCGAGTGCCTCCCTGATGGTTTATGTATGCCACAGCCGTGGCATTGTCCGATTGGATCCGAACAGGGTGGCCCCTCAGCAGATGGGTCCAGTGTCTGAGGGACAGAAGAATCGCCCTCAGTTCCAGAATATTGATTGGAAGTCTGGACTCCGATAGAGACCAAACGCCCTGGACGGACCGGGGAGGGAAAACCCCCCCCCCACCCCCGTAAGCTGGCATCTGTGGTAATCACCAGCCAGTTCAGTGGAAGGAAGGACTTCCCCCTTAGAGGGATATGCAACCACCAGCCGAGGGAAGCCCGAGCCAGGGGAGGCAGAAGAAAGGTCCTGTCCAGACTCCTCGGTGATTTGTCCCAGGCCGACAGAATTGCCCTCTGAAAGGTGCGGGATCGGAATTGTGCGAACGGCACCGCTTCGAAACAGGCAACCATCTTTCCCAACAACCGCATGCTGGATCTGAGGGAAGGGCGGTGATGACGGAGGAGACTGCGAACCGACCCGCGAAGGGCCAGACGCTTGTCCGACGGAAGGCGGACCTCCGCCAACTCTGTATCCAGGAGCATCCCCAGGAAGATCAGCCGTCTGGAGGGGGTAAGGGAAGATTTGGGGTGGTTGATAATCCAACCGAACCGCGTCAGGGTCTCCAGAGTGAGTTCCACACTGCGGGATGTCTGAGAGAAGGAGGGTGCCTTGACCAGGATGTCGTCCAAGTATGGGAGAAGAAAAACACTTCTTGAACGTAGAAGGGCCAAGACAGGGGCCAGGACCTTGGTGAACACTCGAGGAGCCGTCGCCAGACCAAAGGGAAGGGCGACGAATTGGAAGTGATCGTCCCCCACCGCGAAGCGCAGGAAGCGGTGATGACATGGAGCAACCGGAACGTGGAGGTATGCATCCTGAATGTCGATTGAGGCCATGAAATCCCCTCTTTCCAGGGAGGCCACTGCGGACCTGAGAGACTCCATCCGGAATCTCTGCAGTCGGAGAAAACGGTTCAGGCGTTTTAGGTCCAAGATCGGACGCACTGAGCCTTCCTTCTTGGGAACCACAAAGAGGTTCGAGTAGAACCCCCTGAACCTTTCCGTCGGAGGCACGGGGGCGACGACACCCTTGTCCATTAGAGAGTGAATGGCCGCGAAGAAGGCGGCCACTCGTACGGGATCTCGCGGAGGACGGGATCGGAAGAAACGGTCTGGCGGAATGGACGCAAATTCGATTTTGTATCCGCAAGATACAATCTCGAGCGCCCATGCGTCTGAGATGTGGGCCCGCCATACGTTCCTGAATAGGAGAAGGCGGCCCCCCACCCGGGTGGGTGGGGGCGCACCTTCAGGCAGAGGGCTGCTGGCCTGTGGGAGCCCGTGCAGGCTGGGACTTGCGCCAGGTAGGTTGCGTCCGAAAAAACGGCTTCTTGCGTCTATCCTGGGCTGGGCCAGAGGAAGAAGAACTGGCCGCGGGTCTAGACCCGGTGGGCTTGCGAAAGGACCGAAAACGGGACGAACCAGCGCGACCACGGGGGGCGCCCATTGGCCTGGACTGGGGGAGGTGAGTACTCTTCCCACCCGTGGCCTCTGATATAAGTTCGTCCAGACGGGTTCCGAACAGGCGGGAACCCGTGAATGGTAGGCCGGCCAAAGAGCGTTTGGAAGCGGCGTCCGCCGCCCAAACCTTCAGCCAGAGTTCCCTCCTGACAGAAACTGCCAGGGCAGAGGAACGGGCAATGAGGGCACCCGCATCAAGGGAGGCCTCACAGACGAATTTTCCGGCCTGAACAATTAGTTGGGCTAAGGAACGGAGGTCCTGAACAGGGACGTCCGACCCTAACTCCCGTTCCAGTTGCAAACCCCATTCAGAGACCGCTTTGCCAACCCAGGCGGAGGCAAAGACCGGTCTAAGGGCCGAACCAGAGGCAGTAAATATGGCCTTGGAGAGGGATTCCGTACGACGGTCCTCAACAGACTGGAGGGAAGATCCGTCCTGTACAGGAATAGTAGTGCTTTTGGACAGGCGAGCCACGGGAGGATCAACCTTAGGCGGGGATGTCCACGTGGTCACAGAATCCGCTGGAAAGGGATAACAAATGTCCAGCTTTTTGGGTGTAATAAAGCGGACGTTAGGCCGAGTCCAAGCCTTGGATACCACAGAAGAAAAATCAGCGTGTATGGGAAAAACCTTGGAGGCCTGTTTGGGGCGGAGAAAGGACACGCCAGCCTGTTCAGAGCTGGGGGGGTCATCGTGTAGCTGAAAGGTATCACGGATGCTAGTGACAAGATGCCCCACCGCGGACGCCAATTTGGACGGAAGCTCTGAGTCCATGTCCACGTCCGAATCCGCCAGTTCTCCCTCAGAAAGCGTATCCCTTTGAGAGGATAGACTTGACTGAGCTCGCACGCATGGCGGAGAGAGCGAAGCATCTGGAGAAGATGTGCGCTCAACCCTTGAACGTTTCTGAGTATGCCGGGCCCTGGAAGATTCGCTTGGAGGCAGGGAACCAGTGGGGGCGGCAGAAACGGTAGTCCCAGCGGGTGCGACAGGGATTGTGGCAGCCTGCGGGAGAGGCGGTCTATCCACGAGACGGCCCACTACGTGTGTAAGGCTTTCCACCGCCTGAGACAGAGACCTAGCCCAGTCAGGGGGTTCAGAGGCACCGGGGGGCGCAGCGGGAAGCGGGCCCTGCACCGGGGCCTGACATGCAAGGCAATGCGGCTCAGATTGCCCACGCGGAAAAAGTTCCTTACAGGCGGTACAGACATGGTACCAGGGTTTGGGGGCACCTGTGAGATCTGTCATGCTGAAGTGTGGTTGTACTCTAATATAGAGACCACAAAGGGTTATAGCAGCTATTACCAGGAGGGTTAGGAGAGGGTTAACTGTCCTACCAGTGCCTCAGAAGAACGTCAGGAGATGGCCCAGATCAGCAGCAGCAGAGAAGCAGTGAACAGCAGTGAGCAGCAGAGAGCGCCCACAGAAGCCGAGCGATGTACACAGGAGGTTAGAGTCCCCCACCGTGTCCCAGCTTCCTGTCAGGAGTGAGGAAGCGCGGGAAACCTCAGCAGAAAGCACGGGGAACAAGCTCCGCCCCCTCCAGCGCTTGAAATGTCTCCCGTGAAGGAGAACGTAGCTCCGCCCCCAAAATGACACGCGCGTAAGCCCCGCCCCCTGCCGGGACCGCTAAGCCCCGCCCCCCGTTCTCGGCGGGAAGGGGGAGAGAGAGAAGAGAAAAATGGAGTCAGCCCCGAATGAGGGGGAGGGGGGGGGGGGAGAAAGATAGCAGCGTGGGGGGGAACGGCGTGGGGGTGCTGAGGATGCTGCTGTGCTGCATTGTCCTGCAGATGAGCGCTCAGAATGAGCGACCACGGGTGCCCCCCTTACCCAGAGGGGTAGATGCTGCAGATAGGGACGGGGTATGGGCTGGAATAGCCATCTCACCGTCCGACGTCTTCACCCTCAGTCCTTTCCAGCAGGGTCGCCCCTTCAGCCACTGGCACCGCAGTGGCAGGAAGCTGGAAGAGGGGCTTGGCGTGCGGGCGACCCCCTAGCTGGCGGGATGTAGGGGAGCCATTGCTGCCCAGATCCTCCTATTGCTTCTGTGGGGGAGGCAGCAGTGCAGATAAGTTGGCACTGGCGCAGCTCAACCCCGGGAGAGCAGAGAGGTCTAATGAGTCTCTGGTATCCCTAGGAAAAAATAAAATAACAAAATTAGAAGAAAAAGTAAAAATAACAAGGAGAAAACAGCCCTGCAGTAGCGGAGTGTCTTGCCTCCTTGGACACTAAGCTAAAACTGGTAGCCTCTATCTCCAGGCTGAGGGTATAGCTGATGGAGGAGGGGCTTAACAGTTTTACTTAGTGTCACGCCTCCTAGGGAGCTGAGCTATACCCAAGGTCTGTGTCCCCCAAGGAAAATGGGCGAGAAAAAAAGTTTGTGTGCATGAGCCCTAAAGGGCTATAAGAAAGTGTCCTTGTAGAAGTGGACTTGTACTACCACCTTCTCCCCAAGCATACAATTTGGGTCTTCTCAAAGAAGATGGTCAGTGTGCATCACACATGGTGGATTTGAACAACTGTCACAGGAAATGTAGTCAGGATAAGGGGAAGTGATCTTCTCAGAGGTTTTTCTATGAAGAGGTTTCACTGTATTATTAAATCAAACTTGGAGTAATTCTTCTTCTTAAAGTTAGACATCCTGGAACTTTTCTATCCAGTTTTGCAGGTGACTCATGCAAACAGAAATTACAGACTTATCACTCCCGTCAATCAGCTGTTTGTAGAGGCAACTACAAAAAGTGATGTGGTGTCCTTCCAGTTTACCAAGCACGGCACTGTACAGCAGCTGTGCTTGGTATTGCAGCTTAGGCTTAGGACTAAGCTGCAACCAGGCCATGTCACCTATGAACATGCCGTCACTGGCCTAGGACGAGGCTGCGGTGCTCATCGGAACTCTGCAGCCTCTTTAAAAACAGCTGACTGACGGAGATGCCAGGAGTCGGACCACGCCTATCTGATATTGATGATCAATACAGAAGACACAGAAAACTCCTTTAATTTTCAACAGGTTGTGCCCAGTTATAAATAACCAGACAACCGCTTTACTTTATGGTATCTAACAGCTGCACCTAGAAAGGCAGCTGGTTCTACTTTGGAAACTGAAATAAAACTCCCACTTATGAAAATGAGAAAAATAAAAATAAAAAAAAAACGAACACAAAACCTCATGTCATGGATGCAGTTGGTGCCAGTTTCCCCATTGAGTGTAAATTACCATCATACATAGCATATTGCTGATTCTGACCTTCATTCTCGTTCAAAGTGTTGAATTTTCTAAATAACGCTCGGACTCCGGGCACTGCTTGGTCATACTGGTGAAAGACCTCCAAACAATGCTCACTGAAGCTTTTGTCCTTCTGGTAGAGGCTGTGCAGAACCATTAATGCTTCTCTTAGAAACAACACAGACTTATTTTGGTTTGGAGTGGGCAAAAGAACGGTTAAGCGCCGCACACTGAGCCATTCCTGATGAAGAGTAAGGACCAGTGCCTTCACAACCTGAGCAGAGAACACACAATAGTCTGAGAACTTACAGTAATAATGTTTCTTAAGCTGGAGCATTACTTTGAAGCAAACATGTCACAATAAAAATGCATCAAAATATTATCAAAAGTACTTAGGCTACTTTCACACTGGCGTTTTGAATTCCGTTTGTGAGATCCGTTTTAGGGATCTCACAAACGGTTCACAACGGATCAGTTCAGCCCCAATGCATTCTGAATGGATAAGGATGCGCTCAGAATGAATCAGTTTGGCTCCGTTCCGCTCATTCCGCTCTCGATGCGGACACCAAAACGCAGCTTGCAGCGTTTGTGTCCGCCTGGTGATGCGGATCCGTTTTCACTGACACAATATGGTGCAGTTGAAAACGGATCCGTCCCCCATTGACTTTCAATGCAAGTCAGGATGGATTCGTTTTGACTTATTTTTTTTTTTTTTTAAAGAATGACGCAAACGGATCCGTTCTGAACGGATATAAGCGTTTATAGGTGCGGATCCGTCTGCAGATACCAGACGGATCCGCACTGAACGCAGGTGTGAAAATAGCCTTAGGGGTACAGTTCTCAACCCTTGTACAACAGAAAAGCATCACAGTTTGGTGCACACCACAGGTGCACAAAATTTTGTGACTGTTTGAGGATTTAAAGCTTGCTTGACACATTTTCAAAAAAATGGGCAGAGCAGGCTATAGCCAGCCGGGCACATTTATTATAACCTATGTCAGGAAACTGCCATAGTTTATAGCAAAAAAAACAGCTCCCTCACTCGTTTAGATTTTCGTTTTGGAGCATGAATCTGCACTGTTGCACCACAATTATTGACACATGTACCTGTTAAAGGGGTTGTCCCATGAAAAATATTCTACAGTTTTAAACCTGCACACTTTTGTAATTGCATGTAATAAAAAAAAAAAAGAAATAACATCCACTGAGCTATTCAATAAAATGTATCTGTTTAGCGCCAGCTGCTGTCGGTTTTCTTCTCATTTCTTAGAAACATAGAATGTGTCGGCAGATAAGAACCATTTGGCCCATCTAGTCTGCCCAATATACTAAGTACTATGGATAGTCCCTGGCCCTATCTTATATGAAGGATTGCCTTATGCCTATCCCATGCATGCTTAAACTCCTTCACTGTATTTTTAGCTACCACTTCTGCAGGAAGGCTATTCCATGCATCCACTACTCTCTCAGTAAAGTAATACTTCCTGATATTACTTTTAAACCTTTTACCCCTCTAATTTAAAACTATGTCCTCTTGTAGCAATTTTTCTTTTAAAATATTCTCTGCTCAATGAGAAGGCCGCACACGCTCAGTTTCATCCTTTAACCTCTTAGTAACCAAGCCTGTTTGGGCCTTTATGACTAAGCGTTTTTCGTGCTTTTTTCATGGTCGCGTTCCAAGAGCTGTAACTTTTTTATTTTTCCGTCTATATAGCTTGTGGGCTTAAGGGCTTGTTATTTTTGCAGGACAAGTTGTAGTTTTTAATGGCTCCATTTTGGGGTACACAACTTTCTGATCAACTTTTAGTAACTCTTTCTGGGAGGGAGTTGGGGGGGGGGGGGGGAGAAGCAATACTGCCACAGCGTTTTTACTTTATAAATTTTACGGCATTCATTTTTTGGTATAAATAACCTCTTTATTCTCTGCGTCAGTACGATTACAGCAATACCAAATACATATTTTATTTTTTTTACGTTTTAAGAAAAAAAAAAATTTGCATTGCCGCTTCCCAAGAACCATAACTTTTTTTTTTCTATAGAGTTGTGCGAGCGCTTGATTTTTGCAGGACGACTTGTATTTTTCATTGGTATAATTTTCAAGTAAACTGCGCTTTTTGATCGCTTGTTATTGTTTTTCGGTGGCAACTACGAATACCGTAAATTAGCAATTCTTTTTTTTTTATGGAATTTTTTTAATTTAATAAAAAACATTTTTTAACACCTTATAGTCCCACAAGGGGACTATAGCAGACAGTATTTTGATTGCTTTTAAAATGCAGTGCATTATCCCTATAGTGCAGTGGTTCCCAACCAACCATTTTTCGTCTGAGGGCCGCAGTAGACATGGTATACAGTAAATTTCGCGGGCCAGAACCAGGTAGCTTTGCCAGAAAGAAATGCAAACACTGTGAGGGGGCATGTGTGAGCATTACTACTGTGAAGGGGCAAATATCTGGGCATTTTTTCTGTGAAAGGACACAGATAGGCATTTTTACTGTAAAGGGGGCACATGTGAGCATTACTACTGTGAAGGGGCACATGTGGGCATTACCCCTGTGCAGAGGGCATACGTGGGCATTACTACCGTGAAGGGAGTATGTGAGCATTACTGTGAAGGGGACATATCTCTGGGTATTACTACTGTGAAGGTGACATCTCTGGACATAGCAAGACTAAGGCCCCTTTCAGGCGGGCGAGTATTCCGCGCGGATGCGATGTGCGAGTTGAACGCATTGCAACTGCACTGAATCCTGACCCATTTATTTCTATGGGGCTGTGCACACGAGCAGCGTTTTTCACGCATCACTTGTGCGTGAAAAAAAAAGCAAGTTCTATATTGTGCGTTTTCCACGCAACGCAGGCCCCATGGAAGTGAATGGGGTTGCGTGAAAATCGCAAGCATCCGCAAGCAAATGCAGATGCGGTGCGATTTTCACGCACTGTTGCTAGGAGACGATCAGGATGGAGACCCGATCATTATTATTTTCCCTTGTAACATGGTATGTTCATTGGTGTCCAGTGGGTATACCAGAGTGTCAGCACATTGCTGACACTCTGGTATAAACGGCTGACATCTGTACTGTGATGTCAGCCGTTTAACCCTTTCCATACCGTGGTCTGTACGGACCGCTGTATGGAAAGGGTTAACAGTCAGGGAGCTCCCTCCCTCTCCCATCGGGGGGCTGCTGTGCCTTTGCAGCCCCCAGACAGGATGGGGTCTCAGAGGGAGGGAGCTCCCCTCCTTCCCCTTCCCAGTCTGCTCAGTTGTGGCAGACGGGGAAGGTTCCCATGGCAACAGGACGCCTTCTCAGGCATCCTGCTGTCCATGGTGCTGAACAGATCTGTGCTAAAGGCATAGATCTGTTCAGAGAATGTGTAAGTAAAATACAGTACAATACACTATATACACGCGTCCGTAACGACCTGATCTATAAAACGGTCATGTTACTTTCCCCGCACGGTGAACGCCATAAAAAAAAACAAAAAAAAAAAACAAAAAAAAAAACTATGAGGAAATTGAAATTTTGCCCACCTTACTTCCCAAAAATGGTAATAAAAGTGATCAAAAAAGTCATCTCATCCCGCAAAAATCATAACCTACCCAAGATAATCGCCCAAAAACTGAAAAAAAAAAATATGGCTCTTAGACTATGGAAACACTAAAACATGATTTTTTTTTGTTTGAAAATGAAATCCTTGTGTAAAACTTACATAAAAAAATAAATAAAAAATAAATAAAAGTATACATATTAGGTATCGCCGGGTCCGTATCGACCGGCTCTATAAAAATATCAGATGACCTAACCCCTCAGATGTACACCGTAAAAAAATAAAAACTGCAAAAAAAAAAAAAAAGCCATTTTTTGTCATCTTGCGTCACAAAAAGTGTAATAGCAAGCGATCACAAAGTCATATGCACCCCAAAGTAATGCCAAACAGTCATCTCATCCCACACAAAAAAAATGAGACCCTACCTAAGATCTGAAAAAAGTATGGCTCAGACTATGGAGACACTAAAACATGATTCTTTTTTGTTTCAAAAATGAAATCATTGTGTAAAACTTACATAAATTTAAAAAAATATAAAATAAATTGTATACATATTCGGTATCGCTGCGTTCGTGACAACCTGGTCTATAAAAATACCACATGATCTAACCTGTCAGATGAATGTTGTAAATAAAAAAAAATAAAAAAAAGTGGCAAAAAAAGCTATTTCTTGTTACCTTGCCTCACAAAAAGTGGAATATAGAGCAACCAAAAATCATATGTACCCTAAACTAGTACCAACAAAACTGCCACCCTATCCTGTAGTTTCTAAAATGGGGTCACTTTTTTTTTTGGAGTTTCTACTCTAGGGGTGCATCAGGGGGGCTTCAAATGGGACATGGTGTCCAAAAAAAGTCTAGTAAAAGCTGCCTTCCAAAAATCGTATGGCATTTCTTTACTTCTGCGCCCTGCCGTGTGCCGGTACAGCAGTTTACAACCACATATGGGGTGTTTCTGTAAACTACAGAATCAGGGCCATAAATAGAGTTTTGTTTGGATGTTAACCCTTGCTTTGTAACTGGGAAAAAAAAAAAAAATGGAACGTCTGCCAAAAAAGTGAAATTTTGACATTTCATCTCCATTTGCCAATAACTCTTGTGCAACACCTAAATGGTTAACAAAATTTGCAAAATCAGTTTTGAATACCTTGAGGGATGTAGTTTCTTAAATGGGGTCACTTTTATGGAGTTTGTACTCTAGGGGTGCATCAGGGGGGCTTCAAATGGGACATGGTGTAAATAAACCAGTCCAGCAAAATCTGCCTTCCAAAAACCATACGGCGCACCTTTCCCTCTACGCCCTACTGTGTGCCAGTACAGTAGTTTAAGGCCACATATGGGGTGTTTCTGCAAACTACAGCAATCGAAGCAATAAATATAGCATTTTGTTTGGCTGTTAACCCTTGCTTTGTTACTGGAAAAAAAATTGATTAAAATGGAAAATTTGCCAAAAAAAAATAAAAATAAATAAATCACAATTCTGAAATGTTATCACCATTTGCCATTAACTCTTGTGGAACACCTAAAAGGTTAACGACGTTTGTAAAATCCGTTTTGAATACCTTGAGGGGTGTAGTTTCTAGAATGGGGTAATTTTGGGGTGGTTTCTATTATGTGAGCCTCACAAAGTGACTTCAGACCTGAACTGGTCCCTAAAATGTGGGTTTTTGAAAATTTCTGAAAAATTTCAAGATTTTCTTCTAAACTTCTAAGCCTTGTAAAATCCCCCAAAAATAAAATATCATTCCCAAATTGATCCAAACATGAAGTAGACATATGGGGAATGTAAAGTAATAACTATTTTTGTAGGTATTACTATGTATTATAGAAGTAGAGAAATTGAAACTTGTAAATTTGCAATAAAAAAAAATAATTGGGTAAATTTGTTTTTGTTTTTATAAATAAAAATGAATTTATTTTCTTTGCTTCATTTTACCAGTGTTATGAAGTACAATATGTGACGAAAAAACTCTCAGAATGGCCTGGATAAGTCAAAGTGTTTTAAAGTTATCACCACTTAAAGTGACACATCAGATTTGCAAAAAAATGGCCTGGTCCTTAAGGTGAAATAAGGATGTGTCCTTAAGGGGTTAAAAACTAACCCAATTTCCCCCCCCAAGTCAAGAAAACTTGAGAGAAATAATTTGCATTGTTAGATATCCGTTTTCTGTAAGTCATGGGATGCTTTCCATTATATGCAATAAACAATACACATATTTCAAAAGAGACCATTTAGATTATTTCAGAAGCAGAACAACCAAGCATGTATACCTCTCTGCTACACAGACATGCTGCTCCCGATCTGGCAGAGGGTGGGCTCCAGCCTTGGGTGATCAATTTGTTTAGGAACCGAACCACCTATAAAAATGAATGGATATAGATTACAAGAGATCAGTCTAAAAAACAGGTTATCCAAAAGTAAAGCCTGTGTTAGTTGGGCAGATTTTCTGCCAGATGATTACTAACAAGCATTCGTAGTAATGCTCGTTAGCGATAATCTGGCAGTGTAATACTGCAGCCGATTACCCAATGAAAGAGCAAACTCTCGTTCATAGGGCAATGCAAATCATTTGACATGTTTAAAAATGATCATTTTCAGGCAGATGGTTCTTCCATACATCCGCAGCACAGATTAGAACCCGGGGGGCAGAAAGCACCCAGTAATACAGAAACTGTAAGGGCCACAGATTGCACCATAGGGCCCAGCACTTGGGGTACTACAAACACGCCTAAAATATAGGTAAAGTGGCTGCATGTTGCCTTCTAAGGAGAGTGGAAACATAGCCACAGCATCTGGGAATGCGACAGCATTTGGAGGGTACAGGTACTCAACCTGTAAAGTAGAAATACGGCTGTGTAGTGCAGAGATACGACCAGACAGGTGTAATGGGTACAACATCTGGAGATGGTAGAGGTACTACATTAAAGATTGGAGCAATGTGGCCGCATGGTGCACCCTAGAACCAGAGAGGTGCAACAGCTACCGCATTAGCAATGGTACCTATATTCCGCCCAGGAAGGGGAAAATGGGGCCGCACGGTACCACAAAGAACAAGACAGGTGCACACTACAATCAGGTAGGTGCAATGGCAACTGAAGGAGGCCCTCTATTTTGCCTGAAAAAAAGGGAAACAGGGCCGCATAGTACACCATAGAGCCAGACAGGTGTAACGGCTGCAGCATCAGAGACGGTGCAGGAACTCTACCTATGAAGGGAGTAAGATGTCTGTTTGGTGCACACTATGATGAGGTAGGTGCAATGGCCACGGCAATTGGAGGCCTCAATATCTCGTCCGGTAAGGGAGAAAAAATGCCACATGGTACACCATAAAGCCAGACAGGAGTAACGGCTACAGCATTCAGAGATGGTGCAGGTACTCTACCTATGAAGGGATCAAGGTGGCAGCTTGGTGCCCACTAGAACCAGACTAGAGGCAATTCTACGGCAATTGAAAGTGGCCTCTATATATCTTGCCCCGTAGGGAGAAATGTTGCCGCATGGAACACCATAGAGCCAGCCAGGACTAATGGCTTCAGCATCTGGAGTAGGTGCAGGTACTCTACCGATAAAAAGGAGCAAGGCGGCTGGAAACAGACAGATACAATTGCTTTTTACTCACCAACCTACAGGAGGCGTTTGCCTGAGCCAACAGCTTGCCTAAAACAGGAACCCTCTGTAAGGAGGTAGAGTGGCGAACACCAGCACCAGGATGGGAACCCGGTGGAAGCACATTAAAATGTTTTGAGCATAGCCCTTGGTATAGGGGAACCAGGAAGGCTTGTCAGGTACAGCCTATGGCATTGGTGCAGGTACCCCCCTGTTAAGGAGAAGGCGTACGTACCAGAGACACCACGTAGGTGACTCAGTATGCTAAACACGGGGACGGCTGCCTTACCTGTGCAGTCAGGGGAGCACCATCCGAAAATCCACTAGAGCGGATGCCAACCCTGGGTAGGAGAGGTTCCTCCGTGCACGTTAGCCTTGACCTCCCAGAGGGCTTCTGTATGGAGGAAGACCGCCTGATGCTCTGTTCCGAGGGAATCGGTGCAGAGGTGTCCCCAGAGGCAACGGATGGGGTGAAAGGAAAGGATTAGTCACCAGCCTCAGGCCTGTCCTGGGGAGGACCCAAGGATGCCGAGGAGGGGTGGAACCCTGTTGAGACCACCCGAGGTTATACTGTGAGCTACCTCTTGCCGGACCCGGTATCTGAGCGTGCCCCATCTGCAGGGAGGACCCTGGGAGGGCAGAGGTGGCCGCAATTTGGATAGGTAGCGGTCCATCGACTCCGCCAGGGATTGGGAGAGTCGGACAAGGTTCCCATGGCTTTGACAGGGAGGGAGACCATTGAGGGGGGGGGGGGGGGGAAACCTACACAAAAGGATTGGTCAGGGGAAATGATGAGGTCTGGGAAGAGGTACTGCACACAAGCAGGGACAGGCTGACCGCATGGCAGCCTTCGTAGACAGCGGACGCACGTGAAAACACGTGGCGATCCGAGGAGAGGCTGGGAAAGGAGACCCTCCTAGAGCAGCCAGCAGAGGCTGTCTTATCTGGACCCGAATGCCATGTTCCCCAAAGAGGTGCTGCAGCAGCTATAGGAGGTGGTCAGGAGGGCTGCAGGAGAAATGAGGCAATTGAGGGGGGGGGGGGGGGGAGGGGGTGTTAGCCACCCCCTCCAACAGAAAACCCACGTTAGACCAGGGAAGGGTGGAGGAGATAGCCCCTCCCAAGGGCCGGACGGGGTCAGAAAAGCTCGGGAAGCAAGGAGGAGGGGCCGGGAAGATCGCGGCCTAGCAGGCCCAAAAGCATGCGCAGCCGGCCTCCATTCATTTCTATGGAGCCGACGAAAGTACTGTAGCCGAGCGCTGGCTTGGCTATTTCCGTCCGCCCCATAGAGATGAATGGGAGCAGGGGCCGCGCGTGCTTGATGCGCTCCCATTAACTTCTATGGGAGCTGCTCTTGGTGGTCGACGGACCCCGGGAAATCCAGGGTCCTCCAGCCACAGCTCTCTCCACTCCAATCTCGTTGTAGGTGGGGGTCCCAGCGGTGACCCCCACCTATCAGACAATGGGGGCATATCCTAGCGATATGACCCCATTGTTTGAGATGGGAATACCCCTCTAAGACAGTCCTCCCAAAGTGGGCAACATGCCGCTGGGTTCAGTGTCCGATCGATGCTCCAGGCCCGGCTCTACCTCTTCCTGACGGACTGATCACATGACGATCTGTCGTGACACAAGAGGAGAAAAATCCCCTCTGTGGCCTGTGAATGGCTGCAGCTGTCACATGTCCCCCCTTTAACAGATGTTGATCTCAGTAAGGCAGGGAGAGGAAGATCCAGCCCCAGAGGATCAGGCACTGTGCCTGACAACACTAACCTTCTCCCTGGCTGTGACGTTCTCCGCTGCGATTGGACCACGCTACAGCCAGGACGTAAAGAAGCCTATTGAGAAGCACCTAAAGGCTCCGTCCTCTCACCATTTGGCACGCCCTTGTAAAGGTGATTGACATCCTCGGTCTCCTCTGTGCTCCGCAAATCCTGCGCTGTCCATTTTAGTATTCGCCTGCTGCCATCCTCCACTCCCTGCGGCTGTGCCCAATACTAAAACGGACGGCACAGGCACAGGATTTGCAGAGCACGGAGGAGACCAAGGATGTCAATAACCTTAACAAAGGCGTGCCAAACTGTGAGAGGACGGAGCCTCTAGGTGCTGCAGCAACGCCCCTCTAGCACCTAGAGGCTCATTTGCATATCATTATTTAGCGGGAACGGTGGCAGGCAGGGAGATAAAAGTCATACAGTTCTGTTCTGCTGACATTAGCACATCGCTAATGTCAGCCAGCTACATAACGATTTTTCTGATGACAGAAACCCTTTAAGCCCCGCTGCTCCCCTGAAATACCTGCTCAATGTGTGTGACGAAGATTGAGAAGAGTGGGGGGGAAAGAAAAAGTTATTTGCAAGATCTCTCCTAAACGGCTTATGGCAGCAGTTTGTGGAGCACCTTGTAGACACAGCTGTGTGTGTGCACTATGGGTTACATCTATTTGTGCAATTTATTAGTTTTTTCAGGGTTTCGTTCCCCTTTTAAGAAATAAAAATGCATATAAAAACTGGCCTGACTTTCAGACTGCAATTATTAGACAATAATGTTATGTACCTCATGATCTAACTGAAGCCAGTCCTTCCCGGATGCTCGTTTATCCAGCCTGGAGATGATGTATGTATACAAGGAAAGCAGGAGACAGTTTTCTACATAGAAATAAAATGGACATTTAGAGTGTGAAGAATCAGTTGTGACAATTTACAAGGAAAAAGCAAATGTCATAGCGCATGAGCCATTACTTGTAGTAAAGGTGCATGCGCAAGATCAACAAGGTTGCATGAGATGTGCGGCCATGTTAATCTTTTTTAAAATCAGATCCTTTATTAACATCGCCAAATACCGTAATAATACAGTCTTACAGCAGAGTATAGCAATGACAAGTTATCCTAATAACACATACAAACTTGGTCTGTACTCAGACCCTTAGCATATATCACGATACAACTTAAGGGATGTGTTCACATCATGTTCAAGGTCTCCAAGATGCCTACGACTGATGCCATACAGAAGCAAACTGAGAAGACCAAAATTCTCTGAAACCCAGATAAACATTTGCATCCCAGATGCTGAGAAAGGTCATGATTTTTTACATAAGGAGATTACATATGTTCTCTCACTCCTTTAATAAGGAGGGGTGAGAACATGAATAATTCCTGACCCCCACATACACACACTTTGGGTCATTAAATGCTGCACAGAAAGAGATAACTGGCTGTGATGAGGACTCTCTTACAACTCAATTCATATTTTTTTTTTCATAGTTTTTTTTTATGCCAAAACCAGGAATGGATTGGAAAAAGTGGAGCAGTTTTATCTGTCTTTAACACTTTTTCTCTCCTTTTATGATCCACACCTGATTTTGGCTTCAAAAACTGCATCAAAGAGTGTTAGCACCCTTACAGACACAAAGAAGCCACTTTTCTTCCTCCCTGAATATTGCACCTTGAACTCTGAAAGCTAAGACTCCGAGCTTTAATATGCCAAGGAGTATCTAGGCAAGCTGTACTGTACGAGATACCCGTAATAATGATAATTACCAAATGCTTCAACTACGTGGCTTTTATTTTTATTTATTTTTAAGTGGAAAAGGATCACTAACCTGAGCATGAACACAAGAGCCTGACTAGCCTTTCATCATCTGCAAGAAGAGATAGCAAAGCCACAGTCTTGAGGGCCACATCGTGAGAAGCATTTGGACACAAGCACTGGAGCAGCACATGAGAGCCGAGTAATCCCTGAAACCTAAAAAACAAATCACTTGAGCACAGGCAATACCCCACTCATCTGATAATGATGACCTGCCTTTAGGATAGGTCATAAATATCTAGAAAACTCCTTTAACCCATAGGATACCAGAGTTGTATTTTTTTTTTTTTTTTCATTTTAATTTTTCTTCCCCATCTTCCTTGAGCCATAACTTTTTTTTGCGGTACAAGTTGTACTTTTTAACGCCACCATTTCATATGGCATAAAATGTAGACGGAAAAAAGCCAAACGGGGAGAAAAAAATATATAAAAAAGTAAAAAAAAAAAAAATCCTCCAGTTTTACTCTTTTTTCCACAGCGTTCCGTTTGCAGCAAAATTTACCTTTGTTCTTTATTCTCTGGGTCAGTATGATTACAACAATACCACATATGTGTAGGTTTATTTTTTGTGGGACAATCTGTAGTTTTTATGGATACCATTTTGGAGTGCATGTGACTTTTTGATCACTTTTTTTGGGTAAGAGAAGCGATGGAAAAAAAAAAAAAAAAAAAAAACGGCAGATTGGCCATTTTTTTACATCCATTTATTGTTCAGGACTGCTCATTTCTTATGTTGGCCTGCCGACTGATGGTCTAAATAAGAATTGCAGCTTCAACACCCTTGGTCTCTTCAGAAAGACCTAGGGTATTGAAACCAATTACCAGCATACTCATTGGCTGCAGATGATGCCAGTAAGAAGCCCGGTTTTTCACCCTTTAGATGCAGTGATCTCACTTGATCACGGCATCTAAAAGGCTTTAATAACAGCGATCAGCATTGCCAGTCGCGGTCATTAGCTACGGGTCTCTGCTGTTTGAAACACTAGAATCCAATCCTAATCTTTTATTTAAAAAAAAAAAAAAAAAAACGTATGGTGGAGATGACACTACTTCTGAGAAGGCAGCCTTAGGCCTCATATTTTCAGTCCATGTCCAATCCGCATGTTTTTGCAGATTGCACACGGACCCATTTCTAGGGGGCTGCAAAAAAGGCAGACAGCACACGGATGTATCAGTATCTCAACTTCTTGTCTGTATTGTGGACAAGAACAGGCACTTTTTAACAATAGGGCGGGACGGTTAAGTGTGGGAAACGTTTCTGTATTTTTCAGATGTGCGGTTTATGGACAGCAAAATACTTAGTCATGTGCATTAGGTCTTAGGCAAGCGTGACAGATTAGGTCCGGATACGGTCAGGGTGCATACAGTGAAACTCGCACCATTTTGCAAGCAAGTTCAGTCAGTTTTGTCTGCGATTGCAGGTGCAATGCGTTTTGATGCATTTTTGACATGTGTGATAAAAAACTGAAAGTTTACAAACATCTCTTAGCAACCATCAGTGAAAAACGCATTGCATCCGCACTTGCTTCCAGATGCAATGCGTTTTTCACTGAAGCCCCATTCACTTCTATGGGGCCAGGGTTGCGCGAAAAACGCAGAATATAGAACATGCTGCATTTTTCCACGCAACGCAGAACTGATGCGTGAAAAAGAACGCTCATGCACACAGACCCATTGAAATGAATAGGTCAGGATTCAGTGTGGATGCTATGTGTTCACATCACTCATCGCACCCGCGTGGAAAACTCGCTCGTGTGAAAGGGGCCTTAGGGTCTTGCATTATATACAACTGTATTCCATACAATCAGATATATCAGTCATTGGCCGCTGTGAACGTATGCTCCCGTACCTCCCACTGCATTAGGTTAGACATCGTTACAAAAGTGGGCACTCAAGTAAAAATGTTTAGTTTCTCCCCCCCCCCCCCCCCGCCCCCCCATCTTCTCTGGATCACCTCCCTGCCCGTTTCTAGTATACAGGGGTTTTACCTCAATCTCAAAATGTAACATAGTAACATAGTGTATTACCTTGTTAACTGCTCAATGGAAGCATTTTCCGCCAATTTCACCAGAACACGGAGCACCTGCTCTCGGATA
Source organism: Bufo gargarizans (assembly GCF_014858855.1). Classification (NCBI taxonomy): domain Eukaryota; kingdom Metazoa; phylum Chordata; class Amphibia; order Anura; family Bufonidae; genus Bufo; species Bufo gargarizans. The sequence goes on from NC_058086.1 coordinate 11,047,142, forward strand.
GTTTCTTTGTTACATGTGACACTCGGTGCCAAGAGCAGTACAATCGTTTTAAACAGCGGATGCAGCATTTGTTCATCACTGTCCATCTCTATGTTAGTCACGGTACTAGACTCTCGCTCGGGTTCTGATGGGGTCTTTCCCACTCCACGTTTCTGCAGCAAAGTCTCCACAACATCTAGGCTATAAAACACCAGGTTATACAGGGTCCTGAGTGAGGCCAGTGCAGGCTCTGCAAGTCTCGAGACCATGTCCTTAGCACTGGCCATTGTACTGCTGTCAGTGCTGGAGGATGACATGGACTGATTATCAGATGTACCAACTTCTGATTTCTCCATGGTCTGCAGGGCTTGGTAGTACGCTGTAATATGATACTCTACGAGAGGCAATATTTGCAGGGCCCCTGGAAGCAGACACATCTTGTTGAGATACACTGGTCCTTTCGGGCATTGTGAGCCTCTCTTTTCTGCGCCTTCCTCACCCAAGGCAATTGAATTTAGTCCAGATATTGCCATTTTTTGATAGTCTTTAAGGGCTTCACATTGTGATGGAGACATAACATTGGAGCCTGATGTGCCTGCAGAGCTTAGTGACAGATATCCGTTAGGACACAGACAAGAACACACACAATATATAGCACAGTCATGGTAAGACACGCGTCAGGTACTTTTCTACATTTCACATTGAAAACATTGTTTTTGCTTTTAACAGGTAAAGGGTAAGTTCACACATGGCCGATTTGCTATGGATCCTCAGCCTGAATTCTGCGGAAGAAAATCCACAGCATATTACCATAGCAGCAAAGTGGATGAGATTATCAAATGACATCCATGTGCTGTGAATAAAAAAAGAATCTGCAAAGAATCTGCGAGGATTTGAAATCGGCATGTCAATTTGTGCTCTAGATTTCATTCTTTACAATGTAGAGAGTGAAATCCTTGGTAAATATGCTGCAATTTACACTGTGGGGACGCACCCAAATATTGCAGGGGGGGGATGTGCAGTAATGTTACTATCAAAGGGCTTTTCCAAGATCAGAAACACTGGCAAGGTGCAAATACTAAGTCTCACTGTAATCTGGATCCAGCGCAAAGTTCCCTTATTCTCCGCTTCTAATCCCCACTTGATTTGGAAGCGTGAGGTGCCACCTACATTCACGTCACTGCTGCCAGCCTTAGCAGTGACATGGCCAGGAACAGCCGCTGAGGAAATGAATAGCTGGCAGCGGTGAAGTCCAGTGGGAACCAGAAGTGGTGGACCCAGAGCCTCGGTGACATGGGAGTCTTTTTTTTAATTCCTGCACCCTGCTTGGCCATCTGAAAATGGGTTCCTGGACTTGGAAAAAGCCTTTGAATAGCTATAATGTTAAACAAAAAGAAAATTAAATATAGTTTACATGGAATGCTGTCTATGATTTTGAGCAGTTCAGTCAATCTAAGGCCTGTGGATTCAGCGCAGGGCAAAGGAGAACATTGGAGCATGAAATGCTCCGATGCTCATATCAGGGGGCTGCCAGGGTGAAATTGTGGATATGTCTGGGTTCAGCTCTGAACCCAGACAACAACTTCTCCACTGTCTAGGGATATATAGCAACAGTAAATACATCTATGAATTTATCAGGTGGGATGAATGAATGAGGTGTATGGGCTGCTTCTGTAGCAGATCACTATACCAGCACTAGAGATGGGAGCAGAGAAGCTACTGAGCGTGTTAGTCCATCACTTAAAGGCTATGGGTGCCTTTGTGCACTAAAAATCAATAACCCCATATCTTACAGTAATGCAGCACATAATAAAATTGCACTTCTTTGTTTACTGGTAGCTTTGCATCACATGCTCTCAGAAATGCTCCTCTATGAGATTCCCCCAATGTTTCTCATGTCTCCTCAGTTCTGTGGGTGTTCCTGTGGATTTCACATGCACCAGCACAAGCTCGGCTGCCCTGCCCCCACGTCCTGTTACATAGCACAGCTATCAGCCACTTCCATACAGACTGCCTGTAATCAGCAGATCTATTTCTCAATTTCCATTCTGTAGAAAGTCCATCATTTGTGGACAGATACAGATATTTCTGCCGTTAACGTTAGTGCAGGTAATTGCATTGTGCATGTGCAGCGTGCTTTCCATTCACTGCTCGCTTGGCTATTTTCAGAGGTCCCATAGAAGTAAATGAAGAGCAAAGACGCAATCATAGCTGCTGCTCCATTCACCACTATGGGACTGCAGGAAATAGCAGAACTCCTGTAGCGGTGAATGGAGAGTGGCCATGCATGGATGCTCTCCCCTCACTTCGAAGTCACCATTCTTGCAATAAATGTGGGTCACATTTGTTTTACATGCACCTATCTGACATTTAGTGATATGTCACAAACGTTTAAATGACAATATCCCTTTAACCACCTAGGACCCTCCTTACCCGACAGGTTTCGAAAAACAGCTTTGTCTGCGGTTAAAATCACATCACATCACATATTAAGTATTTATCTCAAGTTTTGACCAAAAACACCACAGCTATAATTATAGCCTATCTGAATCTAGAGATCAATTCTGGAGCGTGACTTAATTGGATCACTGTAATGTAACATACAGAGCACAGCCACTGCAAATTCATGAAGCATGCCTAGACTCACTGGGATGGTAACCTACAGTGTATCACGTAGCGTTTACTTCTCCCTCACAATGTGGATTTTCTGGGCAACAATTACTGCAGTACAACCGCAATGTGAGAACATACACTTATAGATTCACTTCCTGTAATAGACAATATATCCATTTTTGATGCTCACTTAGTCGATTGTGCTTGTTGTACGGAAGATACTGCCGGACCACTCAGATTACTGCTGAGAAGGTGGTACAGACCAGGTAGACCAAGAGGTTCCGACTGTTGCATTAATGTACTTAATAAAACCGAACCTACTGAAGAAAAAATAATAAAATAAAAATAAAAATGTATTATTACATTTTATATTGGACTGCTTAAATACCAATCTCACACACTTATTATACACTGTGGCCTCAGATTATAGGCTGCTGTACAGTCAGGGCATTATCTTCTGATCATACAGCTCTGTGCTAAATTGAGCACTATGTCAGTATTGGTGTATTAATCAGGCACTGCATACACAAAAAATATCTGCTGCACTCTTTTTATTAACATCTGAAAACACATGTACAAATCACTCTACACCTGATAGATTACAAAGTTTTTTTTAAGGGGTTGGTTCAAGATACTGAAGATCTATCCTGAGAATAGGTGATCAATATCGTACTGCTGGAGGCACCCCCACCGATCAGCAGCCACCAGTGCTGGAAAGGACACAGTGGATAACACAGATCTGATAGAGAGGATCTCCCTGAGGATAGGTCCTCAATATCTAGAACCTAAACCACCTCTTTCATTTGAGAGCTAGAGACAACCAACAAAGTCCAAAGTGGAGCTGCTGTCAGCCATTCATTTCCCCTGCAGTGCCAAGTACAAGTGAAATGCAGTATTACATGAATGCCAATTCATTTGGATGGCTGCATGGAATTCTAAATGGTAGTTGATGACTTGTTATTTCTCTGGTAGCACAATCTCTTTTCACAACATATTAATGCATACCAGCCCTGGGTATAACAAAGGACACCTTCTGCTATACACCGGGTGACTGGGGACCCACACATACGTTTGAGGAGTGCAACTGAAATTTTCCCAGCACATTCTTAGAATGTAGTTTATAAACGCATTGTAAACACAACCTCATGTCAACAATCACATACATGAATTATACAAACTGTGGTGGTGACAAGGTGCACATTTTTTCACTTGGCTGATCTGCTAGGTACATACCTTGTCTGTCCATGCTGTGTTTGCAATAGGAAGAAGAAAATACTCGTGCTTGCTTCACTGCTATATTCAAAGCTTCAGTTTCTACAGAGAAAAATTACAATGTCCGCTTTTAGCGTTTAAATTAATGGCCACATTACGATAAAATGTGCAGATTAGACAAAAGACAGAATTTGTAGAGAACTGTCAGCTTTATGGGGCATAAAGGGTCTCTATACTATATTAGGCTAAAAGAAAAAATACTTGATTGATGGGGGGCTGACTGCTAATGGCAAGAACAAGTGTTACTAGTTTCTCAAATGAACAAAGCAGCATGTACTTTACTACTAAACTGTATCTGCATGCCTACAGAATGGGGGAGCAGGGACCAGGACGTAGAGGCAAGCAGAAGACAGTAAGCATGTTGAGTAATGCTTCTTTTTATAGATTTTTATTTTTTTTTAACCCCTGACACTCGACATACATGTCCAGTGCAATGGGCAAGAAGTTCCAGCATCATGCCGTACATATGTAGTGCACTGATCGAGTAGTGCTCGCTTGATCAGGGCAGGGTGCCCTGTTGTAAAGGCTGGCACCGGAGATAGCTCCGATGCCGGCTGTATAACTTCATAGATGAAGTGGTCAATTCTGACAGCCACATCAAGGTGGTTTACAGAGGGAAAGGGCTCATCAGAGATTGTGGGGTGACGATGGTGGTTACGGGTAGCCTGAGGCCTTACAAAGGCCTGCAGGTCTGCTAGCCACAGAAGCCTATAAGGCACAGCCATAGGCAGGGTCTCATAGGCAAACTCTGTAAAATTGAGATTTACCGTTTTCAGACACTCAAAAAGCTGTATGAATTATAAGGGGAAACAATAAAAATGTGAACTCATTCTGCAAAAAAAAAAACGAAAAAAAAAAACATGCAAGCCCTCATAAGAGACAAATCAGCAGACCAAAAAAATATAAAGATATGGAAAACACAAAACAATGCTTTTATTGTGTCAAAGTAATAAAATGTAAAAACACTATAAAATGTGTATCTCTGTAATCGTACTGAGCAGCAGAATCAAGATCACATTTTTTTCCAGCACAGTAGACACCATAAAAAAAAATATCCAAAAAAAACGCAATTAGACTTACCGGTAATTCCGTTTCCTTGAATCCACCATGACGGCCCACATTGAATAGTATGGGCCGTCATGGTGGATGAAATGGAAAAAACCCATAAACAAACTTGCTTCTTTTTCTTCATCTGGCTTCCCAAAAAGGGAATCCCATCCCACAAAAGATACGCTCTCACACAACCTATAGCTTTACTGGAGCCCCAGAGGCTGCTTAATAGCAACATGGCGCCCGCAAACCAATCCATTCGCTCTGCAAAAGCCAAAAGGTGGTCCTTCTCTTCTGAACCCTGCAGTGTACCCAAACAGCAGTTTAAGTTCACATTTAGAATTTCCATGCCCAGCAGAACTCGACTAACAATATAAGGGGTGCGAGTCAGAGATGGTACAGGCTCAGCACAGCACATTGGGCACTAAAATGCCATATTTGTGGAAAAACAGCAATTTCCATTTTGCAAGGTCCCCTGTGCTTTAATTTCAGGGTGGCGTCAAAACACTCACTCCACCCCTCAATTTCCTTGGGGAGTGTAGTTTCCGATAAAGGTAATTTCTCGGGATTCCAGAGTTTTCTCCCCAAAGCCTGTACAGTTATCAGCACAAGCGGTGTGAATCAAATTAGGTTTCAAAAGCACATGTTCTATGTCCAGGCAAAAGATTAGGGCCACATATAGGGTGTTTGTAAAACCAGGAAAAGCTGCATAATTATAAGAGGGCTGATTTTTCACACTGGCATACACTGGGCACAACATATTGGTAACTGACATGGCATATCTTTAGAAAATATGCAATTTTTGCTTTTGCAACAATGAATGCTCTGCAAATGGTGCAAACACCTGTGGCATCAAAATGCTCACTAGACCCCTAGGTAAATTCTGGGAGGGATGTGGTGTCTAAAATGGGGCCATTTCATGGAAGTTTGTTTTTTTGTTTCACCTCGAGCCTCTGCTGTTGTCGGCCAGTGCTGTATAGATCACCAAATTAGTCCTCAAATTCTGCAGCAGTGCAGGTGACCGCATCTGTCTGGAAGTTTACATGACAGGGCCCGGAAGACAGCAGGACGGCATGAAGGATGTTGTAGCATTATATAATCTTACCTGTTTTAACCGGAAGATGCACGTGCAGAGGAGAGACAGGCACGTGTGGTTTTAAACTGTTGTTGGCCCTAAAGGATTCCTTGGTGGGGAAGCTGGTCTTTCCTGGTTGTGGTGAAGGACACGATTCAAGCTTCACGGTCAGAGAAGGTCTCTTTTTGGGGCTGAATTGCAAACAAAAATACAGAGATTTACACAACGATCAGCAGATCTAGTGCAAAGAGGTTGTGATGCTGCAGTAGCTGGACCTCCTAGGTATATGGCTAAACTTCTAGAATAACCCAAAAATTGCCTTGTCAAATTCTCCAAGTATTATTGGCTGTTTTACAGGAGTTTTCCAGTGTGTAGACATTGATTAATGTGGATAGGTCATCAATAATAGATTGGTGGGGATTGTGGATGTCTGGTCCCACCAATTAGAAAGCTGAGCCAAAGCAAAAAGCTCCATTCGCTGTGCAGCGGCCTGTAGGCTTACTGTATGAACGTGAGCCGGACTACACCGCCACTGTCTGCTTCCGGCTCCATTCACAGTCTCTGGTGCCAGGGGATGCTAGAAATCGGATCTCCACCGATCTGATATTGATGACCTATCCAGAGGATCAGTCACCAATATCTTGACACTGAGAAAAGCCATTTAAAGAACGGATTCAGTTTGACAATCAGATTTCTGAATGACTTTGTGATGCCATTGGGAAACACACTGGCTAAAATGGTTACCCACACAAAGTATTACTGTACGGTGAACATGGCAAAAAAATAAAAAATAAAAAAAATTACTACATTTTATTTTAGGTTTATTTCTGTACATTTTCCTGCCGTTTCTCCTGTGGCTGGAGTTCTGGTCTACCTTCTCCTGTATGCCCTGGTAGACTGACAGGCTCATTAGCTTCTTAACTTCCTCCCTCCTTTTTTCATAAAGATCAATGTGTCCACATTTAAAATAGACCCATGTGGTTCATTAGACATGCCTTGTATGTTCATTATTCCAGTAGCCATCTACAGAGGAAACCACCACTGCTGCCGAGCCCAGGGACAGCAGCCTCCTGCCTTGTTCTGCAGCTATTAGCACAGATGTCACTGCTGCCCTGCCGCTCTAGGGCCAGCTGTTCTACTGAAAGGGGTTCTCCTGGGTCATGAATAAATTCTAGCTTTTAAAGTACCTGTGGAAGGAAGATCATTTCAACGATTCTGCAATCTGGGCTATGCTCCTGTGACAGCCTGATTGGCTACAGGCCCGTCCACTAATGTCTTGATGGGATCTGCCCCTGTGTCTCTGTTCAGTTACATGTATGCAGCTGAATGGGAGCAGATCCGGTGGAGACATCAGCAGAAGAGCCTGCAGCCAGTCAGGCAGTTATGCGAGCACAGCCCCGATTGCAGAATCAGCAGCATGACGGAACGGTAAGTAGTGGTGATCTGATATTCCTTCCATGGGATGTCTAAATGCTAGAATTTACCCCTTTAATACTGAATTAAATGAACAATTCAAATGGAATTCATCATGATGACAACGCAGGTAGCATGGTTTACTACAGGAGGAGCAGAGTAGATTGATATACAGTTTAGAGGGAAAATATTTAGCATACCTTGTATTTCATTCCTTTAAGCCTCTGCTCAAATCGGTGCTTAGGAGTCTAGTGGGCGGCTCCATCAGTGACAGTTCTATCTATATATACACACTGATACAGATATAGCTGTCAGTCACTGGGTAGGACTGTCTACATGAGCCACAAATCAATATAACCTGGCTCAGTAGCGTTGTGCCGTTCTTGCACACATGCAGTGGTGCACGTCCAATAGAGGCAGACCACGCAGTGCTAGGAGGAAGCTTCAGCTAGCAGTGTAAAGTGCCTTTCCTGTCTTACTAGCACCTCTGCATGAGGACTGGGGGACAAGCATTCACTTTACTTACTGGGAAGTGAACACTCCCGGCACAGTGGTGCTAGTAGTAAGCAAGTTGCTCTAGAACTGGGATGCTGCTTTTTGTTATTGTGTCAGGGCAGAAGGAAGTGAGGAAAGAGAGGCCTTTGAGGGCATCAGGGTACGAGGGGGCATGCTTGGCCATGGTGGGACATTATCTGGCGGGATGCAGTGAGACCTGAACGACTCAATAGATAATTGTGCAATCATGAGTCGGGATGAGCGTACAAGGTTCAGGTTAACCAAGAATTTAGTTACCACAGACCAGATCTGAATTCTTAGATAACCCGAACCCAAACCTTATACGCTGAACTTGAAAACATCCCTCATCAGGAGCAATCACACTCCATCCAGATCACAATGTGTCTTCCTGACTGTACCCATTTTTTCAGGCAATTTTTATTAAATTTCAATAAAATAGTAGGTATTTCCCATTCTGAATATGTCTATGGGATGGAATTGGTAAAATGGTTGAGTGAAGAATTGTGATCAGGTAGTTGTGAACATAATGAGTGCTGCAAACCAATTTATGCAAACTTCAAAGAAACAGGGGGCAGAAATATTCATTGTGATTCAGGAACACATGTTAAATTCAGGATATCCACAAGTTAAAGTGATTACAGTTGGAATACAACAAAACATTTATTTCAATGCTTTAGCATAATTTGATTCTCAAAGTGTTAGACATATTATGCACGGTCTCAAATCCATTCAGGGGAGCCCCCAAATGATACGAAACCTCCCTTGTAACACAAATTGGCATAGATGCCATTCATACGTGGTCCTGTTCCCAGGACAGTTTTATGAAATGCAAGACTAAGCACCAGCTATGCACCCGCGTGGGTCTAAAACTGCATGACAAAGCCGACACCTCAGTTAGCATTTCTTGGACTGGTTGCGTAGACCATAGTTCCTCAACTCCAGTCCTCAGGGCCCACCTGCAGGTCATGTTTTCAGGATTTCCTTAGTATTGAGCAGGTGATATAATTAGTGTCAGTGCACCAGGGCTTACCACAGGTATTCATTCTGTGGGATATTCTCAAATCGCGACCGAGAGGTGGGCCCCGAGGACTGGAGTTGAGGAACACTGGCGTAGACAGTTCTGACAAACAGATCTTAAAAAAGTACTTGCACGCATTGCGAAATATGCGCGTTTATTCTGCACCAATTTTCATGCAGAAAAACCACAGCACATTACTAGTAAAGTGAATGAGATTTGTTAAATCCCATATACACACACTGTATTTAGTATGTGCAGAAATTGACTTGCCGTGTGGATTTTAAAATCTGCAGCATGTCAATTGTTTGTGCAATTCTGGACCTTATGTAGAGTTGTTTCCCCATAGACTTTAAAGGGGTTGTTAAAAGAAACAGAAAATCTACAACAGTGTAACAGTATAAAAAAATATAATTGATAGTTTGGATTTATGTGTGTTTTTTATATGCTGTATTCTGTGATAACGGTAATATATTATATGAAATCTGCATAAAATAAAAACACAAATCCAAACTATCGCTTTTTATATACATTGATGAAAATGAACATTGCTCGTCTAAGGAAAAAGAAAGCCACTTGGCCTTAGGACTTATGTCCGTGGCTGTATTCACCTACCTGTGTTGTCGTGGAATTTTCATGAGTTTACAATATTATCTAACGATATTCTAGCAAAAATTTATTCTCATTGCCTTTAAGAGGAAATCAGTTTGAACCAAAGTTCTGTTATGTGCCTGAAGAAGCCAAGATGAGTTCATGGCAAGTTCAGTTTATATAAGAATAATTGTGAATATGAACGGACATTGTATTTTAAAAGTTATTGCTAAAGATAGGGGTTTATCTATGGGGATACTAGCTTCTTCAGACAATGTTGTTTCATGGATAAGCCATGACGAGATAAGAATTCATATCCTTAAGGCTGGGTTCAGACCTGAGCGTTTTACAGCGCGTTCCTACGTGCTGTAAAACGCTCAACAGGCAAGAACCAATGATTCCCTATGGGAATGGTTCTCACCTGAGCGTTTTACAGCGCGTACGATCGCTCTGTAAAACGCCCGACGCCCCAAGAAGTACAGGAGCTTCTTTGGGGCGTCTTGTCACGCGTTCCCGTACATAGACTTCAGCGGGAACGCGCGACAATGGGCGTTCGCTTGTCTCTGAGTGCGCGATTGCAAACGCCCGTACAATCGCGCATACAGAGCGTACGTTCAAGTACACTCAGGTCTGAACCCAGCATAAAGGGGTTTTCTCAACACGCAGTTTTATACTTACCTGCTCCCGGCGCGCCGTCCACTTCCTGGTTTCGGCATTCGGCGGGCTCCATCTTGATTGATGTCTTCTCCCGGCCGGGCGCTGTACTGAACGCGCACGCCGAGTCAGTGCATGCGCCCTGGTGACTTCTTCCTGGCCAGTATAGTATACTTGCCAGTAAGAAGTCACCAGGGCGCATGCACGGACTCGGCGTGCGCGTTCAGTACAGAGTGCGGGCGAAGAAAAGAAGTAGTCTGCGCACGCGCGGCCACCGCGATTCCTGAGAAGAGCGGTGGCCGTAACCAGGGGAGATGGGGCTGTAACCAACACCTCCAATCTCATCTCATTGATTGGACTCCAGTTGGCTGACACCTCACTCCAATTAGCTCTTGGAGATGTCTAGGGGTTCACATACTTTTTCCACCTGCACTGTGAATGTTTACATGGTGGGTTCAATAAAAACATGGTAACATTTAATTCTTTGTGTGTTATTAGTTTAATCAGACTGTGATTGTCTATTGTTGTGACTTAGATGAAGATCAGATCACATTTTATGACCGTATGGTATATTCAGTTTTACAACATATTTTAACCAATAATTCATGTAATGTGTCATTTATGTGTAACAATGTATCGATTTATATATATTATACCATGTATGTGTCATTTAGAATGTATCCTGTAGGAGATACAGAAACACTGAAGTACGTTTCTGGTAGTTGGATTTCTGAAAAGAGTTAAATGCGATTTCAGACGGTAGTTATTCATCCATGTAGATAAGTAAAGTATACATGTCCCGATGCCAAGTATCAAGGCCATTATATATATCGTTATCAATTAACATATATTCAAAAAGATAGCAGAAAGACAGTGACTCCAACAAGTCTAGGTCATAGGTAATTAAAAAAGTGTCACTGGTTGTCATAAGTAACTAAGTTGTACCGTGCTGGTGAGATAGGTACCGTGTCGCATATTTTGCGTATTAATTTGTAACTTCGTTTGTTTTGCAATTGTATTGATTTTATATTCTTTGTTTTATAATAAACGACATATAAATTATTTTGCATAGACAATTGTCCATTTGTTTTACTGCTTGCATAAATGAAATTATGATACTCGATAAAAGAACTTAGAGGAGTTATGTCCACCTGAAGGATCATATAATTTTTTTTATTTACCTATAAAATTTTTTTTTGATCCTCTCTTCATATAAAGAGTCTTTTTATATAGAAGATATATTACAGTGTGTGTACATACATATATTTGTACACACACAGGTAGGCTAATACAGCCACGGACATAAGTCCTAAGGCCAAGTGGCTTTGTTTTTCTTTAGACGAGCAATGTTCATTTTCATCAATGACCTGCAGAATAATACATTAAAAAAATATTTTAACATCTTTCTACTAAGAATATTAAAAACATACATACCTAACCTGTGGCACCAGCGCTCTCCGCTCACCGTTCTGAAGTTTTGTTTTTAATTCAATCATCTCTGCATCTTTGAACTGTAGCTGTGATTGCAAAGACTGAATCTGGGATATAAAGTATACATCGTAACATTAAAACAAAATACACGGCTTAGAATAAAAGTACAATTTAGACTATCTCTCACAACAAGAGCAAACAGTATTTTTGTTCATTTGTCAACGCAATAGGATCAAACTATTGTATACATTTCATGTCCCTTGAATAGGCAAAGTACAATATCTAAGGTTATGTATGAAGCAATTCAGCTGGTAGAAATAGGTTTTTCTTCAGGAGGAATACCAGCACAATGAAGACCAAACAAATATTATTTCATGAGGAATGCATTTATTCACTAAAAATAGAAATAAACATTTCAGGTTAGGCTAGTTTTACACTAGTGTTGCAAGTTCCAGTAGGCTGCCTGGTCCTGCATTGCTGGAAGCCACTGTGTTCCCATTAATCTATAATGGGGGACCTGTGGAGATCTGGCCGCAACCTGGCCAACTTGCAGAGAATCAGCCGGACAAATATTGCTCCAGAGTGAGCTGCCAGAACAGCCGGCTGCATCTCACAAACTTAGGCTACTTTCACACTAGCGTTCGATCGGATCCGTCCTGAACGGATCCGCTCATATTAATGCAGACGGTGGCTCCGTTCAGAACGGATCCGTCTGCATTATATTGGCAAAAAATGGCTAAGTGTGAAATTAGCCTGAACGGATGCGTCCAGACTTTTACATTGAAAGTCAATGGGGGACGGATCCGTTTGAAGATTGAGCCATATTGTGGCATCTTCAAACGGATCCGTCCCCATTGACTTACATTGTAAGTCCGGACGGATCCGCACGCCTCCGCACGGCCAGGCGGACACCCGAACGCTGCAAGCAGCGTTCAGGTGTCCGCCTGCTGAGCAGAGCGGAGGCTGTACGCCGCCAGACTGATGCAGTCTGAGCGGATCCGCATCCATTCAGACTGCATCAGGGCTGGACGGAAGCGTTCGGGTCCGCTCGTGAGCAGTGTTCCCTCTAAGCCTGGGCAGGTGCTGAGCGGGGTCGCCTCAGAGCTGGACACAGCGCCATCAAAGGTGGGCGATAGGAAAACCTAAAATAATTGTCACATTAAAGAGCATACAATGAAAGCCCTGCACCATGCTGTGTAATATACAGCATAATCCTTACACCATGCTGTACAGCAGGCATGCTCAACCTACGGCCCTCCAGCTGTTGCAAAACTACAACTCCCAGCATGCCCGAACAGCCTACAGCAGGGCACTGTGGGAGTTGTAGTTTTACAACAGCTGGAGGGCCGCAGGTTGAGCATGCCTGCTGTACAGAATACATTATAATCCATACACCATACAGTAAAATATACATTATAATCCATACTCCATGCCGTATAATATACATTATAATCCATACACCATGCCGTGCAATATACAACATAACCCTACAGTGTAGGTGTTATACTATATATTGAACGGCATTGTGTATGGATTATAATGTATACTGTACAGCAAATGTATGGAGGTTACACCATGCCAGACAATATAACCCCTGTGGGAAAGCTAATAGATAGATAGATATACCTATACACAGCCTATACCTATGTACATATATACTGCCTATACCTATACACAGCCTATACCTATATATACTTATATACTTATATACAGGCTATACCTATATCTGTGGAAGGCACATAACGGCAGAGGTGCACCCGACGTTTGCTGCTCAGGGTTTGTTGTTCTGTGGTCTGGGAAAGCTGGGTGAAGGTCGGAATGGCAGCAATATTGGCTTTCACCCAGCTTTTCTAGAAGCGGATAGAACTAAAGAAAATAAATATTATTGAAGTATAGGCACACAGAGATTTGAGAACAGATGTAGCAGAGCTTGGTTTGTAAATTGACTGTTTGAGGCCGCAGTGTTTGTGCTGTGAACAGTCGGTACATGCGGCTACAGTCCAATGTAAGGGGTCAGGACATAGTAGGATTTCACAAGAAGTTGTACCCCAACATATACAGTAAGCACATGCCCTACTGCACCTAACAAGATCAGCTCTGCAGAATCTAACAAGCTCGGCCCTGCTGCGTCTAACAAGCTCCGCCCTGCTGCAGCTAACAAGCTTAGCTCTGCTGCATTTAAGAAGTCCGGCTCTGCTACTCCGAGAAGCTTAGCTCTGCTGCATGCATCCCGTCAACATATAGGACCGGTATCCTGGTCTCCATACGTGACAAACCCCACAAAGTGACTTTTCCTTGTGGGGAACAGACCTTACCGCCCCAGAATGCCTCTTGTCAAGGAGTGTGTCCGATTTAATAAATATTAGCGCCCCCCCCCCCCCTTATTACTGTGGCGGTGTCAGGGTGACTGCTTTGGGGCGGGATGTGAGGAATACATTAGGATTTTCATGAACAGGGATTGCCCTGTCTCCTTCTTCCACCTGCACAGCAGTGAGATTTATGGGGCTGGGGGACGTTAGCAGCGGGGCCCTTCTCTCCATCAGACTGCCACATTACCTCTGCCTGGGCACTGCTGCCCAGTCCTCCTCTTCAGTTAGAAAAGGAGGAGGCAGCAGTAGTGCGGGGACATGTATAGTGTCATCAATAGTGTGGGCAAGTGTGGGCATTTTGTGACCAGGTGCTGCTGAGCGGACTTATTAAACTTGTGAGCGGGGGCACAATAATTGCTGTGCGGCCGCTCACCCGCGTAGCTTAGAGGGAACACTGCTCGTGAGCCCCTTCAAACGGAGCTCACGAGCGGACAGCCGAACGCTAGTGTGAAACTAGCCTTAGCGTAAAAAATAAAAAAAATAAAAAAAAAAAAATGTCCTTTGAGAAACTGACAGCCCTCCTTCTATAACACCAGCAATGCAAAAGATTACTTTTTGCAGGTCAGATCCTCTTTATGGAATAGTAGCAGCTTATGCAAAGCGTGGCTTAATGGTGTCCTAAAGGATGCCCATACTCTGTTAAGCAAGAAAAACAGAAGTATAACCACTGATTCCTGCTGACAACGCCGATCCAGTGAAGCATACTGGATGGTGAAGAACGTTACTTTTATTTCTTTGTCAATGTGTTTCACAGGCTCAGCGCCCTCTTCCTCCAGACAATTAGCACAACTATTACACCTGTTTATTCATATATCTAGACTACACCGTGTATGAGGCGCTGCCTCCTGTTCCTCTTTGTCTTACACTTAAATTATTATTTTTCATCAGCTGATCAAATAACGTATTTTCTTTTTCAATCTTAAATAAGTACTCCAGTATTTTCATATTATCCCCTATCCTATCCACAGGAGGAAATTAGATAACAAATGAAAGTCCCATACCCCACACAGCCCGCTGGAAGGAGGGAAAAACATCTGAATGTTACAAATGCAGCAAAAAAGCTACAAAAACACACTGAACCAAGCGTATATATATATATGAGGAATTACCATCCCAAGATATTGGTCCATCACTATTACTGTCTTAGAAAACACTTACCTTTTTCATCAGTTCTTTTTCCTTCTCACACTGTATTTGTGTCTTCTCCTTCTCAGACAAGGAATAAGCAATTCTTTGCTGCTCAAGGCTGGACTCTGTTTGATGCAAGGCATCACGCAAAACTTTAATTTCGCCATTCTTGACAATAATGTCATCCTGTAGCCCCTTCAACTGCAAGTAAAAACATAAATAAATTTAAAAAAAAACACAACTTAGCTGCTTTATGCAAGTCAAGTTTGTATAAAAAGAATAAGACAGACATTGATGAACGAGCTTCCTTAACAAGCTGTCCACAATTTTAACATTGTTAGCCTATCCCCAGGATAGGGCATTGATATCTGATCGGAGGGGGTCTGGTACCCTGCATTAGCTGTTATCTTGTCCTTTCGGCCATTGTGTAGCGGACAGAGCCGGTAATGATAGCAGTGCTGCAGTTACCAGCTCTGTCCAATACGGAATGAATGGAGCAGTGTAATTCTGGTGTCGGAGCTACCAGCACACAACTGATCAGCAGAAGGTGTGGCGCATAGGCCATCAATATCAAAATCGAGGACAATCCCTGTAAGGCCACTTGCCCACGCTGCAGTCCGCCATGCACGGGCACCGACCGTAGGGCAGCCGTATGCGGATCACAGACCCATTCACTTAAATGGGGTCCACGATCAGTCCGTTTCACAAAAAGATAGAACAAGTTCTATCTTTTTGCGGACCGGAACACCATAGTGCTTCCGTGGGGTTCCATTCAGCACTTCCGTTCCGTAGCACATCTACGGATTTGCGAACTCATTCAAGTGCGGACCACAAAACACTTAGTCGTGTGAATGCACCTTAAAGGGAACCTGTCACCTGGATTTTGGGTATAGAGCTGAGAACATGGGTTGCTAGATGGGCGCTAGCACATCCGCAATACCTAGTCCCCATAGCTCTGTGTGCTTTTATTGTGTATAATAACCGATTTGATACATATGCAAGTTAACCTAAGATGAGTCAGAGCTTGAAAATATGACTTCTCTGGTTACACAAGTAAGATATGACTCTTATGTTAATTTGCATATGTATCAAATCGTTTTTTTGACACAATAAAAACACACAGAGCTATGGGGACTGGATATTGCGGATATGCTAGTGGCCATCTGGCAACCCATGTCCTTAGTTCTATACCCAAAATCCCGGTGACAGGTTCCCTTTAACACTGTAGCGAACCATCAGATCTGTGAGCTAAATACACGAGCAGCAGCTGCACAACAGAAGAGTGCCTAGGACACAGCCAAGGACTGTTTTCCAGCCCCTGAAGGGCATGAACTGACAGCAAGGTCTTGAAAACAGTGAGAAATTTAAACAAAAGTATAAAAGTATAACCTAAAGCTGTATACATTACCTTTATTAAAAGTTTAAACAGATTTTCCAACTTTCTGCAAATAAAACAAGTTTTCTGGTTTTGCTGAAAAAGCCCAAGCCTTATGCCTCTTTCACACGTCAGTGATCTTCATCAATTATTGAGAGCCAAAGTCAGGCGCAGCTCAAAATCACTGATGGAAAGCACCGTGACTGGCTCATGCCTTTTGATTTAATCGTTGACCTGCTACTGTGTAATGTAGGATTTTGTTTGTCCATAAACCCTCTTATATAAAAAGTGGCGTGGAATATGTTGCCGCTATATAAAGTATTATTAAACCGTGGCAGTCTGGTCACAGATTACCTCCATTCAATGGAGATTTCAATTAAAACTGTGCAAGTTTATTAATAAATATGTCTAATAACATTCCTGGTGAAACGCTGTAGCCTCAGGTTCACTATAAAACAGGTATTAAATAAAAATTCATACCCATCTTTAGTATAAAAAAATAAAATAAAATTCTAAACAAAGGGGACGTTAACCCCTTAAGGACTCAGCCCTATTTCACCTTAAGGACTTGGCCATTTTTTGCAAATCTGACCAGTGTCCCTTTAAGTGCTGATAACTTTAAAACACTTTGACTTATCCAGGCCATTCTGAGATTGTTTTTTCGTCACATATTGTACTTCATGACACTGGTAAAATGAAGTTAAAAAAATTATTTTTTTTGCATAAAAAAAATACCTAATTTACAAAAAATTTGGAAAAATTTGCAAATTTCAAAGTTTCAGTTTCTCTACTTCTGTAATACATAGTAATACCCCCAAAAATTGTGATGACTTTACATTCCCCATATGTCTACTTCAGGTTGGAATTATTTTGGGAATGATATTTTATTTTTTGGGGATGTTACAAGGTTTAGAACTTTAGAAGCAAATATTGAAATTTTTCAGAAATTTACAAAAAACAAATTTTTAGGGACCACTACAGCTCTGAAGTCACTTTGCGAGGCTTACATAATAGAAACCACCCAAAAATGACCCCATTCTATAAACTACACCCCTCAAGGTATTCAAAACTGATTTTACAAACTTTGTTAACCCTTTAGGTGTTGCACAAGAGTTATTGGCAAATGGGGATGAAATTTGAGAATTTCATTTTTTTGCCTAATTTTCCATTTTAACCCATTTTTTCCACTAACAAAGCAAGGGTTAACAGCCAAACAAGACTGTATCTTTATTGCCCTGACTCTGCCGTTTACAGAAACACCCCATATGTGGCCGTAAACTACTGTACGGCCACACAGCAGGGCGTAGAGTGAAAGGTGCGCCATTTGGTTTTTGGAAGCCAAATTTTGCTGGACTGGTTTTTTGACACTATGTCCCATTTGAAGCCCCCTGATGCACCCCTAGAGTAGAAACTCCATAAAAGTGACCCCATCTAAGAAACTACACCCCTCAAGGTATTCAAAACTGATTTTAAAAACTTTGTTAACCCTTTAGGTGTTGCACAAGATATAATGGAAAATAGAGATACAATTTCAAAATTTCACTTTTTTGGCAGATTTTCCATTTTAATATATTTTTTCAAGTAACAAAGCAAGGGTTAACAGCCAAACAAAACTCATTATTTATGGCCCTAATTCTGTAGTTTACAGAAACACCCCATATGTGGTCGTAAACTGCTGTACGGGCACACGGCAGGGCGCAGAAGGAAAGGAATGCCATACGGTTTTTGGAAGGCAGATTTTGCTGGACTGTTTTTTTTACACCATGTCCCATTTGAAGCCCCCCTGATGCACCCCTAGAGTAGAAACTCCAAAAAAGTGACCCCATTTTAGAAACTACGGGATAGGGTGGCAGTTTTGTTGGTACTAGTTTAGGGTACATATGATTTTTGGTTGCTCTATATTACACTTTTTGTGCGGCAAGGTAACAAGAAATAGCTTTTTTGGCACCGTTTTTTTTTTTGTTATTTACAACATTCATCTGACCGGTTAGATCATGTGGTAATTTTATAGAGCAGGTTCTCACGGACGCGGCGATACCTAATATGTATACTTTTTTTTTATTTATGTAAGTTTTACACAATGATTTCATTGTTAAAACAAAAAAAGTTTTAGTTTCTCCATAGTCTAAGAGCCATAGTTTTTTCAGTTTTTGGGCGATTATCTTATGTAGGGTCTCATTTTTTGCGGGATGAGATGGCTGTCTTATTGGCACTATTTTGGGGTGCATACGACTTTTTGATCGCTTGCTATTGCACTTTTTGTGACGTAAGATGACAAAAAATTGCTTTTTTTAAACCGTTTTTATTTTTATTTTTTTACGGTGGTCACCTGAGGGGTTAACTCATGTGATATTTTTATAGAGCCGGTCGATACGGACGCGGAGATACCTAATATGTATACTTTTTTTTTTATTTATGTAAGTTTTACACAATGATTTAATTTTTGAAACAAAAAAAATGATGTTTTAGTGTTTCCATAGTCTAAGAGCCATAGTTTTTTTAGTTTTTGGGCGATAATCTTGGGTAGGGTCTCATTTTTTGCGGGATGAGATGCCGGTTTGATTGGCACTATTTTGGCGTACATGCGACTTTTTTGATCACTTTTATTACCTTTTTTGGGAAGTAAGGTGGGCAAAATTTAAATTTTATCATAGTTTTTATTTTTTTATTTTTATGGCGTTCACCGTGTGGGGAAAGTAACATGACCGTTTTATAGATCAGGTCGTTACGGACGCGGCGATACCAAACATGTGTAGGGAATTTTATTTTTTTCATTTTTAATTAGTGATAAATGTGTTTTTTGATTTTCACTTTTTTTTTACTTTTTCTTACTT
The DNA here is from genome assembly GCF_014858855.1 of Bufo gargarizans. NCBI lineage: Eukaryota > Metazoa > Chordata > Amphibia > Anura > Bufonidae > Bufo > Bufo gargarizans. The sequence goes on from NC_058086.1 coordinate 11,066,457, forward strand.
TTTTTTTGACCCAGACCCACTTGGTTCTTGAAGATCCAGTGGGTCTGGTGTCTGCATAATACAGTACAGAACCTATATATGTTTCTGTACTGTATTTTACTTACACTGAACAGATCTATGCTTTCAGCACAGATCTGTTCAGCACCATGGACAGCAGGACGCCTGAGCAGGCGTCCTGTTGCCATGGGAACCTTCCCCGTCTGCCACAACTTCGCAGACGGGGAAGGGTAAGGACTGGGGTGTCGGGGGGCTGTCTGGGGGCTCTCTCCCTCTCCCATCGGGGGGCTGCAAAGGCACAGCAGCCCCCCGATGGGAGAGGGAGGGAGCCGCATCTTACTGTTAACTCTTTCCATACAGCGGTCCGTACGGACCGCTGTATGGAAAGGGTTAAACGGCTGTCATCCATTCACAGATGTCAGCCGTTTATACCAGGGTGCCAGCAATGTGCTGGCACCCTGGTATACCCACTAGAAGCCAACGATTATTCGGCGGGAGGCGGGCGGGGGATCGCGATCCCGCCTGCCGCACCGCCCGCCTCCCGCACCGCCCACACAGCCCGCAACACCCCCCCTGCACCTCCCACCAGGCTAAAATCATGCAGGGGTGCAGGGGGGGGTGATCACTATAGATTTGTGCCACACTAAAGTTTCTGATCGCCGCGGTCAGGGACCACGGCGATCAGAAACAGCAGAAATAGCAACAAACCGCAGGTCTGAATTGACCTGCGGTTTGCTGCGATCGCCGATACGGGGGGGTCATATGACCCCCCCAGGCGTTGTGACAGGATGCCGGCTGAATGATTTCAGCCGGCATCCTGTGCGGATTAACCCCTGGGGCGCCACAATCTCAATTTAAACTCATGACACTGGTTGCCATGACACTGTGCGCTTTTTGCCGACGCAGTACAGTAATACACTCTTATAGATCATACGAGTGTATTACTGTACTGCATCACAAAGCGCACAGCGTCATAGCAACCAATGACGCAGTGCGCTCCTGCACAAAGCAGGATGCCAGTCCGGTATGTCACGGACCGTGTTCCACGGACGTGTGAATGAAGCCTAAAATGGAGGTTCTGAATCACTTATCCAGCCTCACTCAGTCATTCACATTTCACCCAAGGGTAAGAATCCATCACAGTAAATAGAAAGCCAATTCTACGCACATCATATCCGCATAAAGCCATGTTTAGACATGTGGGCAACTAAATTTAGGGGTATTCCCTGAGACTACCCAAGAAAAAAAAAGCAAGCCTGTCTTACAAAGGGGAGGCTAGCGAAGTACCGGAGGCCGCTGCGGTTGATAAAAAAAAATCAAAACTGATTTTTTTATCGCCGCAGTGCGTGTAAAGTGAATGTGCAGTGATCAAAAAAAAATTTTTTTTTTGTCACTGCGGTGGGGCGGGTGTGGGCGAACGCACGTGTGGGCGACCGATCAGGCCTGATCGGGCAAACACTGCGTTTTGGGTGGAGGGCGAACTAAAGTGACACTAGTACTATTATAGATCTGACCGTGATCAGTTTTGATCACTTCCAGATACTATAAAAGTACAAATGCTGATTAGCGATACGCTAATCAGCGAATAACGGACTGCGGTGCGGTGGGCTGGGCGCTAACTGATCGCTAACTACCTAACCAAGGGACCTAAACTATACCTAAAACCTAACGGTCAATAACAGTGAAAAAAAAAAGTGACAGTTTGCATTGATCACTTTTTTCTTTTCACTTGTGATTGACAGGGGTGATCAAAGGGGTGATCAAAGGGTTAATTGGGGTTCAGGGGGGTGATCAGGGGCTATAGTGTAGTGTTTGGTGTACTCACTGTGAAGCCTGCTCCTCTGCTGGATCCAACCGACGAAAAGAACCAGCAGAGGAGCAGGCAGCCATATAACAGATCATATTTACTAATATGATCTGCTATCTAGCACTTTGATTTGATTTTTTAAAAATCAGCAACCTGCCAGCCGCGATCATTGGCTGGCAGGTTGCTGACGAAATACTTCTGTGCGAAATGCCGGCGCGAACTGCGCATGCGCGCGCGCATAGTCGCGTCATCTCGCGTCTCGCGAGATGACGCGTATATGCGTGACTGTGCGCAGCGCTGCCACCTCCGGACCGCACATCTGCGTTAGGCGGTCCGGAGGTGGTTAAAGAAGCACGCCCAGAAAATGTATGTTCTCTAGTTTGTTAGAAAGGTATATGATGTAAATTGTAGTGAAGGTAATCTTCTTACCATTTGCTGTATTGGGGAGTTCTGCACCCAATACTGGCCCCAGCTGCATCTCTAACTGACACAGCATCTTTAAGAGCACCTTTCATGCGATTTTAAACGGCACCTGTACATGGACAGATTATCAGGAATGAGCGTTCATAGGAACATATACCTGTACTTGCGGGGTACCCCCTGCTGATGCTGCTACCCTGCTTGATTTTTTTAAATATGCCTCATATACCCAGCCGGACTTATCCCGCTCAGTATGCGGATACTGAGCATCGGAGTAAGGCCCCATGCACACGGCCGTGTTTCACAGCCGTGTGCGGGCCGTGGAACCGCGGCCTGGATCCCTCCTGAGAGCAGGAGCGCACGGCGTCACTGGTTGCTATGACGCCGTGCGCTCCCTGCTGCCGGCACAGTACAGTAATACACTGGTATAGATCATACCAGTGTATTACTGTATTGCGGCGGCAGCAGGGAGCGCACGGCGTCATAGCAACCAATGACACCGTGCTCTCCTGCTCTCAGGAGGGATCCAGGCCGCGGTTCCACGGCCCGCACATGGCTGTGAAACACTGCCGTGTGCATGGGGCCTAATGAGAAGGAGAAAGTCTCTCCGTGGGAGTCTCCTTCTCCCTGAAGGTTTTTTTCTCCCTCTGAGCTGCGATTGGACAACACTACAGTCAGGGGAGAAGGAGACCCCCACGGAGAAAGACTCAGTCTCCTCCTCATTGCTCCGATGCTCAGAATCCGCATACTGAGCGGGAGAAATCCAGCGGGGCATAGGAGGCATATTTAAAAAATAAAAATAAATTTCAAGCAGGGAAGCAGCATCAGCATCATGTACCCCACAAGTACAGGTATATACAGTGGAGGAAATAATTATTTGACCCCTCACTGATTTTGTAAGTTTGTCCAATGACAAAGAAATGAAAAGTCTCAGAACAGTATCATTTCAATGGTAGGTTTATTGTAACAGTGGCAGATAGCACATCAAAAGGAAAATCGAAAAAATAACTTTAAATAAAAGATAGCAACTGATTTGCATTTCATTGAGTGAAATAAGTATTTGAACCCTCTAACAAAAAAAGACTTAATACTTGGTGGAAAAACCCTTGTTTGCAAGCACAGAGGTCAAACGTTTCTTGTAATTGATGACCAAGTTTGCGCACATTTTAGGAGGAATGTTGGTCCACTCCTCTTTGCAGATCATCTCTAAATCCCTAAGGTTTCGAGGCTGCCTCTGTGCAACTCTGAGCTTGAGCTCCCTCCATAGGTTTTCGATTGGATTAAGGTCCGGAGACTGACTAGGCCAATGTGCTTCTTCTTGAGCCACTCCTTTGTTGCCTTTGCTGTATGTTTTGGGTCATTGTCGTGCTGGAACACCCATCCACGACCCATTTTCAGTTTCCTGGCAGAGGGAAGGAGGTTGTCGCTCAGGATTTCACGATACATGGCTCCGTCCATTTTCCCGTTTATGCGAATAAGTTGTCCTGTGCCCTTAGCAGAAAAACACCCCCAAAGCAAAATGTTTCCACCCCCATGCTTGACGGTGGGGACGGTGTTTTGGGGGTCATAGGCAGCATTTCTCTTCCTCCAAACACAGCGAGTTGAGTTAATGCCAAAGAGCTCTATTTTGGTCTCATCAGACCACAGCACCTTCTCCCAGTCACTCTCTGAATCATTCAGGTGTTCATTGGCAAACTTCAGACGGGCCTGCACATGTGCCTTCCTGAGCAGGGGGACCTTGCGAGCCCTGCAGGATTTTAATCCATTGCGGTGTAATGTGTTTCCAATGGTTTTCTTGGTGACTGTGGTCCCTGCTAATTTGAGGTCATTAACTAACTCCTCCCGTGTAGTTCTAGGATGCTTTTTCACCTTTCTCAGAACCATTGACACCCCACGAGGTGAGATCTTGCGTGGAGCCCCAGAGCGAGGTCGATTGATGGTCATTTTGTGCTCCTTCCATTTTCGAACAATCGCACCAACAGTTGTCACCTTCTCTCCCAGCTTCTTGCTAATGGTTTTGTAGCCCATTCCAGCCTTGTGCAGGTCTACAATTTTGTCTCTGACATCCTTGGACAGCTCTTTGGTCTTTCCCATGTTGGAGAGTTTGGAGTCTGCTTGATTGATTGATTCTGTGGACAGGTGTCTTTTATACAGGTGACTAGTTAAGACAGGTGTCCTTAATGAGGGTGACTAATTGAGTAGAAGTGTCTAACCACTCTGTGGGAGCCAGAACTCTTAATGGTTGGTAGGGGTTCAAATACTTATTTCACTCAATGAAATGCAAATCAGTTGCTATCTTTTATTTAAAGTTATTTTTTCGATTTTCCTTTTGATGTGCTATCTGCCACTGTTACAATAAACCTACCATTGAAATGATACTGTTCTGAGACTTTTCATTTCTTTGTCATTGGACAAACTTACAAAATCAGTGAGGGGTCAAATAATTATTTCCTCCACTGTATCTCCCGTAATAAAATCGCACGAAAGGTCCTCTTTAAGATGGATTTACACTGCCAGATTGTCGGGGATGAACGCTTATTTCTGATAATCTGTCCATGTACAGGTGCCACAGACGTGGAATTCTGCTGCCCAGAAGCTATGAATCTGTATGGGGATGAGCAGAGGCAGTAGCCATCACTCATCCCCATGCAATGGAGGAGAAGCCCTACATGTAAAATGCCGCTCTTCACCTCCACTGACGAGCAGGCAGTTATCAGGAAGGAACGCTTCCCAATAATTGTCTATTGAGCCGTGTAATTCCAGCATTATTAAAGTCAGTATCGCCATTCCTACGGGAACCTCAATGGCAGTCTCATAGGACTAAATAGAGAAAGTGACTTCCTGTCCACACATAAGACATGCACTATGTTTTTTGCAGGGCCGCGCGGGGAAGGGGGGGGGGGGGGGGGGGGGGGGAGTATGGATGCAGACAGCACAATTGAAATGAATGGATCTGCATACAACCTGAAAAATTGTGGAACAGATGCAGACCCATAAATACAGTCAGAGTCGATTACATGACACAGCTGAGAACCTGAAGGGACTGGATAAGTCACAACTATAGCCACCAGTAAGAAGATTACCTTCACTGCAACTTACATCATGTACCTTTCTAATGGGCCAGAGAACATTTTTTTTTCTGGAGTGCTTCTTTAACCGCTTCCCAACCACCCATAGGCTATAAAAGTCCTGGGGGTCAGGATTAACCTCTGAATAGACGTTTTAGAACATCCATTCAGAGATTGCAGCTGCACGCTAATCGCTGCCAGTTCCAAATGTAATACAGCTTCCTTGCTGGGTTACATTTAGACCATTTTCTACTCCTAAACCAGGCGTAGGAAATGGTAAATCCGCCTAATTTAGGAGTATTTCAGAATGATAAATAACTCCCTATGTTTTTTGGAAGTGGACTAAAAAAAATAAGATGTATAGCTGTTTTGGCATCATTTTTATTATTTTTTTTTTTTTACACTATTCACCTGATGGGATAGATCATGTGATGCTTTTATAGAGACGGTCGTTACGGAGGCAGCAATACCAAATATGTCTTTTTTTTATTGGACAAAAAGGGCCCTTTTTTGTGTAAAACGTTTATTTTTATAACGCTATTTTTCACTTTACACTTTGTGTTCCCCATAAGGTCATACAAGACCTATATGGGGCATTTAACATAGTAGCCCCACTTACAGGGGAAATACACACTCCCCAGAGAGGCTGTACAGCAGTATACTATGCTGTACAGCCTCACCGCATGGCTGATTGAGATCTAAAGAAAACCCGGCAGCTCCTACAGTCTCCTGGCGCACAGCACTTCCTTAGCTGAATACGCGGTGCTCGTTCATCGCTGTGTATTCAGCAATCTAAAAGGCAGGGACACACAGGAATGACGGGAGTATAATGAAAAGTTCTACAAGTTTAATATATGTTTTAGAAGTGTAGTCAGGGGGTCAAGGGCATTGTTGTAGTGGTTCCCTTGCTAGTAATTGGTGTATTCTAGGGACTCATTCAGCCCAAAAGAGGATAGTGTGTTCAACCGGAAAATCCAAAACATCTCCTTCCTACACAGGTCTTGATATGACTGGGGGATCCATTCCAGCGGGGTAACACGGAGTAGAGAGGGATCACTATTGTGGTGAGTGGAGAAATGTCTGGAGACGCTATGAGTGAGAACTTTCCTATTGATGTTAGAGCGGTGCTCATTCATTCTTTCACGGAAAGTCTGTGTGGTCCTGCCAACATAATAGATTACACGGACATTGTAATAGATAAATGATATTGCTGGTGCCGCAATTCATGTTGTGTTTTAAGTGAAACGTTTCATTAGATGACATTTTGGCCAAAGCGTAATAAGCCACTCACCACGTCAAGGTCGCCTTAATGAGTGGTCCCTAACACTAGTTCCTACCTTTTATGGCCATGACAGCCACACAAAGTCCAGGGAGCGCAGGTACAGCATGCACGCCAAGCACAATCTGCTTTTAACCCCGTCTGGTGCCATTACAGCTTTCATCGGATCCAGGGATGCAAGTACCAACATGCATGCTGAGCCCACTATATACTTCTCCTGGAGCCAAATGGCTACTGGTAGGTGCTATATAAGCAGACTCAGTTTTATACTGGCCCATAAAAGGTAGGAACTAGTGTTAGGGACCACTCATTAAGGCGACCTTGACGTGGTGAGTGGCTTATTACGCTTTGGCCAAAATGTACACCAATACCTTATTCAACATCCAGCATAAAGGCAGGGCAGAGTGCGATTGCATTTTGTGTTTTAGCGTTTGTATCTGTATTTCGCCATAGCAATGTGCACCTGCTAGGGGTTGTGCGGGCTGAATCCCCCATATTTTTCTTTTTTGAGTATGCCCCAGTGTTTGTTCAATATCTGCCGGATTTTTGTGTGTTCGAGTTATAGCTTGTCAGACTGTAATGGAAGTTTTTTGGGAGGATTTGAGAGTGGTCTCTTGCATTTCAATGGTTTATGTTTGCTTGAATTTGAGGGCCTCCTTTTGGTTCATTTTTAGGGCCCTTTTGGTAGATTCAGTTATTAAAAATTCTTTGGATATCCCTTTTCGTCGTTTTAAAATCTCGAGTTGTTCTCTAGGTGTTGAATCCTCTGTACAGTTCCTTCTAATTCTTTTCATTTGACTGTACGGGATATTCCTCTTCCATTTCTGGCGGTGACAACTTGTGCAATTAAGATACCTGCCTGAATCTACTTTCTTAAAGTGGGTTTTAGTGATGATTGTGTTGGAGATAATAGTAAGCTGTAGGTCAAAGAAGATGGCTTCTTTTGGGTCAAATTCAGGGCTGAATGTTAGGCCCCAGTCGTTAGAGTTGAGGTGACTGATTAATAATTTGACCTCTTCTACGCCATTATCCCAAATTAAAATAATATCTATAAATCTTCGATAAAATTTGATGTTTGCATAGGACGGCGCAAATTTCGCGCCCATTGCGGTCCCTTGAATTTGGATATAAAATTTTTCGTTAAAAGTGAAATAATTGCGAGTTAAAATAAAATCTATGGCTTTTAAAATAAATTACCTAATTACCTAGGGTAACAACAGGGAAAGGACAAACACCACAAACAATCCCCAAAAGGGAGACAACAGGAGTATAACGGAGATCCAACAGCTCCAGTTCCAACACCAACTGAGGTCAGAATAGAAGATCTGGAAAGAAGGTCTATATCTGGCAACAAGGGAAGTAGAAGTGGAGAATACATAGTAGCTAGGGGTGGCTGACAGAACAGCTGAAAGAAAAAGCTACAGATGCCTAACTGGGACAAAAAGGATGGCAAACCTAAGCAGCAAAACCTGGACCAGAATACATTCCCACCACTAGGTCATGGAGCAATCTTTTGAAACCAAGTGAGTAGCCACCCGCTGCGACCTCCTGACCCCAGGCATAACAGGGTCAGCGATAGGTCATGGGAAAAAAAAAAAAAAAAAAAGTTTGAACGGAGCTTAGCCGCGCCCAGGACAGTGATATTAGTCATGATGGGCCAGCGGTAAACAGTGAGAAGGCCGTGACGCTGCTGGAGCACCGCTGCCTTCTCAAACAGCTGATCAGCGGGGGTCCGACACCCGGGACCCGCGCCGATCATCAGTTTAAACAAAGTGCAGAACCCCCTTTTTATGTATTTAAAAAAAAAAAAATACAAAAAAATAAAATAAAAGGAAAACATTTTGCATTCAATTTACCATTAACATGAAGTACAACGTGACACGAGAAAACAATCTCTGAATGTCTTGGGTAAGTAAAAGCGTTCCCAAGGTATTACCACATAAAGTGACACGTGTCAGATTGGCAAAATTAGGCCTGGTCAGGAAGGGGGTAAATGGCCCGGTCTGGAAGTGGTTAAGGAGCAACTCTCACCTGTTGCTTTAGTTCTTCATGCTGAGACTGCAAAACTTCAAGCACAGAGGTCTCATTATTAGTACGGGAGTCTATGAAAATAAAATAATGCTAAGTTTGCATTTATTATTTACTTTTTTTTTATTGAATCCATATCAGATCACTGTTTAGCTACATGGACCAAGTGTGATCAGCCAGTGCACATCAAATCTAGGATGTTTTCCCAACAACGTGTGTGACAATTGGACACAGGTACAGAGGCCAGAAAGAAAACAAGCACACGCAAGTGCAAACAAGATATTTACAGCGTGTAGGGAAATGTGAGCGAAAAGCAATTGTGTACGCAAGAGGATCAGCACCCCAGAAAAATAAAATTGGCTGCAGATTAGTTAGGCCTCATGCACACAGCCGTTACCGGGCCGTTCTGTGCAATGGCAATCGCAAATGCAGAGGCACTATCTGTGCGACTGCTGCAGCCGGATATAGCCCCATTCAATTTAAATGGGCCCATGATCTGTTCGCTCCTCAAAAATTAAAACAGATTCAATTTTTTTGCGTTGTGGAGTCACGGAGAGAGACCCCACGGAGGCACTCGTTCCACACCGGAACAAATAGCAGGGGTCCGTATATTGCGGACCCGTTTGAGGGCCGCAATATGGCCACAGCCGTGTGCATGAGGCCTTAAATGGGTATTCCAGTTCTAACAGCTTATCCCCTATCCACAGGAAAGGGGATAACTATCAGATGGGTGGAGGCCCCATAGATAGCCGAGCACTGTTCTCTTCCATCTCGTGCGCTCCCATAGAAATGAATGGAGACGCGCTGTACATTTCCGACCAGATGCTCCATCCATTTCAGGGGGGGCTCCAAAGGGTAAATTTCTATAACTAGAATATCCCTAGGACCTCCCTATCTAAAAGTCTGCATAGACACAGTCGTGGTTCTCCTGATTAAAACATTTTTATTTTGTTAATCTAAAGGCTCCGTTCCAGAGTTATGATATTTGCATATTAAGAAAAAGTAAGGCCTTTGGTGCAAAGAGGGTGTCACCATTGCTCTTGCTCCACCAAAAGCTCCACTCATTTCGGTGGCCAGACCCTGCCTGGCCATTTTAATTGACCAGGTCAGGCAGTGGCAAAGCAGAGAAGGAAGGGCTGGTTATAGAAATGAGTGGAGTCTGGGTGCAACAAGATAAACAGTAACACCCTCATTGCACCAAAAGCCTAATTTGCATTAAGAAAAAGTATCATAACTCTGAAACGAAGCCTTGGACCAGCAAAAGACAAAATGTTCTAACCAGATTAACCACAGCTATGCGAGTATACAAACAGTTGGATGGGGAGGTCGCTGGTGCGTGCATGCCAGACTGAAGTGGTCGACTGATCGCAGCTTATAGAAGAATGCCGCAGGAACAAGATCATGGATTCACTTTTTACAAATGGAAATGAAAATTCATATTTTGTAATAAAATACATACTGGAGATATCTCTTCCGCGTTTTGGCGGTGCAGGTCTTTGTGGCTGTAGGAAGGTAGATGGCGGTCGATTGCCCTGGATAGGATCTGTACGACTGGTTGCAGCCCCACAGTCCTGTGTATAGGCCTGAGATGCTATGATGTCGATCTCCTCCAAATCATCAGCTGTGAAGTCTTCCCCGTCACCAAACACATCCTCCATGGCTTCAGACTCCGTGCCACTGACCGATCGATAACGCTTTGATGGAGGATATGCTCCTCGATCACTGCAGGAAGAATGGAGACTTTGGTGTACGGCAGGGGAGGAGATGGCATTAACCCTATGAGCACTGTATAACATGGAGAAATCCCTTTTCTTTGCTGTAAACAGGGGGTTTATTGACATAATGTGCCCGCAGGTCCTCTGTAAGAAAGAACAGAGCCAAACATTTAGACTCTACGAAGGCTGAACGTTTTTATTATTTTCCGAAAAAATGGCACCAATGTGGATCTAAGTAGAAATTCCTGAGAAGAAGGACAGGTCCATTCTCAGTAGTGGCCGGGTTACCGAGGCTCAGGTGTCAGATCTCCACAGATATGATATTGATGGCCTGAGGATAGGTAATTAATATCGCTAACCCAGAAAAACATTTTACTGTATCACCAGAACTTCTCCCGTCATCTGAACCCGGCAACACTAGGAATACATTCTGGTGGCCGACGAGGCTTCATATTTGGTACCAACACCCAACTTTCTGAAGTCAATGGACGTTCTTGACACCCACTTCTAGACGTTTCCCATTAATTCCTAAGGACGGCTTTTCCACAACACTGCACATAAGTTTTATTTTGGAATACAGATTTTCATGTGTAGCTGTAAAGCGGGTGAAACGCCCCATCTGATAGAGGCGCAACACATAGAAGATTGCATTAACCAATGAGAGTCCTTACTGCTTGACACTGAAAAGATGACAATTGTTCAAGCCTCATCAGGCGTAGTATAAAGCAGATAACTGCAAGCAGTAAGAGGCAGAGTGCTGCCCCCGATAGATATCCAGTCCATGAATGGGATGAAACTAAGGTCTGCGGGGCAAATTCTTTAAGACACAATGCCCAACCTGCGGCCCTTCAGCTGTTGCAAAACTACAACTCCCAGCTTGCCAGGACAGCCTACAGCAGGGCATTGTGGTAGTTGTAGTTTTACAACAACTGGAGAGCCGTGGGTTGGGCATTCCAGTCTTGAGATATAGGAGGACATAAATCTTCCTTAAAGGGGTTCTGCAGTTTGTTTAATCTGATGATCTATCCTCTGGATAGATCATCAGCATCTGATCGGTGGGGGTCCAACATCCGGGACCCCCGCCGATCAGCTGTTTGATAAGGCAGCGGCGATCCAGTAGCGCCACGGCCTTCTCACAGTTTACCGCAGGCAGAGTGACGTCACGACTTGTATCAACTGGCCTGGGCGGGGCCAGAGTGAACAGAGCTTAGGCCCACCCAGGCCATTGATACTAGTTGTGACATCACTGGGCCTGTGGTAAACAGTGAGAAGGCCGCGGCGCTACTGGAGCGCCGCTGCCTTCTCTAACAGCTGATCGGCAGGGGTCCTGGATGTCGGACCCCCACCGATCATCAGTTTAAACAAAGTGCAGAACCCCTTTAAGTTAGGCTAGGGCTACACGGCAACGTGTCGCACAACATTTTTTTGTAATGATAGCGAATGGAGTCGCACTGCGACAAGACAGTCACACAAAACGCCAACTTGATCCGTCATGTCGCAGCATATTGCAGTGCGACACCATTGGCTATCATTATTTTAAAAAGTATTGTGCGACTTTTCAGCAACACGTCCCCCTGTAGCCCTGGCCTAAAACATCACTGACAAAAAGCTCACCGTCATCGCCAATAACAGGAGCAATCCCCTGCAAACAGACCAAATGTAAGAACTGTCCATACATAATGGCCACGATTAAAGACGACCCGTCACCGGTCCGGACCTGTCTGTTTAATAGCTTCAGGCATCCCCGACATACTAACAATTCTGGAGCATCCATTCTTATGTCTGTATGTTCTGCCGTTCCTGTGTTATTTCTACTAGAAGTTATGAATGAATTGCTAGCAGTCTGCAGTAAGGGTACAGAGGGGAGGTAACCAGTTAGGGGGGTGTAACTACACAGTGTGACAATGGCAGCACTGATTGGATAGAGTCAGACTGTGCAGGGCCACCCCCCCAACTGGTTACCTCCCCTCTGTACCCTTACTGCAGACTGCTAGCAATTCATTCATAACTTCTAGTAGAAATAACACAGGAATGGCAGAACATACAGACATAAGAATGGATGACACAATAGTTATTACATGGGGAGGCCTGAAGCTATCACCACAGACAGGTCAGGGGCCTTTAGGACCAGGCTTTGGTACAGACGCCCCCGCACGCTGGATAGGTGCCTTTGTTTCATAGAGTGATACAGAATTGAGACTATTTCCTCAGTTTCCTTACTGAAGGGGGGAAAACCGCATCAAACATGTCTCCTGCTTGTCAGAAGGGTGTCTGAGGCGTTAGTGAACCCCTCTCTGCTAGTGGCCACACCGGAAAACCCGCCGGATCCCACCTGCTGTGCAGGCTACACTCTGCCCATGTCTTACACTGGGTGCACACGGACATAACACGGAAGGCTGTGACTGAAGGAGCTGCACTAACATCATGTCCTCCTGCCATAAACAACCTGTAAAGTGGAGTCACAACACATAAATCTCGGCAGTGACACAGCCGGCACGTTACCGGTGCGGCTCTATGCTTCACCCGTCCCGGTACCTGTCAGAGATCCCGGGCTCAGGGCTCAGGGCTCAGGGCCCGGCCTTCTCTCCACAACTTCCACTCATGCTTTGGCGGCCACAGTGTCACAGGAACCGAGCAGCCAATCAGCGACCAGATTATAAATCCCAATCCTCTGATAGGACGGAGGACCGCTGTGGATGTGAAAGCGCAGCTGATTGGTTGACGTCACACTCTCTGTCCGGGCAGAGCGGCCGCTTCAGAGAAAAATGCTGAGCCGCATGCGACATTTCTAGCCTCCCAGTCTTCCTTCATTTATGTTACATTTCACCCAGGCCAAGGTTACACTCTGCTGCTTTCTTTTATTCTCCCTCAGTAAATGACAGTCTATAGCAGGGATCAGCAGCTTCCCCTCCAGCTGTTCTGAAACTACAACTCCCAGAATCCTCCTTTTACTGCTATGGGAGTTACAAGAACAGCTGAGCAAGTGTGCATGCTGGGAGTTGTAGTTTCACAGCTGTTGGGCCATGGGATCTGTTTGGTTTTGTTGGGGTAAATTATCTGCCGGATCAGCACTTCCATCATTTTTGTTCATCTGCCTTTGTAACGTAATTCAATAACACAAGTGTGAAAGAGGACTTATTAACCCCTTCAATACCCTGGGATTTTCCACTTTTGCGTTTTTGTTTTTCACTCCCAGCCTTCCCATAGTCCTAACTTTTTTATGTTTCCATTCACATAGCCTTGTAAGGGCGTATTCTTTGCGGGACAGGTTGTACTTTCTAATGGCGCCATTTATAGTTGTATATCATGTAGTAGGGAGCGGGAAAAAAAATCCAAATGGGGTAGAATTGGGAAAAAACGCTGTACACTATGCGGTAAAATTTACCTTTTATCTTCATTCTCCAGGTCAGTACGGTTCGGTTCCAACGATACCACACAAATAATTTTTCTTGCGTTTTAATACTGAAAAAAAAAATTCAACCTTTGAGGAAACAAAACTTTTTTTCATAACCATATTCTGACCCCTATAACTTTTTTGTAGTTATGTGTACGGGGCTGTGTCAGGGCTCATTTTTTGTGGGACGATCTGTTCTTTTCAGTTATACCACTTTTAAGTGTGTGCGACTTCTTGATCACTTTTTATAAAAAAATTATTGGGTAGTTGAAGTGACAAACAATGGCAAATTGGCTATGGGCGATGCCCATGATGTTTATTTTTTTTATTGGTTAAGTATTTTTATTTTAAGGAAAGGAGGGTGATTTGAACTTTCATTTATTTTTATTTTTTTATATTTGTAAAAACTTTTTTAACTTTTTGTTTTTTTAACTTTTACCTTGAGTGACAATAACTGGCAATCATTCGATTGCCCATAGTATTCAGTGACTATATTATTGCAAGGCTGCCACCTTGGGGCTTCGGTCAATTAGATCGAGGTAACAGGTCCCCCGATCTCAGCCGAGGAACGCTGTTACCGGACCGGAAGCGCGCGACTTCCGGTTCTGGTCTGTGCAGGTGCCATGGTCATTTGACCACGGCATCTGAAAGGTAAGTAGTATGCGATCAGCCTTACAGCTGATCGCATACATGTGCCGCGGGTCTCTGCTATTTAAAATAGCAGAGACCCCGCGGCTAAGGCGCCCGCTCGTACATGTTTAGGGATTGGACCCACAGCTACGTCATGGGTCCTTAAGCGGTTAAAGGGGTTGTCTCATCTCAGACAATAGAGGCATATCGCTAGGATATACGCCCATAGTCCCACCGCTGGGACCCGCACCTATATAGAGAACAGAGTCACGAAAGAGGTGGCTGGAGAACTCCGGTCCGGCCACCACCAACCTCTCTCCCCATAGAAGTGAATGGGAGTGCACCGTGCATGACCACTGCTCCCATTGACTTCAATGGGCCCAACGAAAACAGCCAAGCCAGCGTTCGGCCATTTTCGGCGGCCCCATAGAAATGGCACATGCGCCCTCCACCACTTTCGGGTCTCCATTCTCGATATAGCCATGCACCTATCAGACAATGACGATATGCCCCCATTGTCTGAGATGAGACAAGGCCTTTATGGTAACATCGGGGCATATAATCCCTGCCCCTGGGAATGCCCCAGATCTGCCCAGAAACCCATTTGTGGTCAGGATGTGCATTAGCTCCACCCATTTTTCAGTCCGAGGCAGCACAAATTTGCCAGGACTGAAAATCAGGGACAGTCACTGCAAATTCAGGACAGTTGGCAACTATGGAACACTATAAATATATACTGTACATATATACACATATATTCACCTTCCAAAAATCCTACTATCAAGTGATCAAATAGCCAAATGTACCCCAAAATGGTACCAATAAAAATGTCATCTAAGGCCTCATGGCCACGACCGTTTGGGTCGGCATCTGAGCCCCCGTTTTGGCGGCTCGGATGTGGATCCATTCACTTCAATGGGGCCGCAAAAGATGAGGACAGCACTCCGTGTGCTGTCCGCATCCGTGGCTCCGTTCCGCGGCCCTGCTAAAAAAATATAACATGTCCTATTCTTATCCGCACTTTGCGGACAAGAATAGGCATTTATATTGCCGGCGCCTGTTCCGTTCCGCAAATTGCGGAAGGCAACACGGGCAGCTTCCGTTTTTTGCGGATCCACGGTTTGCGGACCGCAAAAAACTGAATGGTCGTGTGCATGAGGCCTAATTCTGCAAGAAAATGAGCCCCCATAGAAGAGGATCGCCAGAAAAAAATATATATGGCTTTTAGAAAAAGGTGATACAAAAACATGTTTTTAAAAAAAAAAGTGGTAAAATATAAAAATCACTATATAAAAAAAGTCACACGCAGTCACACAGCTCAATCGAGAGAACAATAAACGTATAATTGTCAGAGAGTGGCTGAACTCGTCCCCAGAGGCTGTTCAGTGTAGTGTCCCACTACGTAAATGTGGCCACTACTCAAGGGTCAATTGGGTTACGTTGTTCTCCACCTCCTGTGGAACATGGTCATGGTATTTTGTATTGCATTTTAATGTATGTTGTCATGTTATCTCCTGTGTACCAGGCCTGTTAGGGGTGTAGTTCCTCCTCCTAGGCAGTAGAGGGAGCTAGGGAACCCCCTAGTATATATAGACAGGTCCAGTCCAGGAGAGGGAGTGTGTGGTTAGAAGCCAGTGTGACATTAGCCAAGTAGTAGCTGAAGATCAGCTTCTAACATGCAGCTAGATAGCCCAGGTTCCTAGCTTGCATCCAGGGAAAGAAGTTGCCTCCCGAAGATATCTAGCACCTTGTAAAGTACAGAGCAGAGACAATTTTATCCAGCCAAGTAGAAAGCTGAAGGGCAGAAGGATATTTACAGAAAGAGGATTTATACCAGAGGAAGGTTTCCCTACCCAAGGATAAAGCCAGCTATAGGGCATACGGGCCTTGGAGAAAGCCAGACAGGATTCTGCAGAAAGTACAGCCTGATCTGTGAGTGTTATTCCCTCTCAGTGCAAGGACTTTGCCTGCCATTTATGTGAAGCCTGCCTGTTATCAAGATCTTTCATATGGAACTGTTTGAAACCTGTATATAGTTGAACTGTTCAGTAAAGAGGAATTCTAGTTTACTACAAACGTGTGTACCTCCTATATTCCTCCAACAAATCGGTGTGCCACCGTTACCAGCACTGGCGTCACGAACTGTAAGGGATCTTGCCACCGGCACGCTAAACTTCCAACACCCAGGGCACCTCACCTACCACCCGGCCTGGTCCCTATATCCAGAGAGTGCCCCAGAGGATCTATGTGCCAGCCTCTCCATCACTGCTGTACGCCTGCCCAGGGTGTATTAAAAATGGCGAGTACCAAGAGCAACCCTCGGTCTGTTAACTGTCCCCTGTGACCTCACATTCACTCACCCTGAAGGACTGGCGTACTGCATCAGTAGCAACATGGCACCCGTAAACCAATCCATCAAAATCTGAGCTGCCAGATCCAAATGGCGGTCTTTCCCTTCAGAACCCTGCAGAGTGCCCACACAGCAGTTTACATCCACGTTTATGCCATTTCAGTAACCAGTAGAACCTGCCTGACACGGTGTATCTCAGATGGTACACGCTGAGCAGAACATATTGGGCCATATCTGGGGAAAACTTGCAATTTTCACGAAGCTCATGCTAAGTGCTCGGCGACGAGGCCACAATTCCTCTGGTATGGGGCTCGTTCATATGAACGTATTTTGCGTTCCGTATACAGGCCGTTTTCTGCGTTCCGCATACAGTCCTTATACAGAGCCATTCATTTCAATGGGTCTGCAAAAGATGCAGACAGCACTCTGTGTGCTGTCCGCATCCGTTGCTCCGTTCCGTGGCCCCCCAAAAATGATGAGTCCTGTCCTATTCTTGTCCATTTTGCGGACAAGAATAGGCATTTCTATAATGGGCCTCCTGTTCTGTTCCGCAAATTGCGGAAGGCACACGGGTGGCATCTGTTTTTTGCTGATCCACAATTTGCAGACCGCAAAAAAACGGCAGGGTCGCGAGAACGAGCCCATAGGGTGAGGTTGTTTTTATAATCACATCTGTAGTTCATAGCTACGCTGCTTATCAGACCCTAGGAGGACTGAGTTTGGGGGAAGCGCCGCCACAGGCTCCAACAGTGACCCACAATGAACAGACCTTTTATCCTGGGCGGATGCCTAACCTGATCAGTAGCGTATCTGAGTTTATCGTTTCATTTAACATACATGGATGCTAGCCTTGTTGGACACCATTAACCCTACAGTGACCCATAACTTGGTGGGCTTCGAGTGTAATATAAATTCTGTTTATATGTGCACTACGTTATCCCCAGACACAAAACCTACTTTGAGCTCGGCTCATGTGAAATGAATGTGTCCACACACCAGGGGATGCGTTATCCGCTCTTCCTTCTCCTCCTATGATTGTCATCCGGTCCATTTTTTTATTTCACTATTGCTTGTGACTTGACACCACTTTATGTTGAACGGTTACATATACCCTCTTTACGGATACCCTAACATTATTTGGGCCTCCTTCCGTTCGATATTTCTTAATTTGTTCATCCATATAAGTATCTAGATTCATTTACCCCCTGATGATCCCACACCGTGGGGGAAATGCGTTGGGGTTGGCCACAGAAAATATCTGTGACATTAATTACTATCGTACAAAGGTGTCTTTTATATAATTCGTTTGATGCACCGTGTACCTCTTGGTGTTTTACATCATCAGGGCTGTATACATTGTGCACTTCGTGTTGTTTGTTTGGTCCTCTCTGTCTGTTTGTATATGAGTCCACCGTCAGATCGACAATTATCAGCCCATTCATAACAGGGCAATTCAGGAGTTGCTAGCCTAGGATCGAGGACGGGGGGTCCCCACCATAAGGGGTCGCCCCTGGGCAGAGGGTCTAGCCTCAGGGCATGCATCTAGGGATAGTTCCCCCATATATCCAAATAGCATGCTATATTTTCGGTGGCTTCATATGCATCTGGTCACCAGTGGACATCTGTTTGTTGTATTAGTACCATTAAAAGTTAATCTCTCCATAAGGGTTATGCTCTAGCTGGACTCATGAAGCCTTGGGACCCATGTCCTGCCACAGTATTTAACTGTATCACCGTCCAACCCCTACAATACCCCCTCTAATGTCCGGGCCCCTCAACCACGGCTGCCGCTGCATCTCTCTGTCACGAGGATCAAAACAACATCCGGCGACGGGCAGGTGGTGTCGGTGGGAAGCCAATAGCAGGCCGTGACGGGGGCGAGCCTCCCTAGCATCGTGGCTGACACTAGGAAGGCTGGTCCCTGTGGCGGCCTGCTATTGGCTGCCCCCGTCTCCAGATGTTTTAAACCGCGAAACAGGGAGATGCAGCGATGGCCCCTTTAATTACCACTGAAAGCAGCAGATCATTATGTACCGAGCCAGTAGCAGTGAGGAGGGCTTCGGTCCTCCATGAAATTTCCCTGTAGGGACTATGGCCACCATTGCCTGCGGTGGGTATTGCAGCCTTCATTTGCTATCTTGGCTGATTAGGATTTCAGATGACAATCTGCAGCAAAAACCTGATTGTGGGGGAGGTTTATTTTTCTGAAGAATTTGCCATAGGCCGAATGCACACGGACGTGGAACACGGACGTGAGCGTTCCTTGGTACCCCGGCCTGGCATCTTGCTGACAGCAGGAGCGCACGGCGTCATTGGTTGCTATGACGCCGTGCGCTTCATGCCGCTGCTGCACTACAGTAATACAGTCTATAGATCATACCAGTGTATTACTGCGGTGCAGCGGCGGCATTAAGCGCACGGCGTCATAGCAACCAATGACGCCGTGCGCTCTTGCTGTCAGCAAGATGCCAGGCCGGGGTACCACGGACCGCTCACGACCGTGTTCCACGGCCGTGTGCATTCGGCCATATTGAGACACCACTAGCTTTGCAATATCTTTTTTTTATACGGAAACCCTTTAAATGACACGTAATGTGAAAAATGCTTGTGTTAAAATTGCCACGTCTAACTAGAAAACGGCAAGAAATAAATAAAGGTATTACAAAAAATCTAAAACTGGCAAAGTTCACTGTAAATAAAGTAGACAAGCTAAACTGTTAAACGGAAGTGTCTGAGAACACGTTTGGTAGAGGGAAGGAACCTCCTGAGACTTGCAATGTAGAAAGAAGCTATTTATTATTGTGTTACTGATATCATGCAGACGAGGTACATCTTGTACTAGGTCAGAAATGAAAGAAAGCTGTGTGGTGACGGGCAGGAAAACAGGTGTTCCGAGCAGAGCTAGGCTCACATCACGTTCATGCATCCTGTTAAGGCTCTGTTCACATCTGTGTTGTAGTTTTTTTCCAAACGGATCCATACATTTTCCATGGGTTGGGGGTGCACATCTATAATGAAGCACAGTGTCAGAATGAAAGTTGCCTGGTTAATAGCAGCAGCCCGTGCCCACTGAGGCCTGCTTCTGTTGTAACCATACAACCATATGTGTACTCCCTCTGGCTCTTAAAGGGCCAGTGCGCACATTCTAATCCTCCCCAGCTTCCTCTGTAATAGTGCCTGAGCGAAAGGTTCTAGTTTGCAAGGTTCCTACAAAGGTTTGTTATTATTATTGTTATTATTTAATATTAAAGCGCCATTCATGCCATAGCGCTGTACATATAAGAAGAGGTATACATACATAATACAGACAATCACAATAAGCATGATTAAGACCAGATACAAACTGGTACAGAAGGAGAGAGGGCCCTGCCCATGAGGCTTACAATCTACATGGGATGGGAGAAGGACACAGTAGGTGCGGGTGAAGTTGGTGATGGCGGTATAGAGGCAGCAGGGACACTGGTTGTAGGCTTCTCTGAAGTGGTGGGTTTTCAGGTTTCTTTTGAAGGATTCCACTGTCGGTGAGAGTCTGATATGTTGGGGTAGCAAGTTCCAGAATGTGGGGGATGCACGGGAGAAATCTTGGAGGCGATTGTGGGAAGAGGTGATAAGAGGAGAGAAGGAGGTCTTGTGAGGATCGGAGATTGCGTGTGGGGATGTATCGGGAAAGTAGCTCAGAGATGTAGGGAGGGGACAGGTTATGGACGGCCTTGTATGTATTTGTTAGTATTTTGAACTGAATTCACTGGGCAATGGGAAGCCCATGAAGAGATTGGCAGAGGGGGGAGGCAGAGGAGTAATATGGTGAGAGGTGGATTAGTCGTGCAGCAGAGTTGAGGATAGATTGGAGGGGTGCGAGAGTGCTAGATGGAAGGCCACAGAGGAGAATGTTGCAGTAGTTTAGGTGGGAGATAATGAGGGCATGTACAATTAGTTTTGCAGACGTTGAGGAAAGCGCAGATGCGGGAGATGTTTTTGAGTTGGAGGCAGCAGGTGGTGGAAAGGGCTTGGGTGTGTGGTCGGAAGGAAAGGGCAGAATCCAAGGTCACTCCAAGGCAGCGGACTTGGTTGACCGGGGAGAGTGTGCCGCCATTGATTGTGACAGATAGGTCTGTTAGGGGGGTTGAGCAAGATGGGGGAAAGATGATGAATTCTGTTTTATCCATTTTAAGTTTTAGAAAGCGAGAGGAGAAGAAAGAGGATATGGAAGATATACATTGTGGGATTCTGGATAGTAAGGTGGTGATGTCTGGGCCAGAGAGGTAGATTTGTGTGTCGTCAGCAAAAAAAGTGATACTGAAAACCATGGGACTCTATGAGATGTTCCAGGCCAAAAGTGTAGATTGAGAAGAGCACGGGTCCTAGGACAGAGCCTTGCGGGACACCAACAGAGAGGGATGAGACGAGGAGATGGTGTGAGAGTGGGAGACGCTAAATGTCCGCTCTGTGCTATCTCTTTGTTTATCTGTCTGTGTACTCACTTTTGCCTATTTCTGGGACTGACCCTTTGCTGCCTGACCTCTGCCTGATCTCCATTCTGACCTTGAGCTACATGTACTCTGCCCGCCCTGACCTCAGCCATTCCCTGACTAGGGTTTTTCCTGATCCCTTGGTGCTCTGCACCAGTGTCTCTTAACTCCAGCAGAGTCCATATCCTAAGATAGGGCTTAAAGAGGAAATTTCATGTTTTTTTAAGTTTAGATAAATACCTTGCGGGATACTGATGCTGCCACCCTACCTGTTTTTTTTTTTTTTCAAATATCGCTCCTATGCCCCTCTGTGTTCTCCTGCAGTTTTCCCGCTCAGTATGTTAATACTGAGCATCGGTACAGGGAGGAGGAGAGGCCAGGGTTTCTTAAGGGGCGTCTCCTTCTCCCTGGCTGTGCCGCGATCCAATCACAGCCAGGGAGAAGGAGACGCCCATTGATAAACCCTGGCATCTCCTCCCCTCTGTACTGATGCTCAGTACTGTATATTAACATACTGACCGGGAAAACTGCAAGGGAACACAGATGGGCGTAGGAGCGAGATTTGAAAAAAACAGGCAAGGTGGCAGCATCAGTACCCCGCAAGGTATTTATCTAAACAAAACAAAAAAAAACATGAAAGGTCCTCTTTAAAGGGGGAAGACCATGGGGCTGCCAGAATAACACCCTTAGCGGGTCCACATCTGTAAGAACATCTCTCTGTGTAATCAGAGCTGAGCTGCCAATAAATACATCTGAATGGGGGAGGAACCACTACTGTAGAAATCATTGCTCCTTCATATACTATTTTGCATGTAATAGACCAATGCAAACTAACTAATCGCCGGATTTATCATCAAGCGCTTGTGCTGCCCTGAAATCAGGCAGTATATTAGTACCCTGGATCTAGACATGTTGCACAGATCATCGTCATACAGATGTATAATTTGGTAACTATAGCCTGCCAACCCATACACTACACTGCTATTGATTGAATATAGAGGCCCACAGGTTTTTATTACGTATGAGTGTGAAAAAACACATGAACTGCAGCAAACTTTCTGTGTTCTGGAGGTGTCAGAGGCATTAATTCTATAGGAGAATACAATGCCATAGGGCAGCACGCTGAATGCATAGATTCTCATGATACTACACCACATATTTCACATTTTAAAGCTGCCCCATGCAAAGCGCTGAAGAAAAATATAGAAAAGTGGGTCAACGGATCTCACCATTCATTAGCATTCATATAATATAATTATGCAATGATTGTCCTTGTCCTTGAGCTCTGTAAGAGACTAGAGCACATGCCCAGATGTGTGGGCAGAGTTCAAGGCTGTGGACAATGCAGAATATTATAGTGCTTGAAATATTATACTAAAATAGGGGTATTTAGTTTGCAAAAAAACAACAGCTGAGAGGTTACCTAATAACTGTGCGGAATACAGAGATCTCTCCCATCATCTGTTTATACCCAGGACTGAGACAAGGGGACGAAAAGAGGAGAAGCGGGGCCCTACATAATGTGAGGACCATCAGTAGAGCAAACACCCAGAAGAAAGTAAGGCTTACCAGATGAGGTTGTGCACAAGCCGTCACAACACTGCTGGGCGCATACAGGTCTGAATGGGAACTGATGCCGACCAGGTGCAGCTCCACTCCATACACACGACTGGGATAAAAGGAAGCAAAAGGGAGATTCCAGAGCGCTCCACAGGTTTAATAATTTATTAAAAAATATGCATACAAAATAAAGTGCAAACAGTGCTACGCGTTTTGAGCACTGGAACATTCTCTTCCTCAGGCACTGTGACAAGGGGACATCATCTACGTCTAGAGAAAAGGTTTCTACATCAACACAGAAGAGGATTCTTTACGGTAAGAGCAGTGAGACTATGGAACTCTCGGCCTGAGGAGGTGGTGAGGAAGGGCCTGGATTTACAGGATTTCTGGTGTGTAGTAATACTATAGGGCAGTGATGGCGAACCTATGGCACGGCTGCCAGAGGCGGCACTCAGAGCCCTCTCTGTGGGCACCCGCACCTTGGAAAAAGTCTATGGCGTACCAATATGCTTTAGACTTTTCCTGCCCTTCATCAGCACAGGACGCACTATGAACAACACGGGCAGCGCACTGAATGTAGGTTATTAAACTATTATAGCTAAATGATGAAGTACATGAAAGATATACTATATTGGTATTCAGGTTAAATTGCTGTGTTGGCACTTTGCGATAAATAAGTGGGTATTTGGTTGCAGTTTGGGCACTCGGTCTCTAAAAGGTTCACCATCACTGCTATAGGGTATAGTTATTCGATTTATGAGGTCGTCCATCCAGGGATTTAGGCTAGGTCTACACGAATGGATTTTCTGCGACTGTTGCGCCGCAGTCGCAGCATGTTGCATGTTGCAGTGCGACACCATAGACTGCCATTATAAAAATTGTCGCGCAACATTAGTCCAACAAAATGTCGTGCGACAAATGTCGTCGTGTAGACCTAGCCTTATTTTGAGTCAAGAAGGAATTTTCCCTAAGATGAGAAAAAATTAGCTTTTAGCTTTACCGTTTATGGATTTTTTTCCTTCCTCTGGATCAACATTACAGGATAACAGGCTAAGCTGTAGCTTTATAAATTGTGTTACTACCTATGTAAAGGCATTCACTAGTGACAATTTCTCAGCATGTCCATTGCACATTTTTGCAACATTTTTGTGAAAATGGCAGAACAAAGTTTTTGTATTATTACACTAAATGCTGAAAACATATTCAACCATAGTTGTCTTAATGAAAATGTAAAACATATGGAACTCCTATCCCAGGTAAAAATCTTGCTATTGAGCTACAGTGATTCTGAGCCGCCGGACTTTCAGCATTGTACAGTTGAAAGGGTCGTCCAGCCTAGGAGGCGACTAACCCAATCCTCGAAACCCATGCCCAATAAAAAAAAAAAAAAACACTCACAGTCTGAAGTGATGCCATTCCTGTTCTGCGGCCCTCTTCCCGGCTGATTCTCTGCTAGACTGGAAATGGCTTGGTCCCGTAGTGACCACTGCAGCCAGTCTCATGTGCTACAATGGCACATCACTGCCAGTGACATGCCAGTGAAGTGCTGTCCTAGCACATGTGAATGCTTAGGCCAGTAATTGTCCCCAGTGGTCATGGGACCAAGCCACTTCTGGACCCAAAGCAGACTGTGGGACATGCATTGTGAGACTGTGCACAGATGAGTGCTTTTTAACTGTTGACAGGTTCTGAGCATTGGGCTGTCAGCTCCTAAGCCAGACAATCCCTTTAACAGACTCCATTATAGTCAGTAGGGACTTAGCCTGGCCCCCTTTCCCAAACTTCCTCCTTGTTTGTCGTCTCCGGTCCTCCGCCGTCTCCATCTTCCGGTCCCCTCACTGTTTACATCCGGGAGTATATGGGCATGGTCACATGCAGCGCTCCAGTTAATTATTGGCTTTCGGGGACTAAGACCGGAAAATGGAGACAGCGGAGGACCGGAGTGGCATTGAGCAGGAATCTTCCGTTTCAGTAGGCAGGCTGCAGGCATTTGCTTAAAAAGCATTATAACCGGACAGTGTCAGACTGGGGTGCCTAGGGCCCAGCAGTAAAATTATTTTGGGTGACCACAAAAATTTTAATATTTCAGTTTTTTTATATGAACATAGGCTGGTTGAGGTGCTGTACATTGAATATATGTATGTAGTGCAGTAAGTCTACTGTGTTATGTGCCACTTGTGCAGGGGGTGGGAGACTAGGGGCCCCCCTTGCTCAGGGGCCCACCGGGGGATTCTCCTGTACCCCTGTGGGCCAGTCTGAGACTGTAACCGGAGAACCCCCTTAATGTCCCTTTAAGATTGCAGACATTTCACAGCACTTAAGACCAATGAATTTCTTGTGCACGCTATGAGGATAAATAGAGAACTAGGCCAGCCATTAACCTTAATTGGGTTTGTCCTTACTGGTATTTACAGAGCTGGGTCTAGAGCCGCTAATTTTCATATGAGCTCTTTGGCAGAAGCCCAGCTTTAGCCAGACAAAGGAAGCTTAGTAGTACGGCAGTCTACTGACATAATACCGCAGCAAGCCTGTCCTCTGTGTGCTGTGACTCTTTCAAGAATTACATTCTGCAAACTGAACATTGCACAATGCTGTAAATGAAAGGTATAACCAGTTCTCCGAATCATGTATTGGTTTAATTATGTATCAGCTCTGCAACGTGATGAAATAATAATTGGATAATGAATGGCTGCACATAATGTGACTGCTTCACGTAACAAATACTAATTAATACATATCTGTTTGATGTCCACTGCCCCGCGGTAATTCCCTAGGGTTGGCGGTCATACCTGCAGAACAGATGGTACTGTTGAGTATGCATATACTGGGCTAGCGTGTTTAAGGATTTGTTTTTACACAGCGTTTGCAATCTGAATATTTCTGGAAAGCTTCCCTTCATACTTCTTCCCTCTTTTGGATTCATCTCCTCCCTTCCCAAGAAAAACATGCAAATGAAAACTGTTGCAGACGTAGTGTGTGAATCTGGCCCAAGACTTCTGTTT
The DNA here is from genome assembly GCF_014858855.1 of Bufo gargarizans. Lineage (NCBI taxonomy): Eukaryota > Metazoa > Chordata > Amphibia > Anura > Bufonidae > Bufo > Bufo gargarizans. The sequence continues at coordinate 11,092,176 of NC_058086.1, forward strand.
TTCTTGATTCGCTGTTTTGAGCTATGCACTAGGAAATGTATAGCCTTTGCCTGTTACATGTTTTATTAACTCCTTAAAGGAGTTGTCCAGACTTTTATAAGTGATGGCCTATCCTCGGGATGAGGTGTTCTGTGTAGCTCCATAGCCGGAAGACATGACGAGCGCCACAGAGCACTGTCAGAATTGTAGCGGACGGCTCTCATCACTGCAGCTCCACTCCCATTCAAGAAAAAGGGCGAAAATATGACTTTTTTTATTACAAGGTTCCACCACAAATTAAAAAAATAGTAAATTCACCAGAAGTCTCACTTGGGGGCCCATACTGAGTTTTGCTATAGGGCCCTAGGACATCTGTGTATGCATTTCAGTTTTTGTATCGTTTGCTTCTTTTTTTTTTTATTAACATAATCTTTATTTAATCATTTTATTTTTGCTTTTTTCATGTCATCAAGGGACCCAGCAACCTCAGTGCTGGGGCTCATAGTGACAAACACAGTGATAGCCCCCTGCATTTGTTAGCACCGTGATCAACACTGAAAGGGTTAAAGGGAACCTGTCACCTCCAAAACACATTTTAGGCTAACACCATTACCTTACAGTGGCCCCCAGTGTGTTCCTAATCATGTTTTTCTTTCCTCCACTGGTTGTTGTATACTTTATAAAAACGCTGTTTTAATCTGTGTTTTCGCTATCCTCAGAGTCAAGCTAAGCCGGCCCCTACCCGTCCTCCCTTCACTGTGATTGACATCCTGCTGGGAGGCTGCCACACTCACCCGGACGCTTTCCTCTCTCTGCGCATGTGCAGTGTCCCAGGGGGTCAGTAGTGTATGCTGGGCTTTGTAGTGCAGATTAACCCACTAACCTGGGATCCACTGTCGTCTTCAATCGGGGCAAATACTGGAACAGGCAGGTATTTAATGTTCGTGACGCCAGTGTCAATTAAACGGTGACACGCCGTGTATAGTAATGTAGAAGAATGAAGCAACCACGGGATAGCCAACCAAAACTGGAACTTTACTGAATATCAGTGATAATCATACATGGACGCAGTTGGAAGCGCAGTTCCATGGAAGACAGTTGGTTTCTATTTGAATACAGTTGGTTCTTAGAAGTACAGACTGGCCGGTCATAGCAATGTTCTTTACAGAGTGTTAATTACAGGAGATGCAGTACAGGCGGCTTGCACACTATTCCTGACTGGTCCTGAAACATGTGACTTATTCTCCAAGGTCTAATGCCCTATATCTGGCGTATCCTTGAAGCTGTCTTTATCTAGTACCTCCTCTGTTATCTTGAGTACCTCTTGCTTTATCAGATTGGCCTCTGTGGTATTCTGTGTCCCGGCTGGTTGCTTATGATGTTTCAGCGAAAACGGATGATGACTCAGGAGGGGAACCTTTTCCTTGGATCCGGAACCCGGTTACAGGGCCTATACTACCCTCTCCTAGTCGGCAGGCTTCAGGCCTGCTCTGCTCTCACAGGCCCATAGCCTGGCCTTGACTCAGACACAGGATCATCTCTGACTCCTTTTCCCACTGTCTGCCTGCTTACTACTTCCTGACTGGGCCTTATATAAACTAGGGTTCCCTAGCTCCCTCTAGTGACTCAGAGCTGGAATAACACCCTAGCCGGCCTGCACATGCACATTTCACAGTAACAGGAAGTACATAGCATTACATTAACAAGATGTTTTATACCAACCTCCCCATAAATACAGGGGGAACGACAGTACCCAAGTGACCCTTCTGTAGTGACGGGGTATTACTCTCCCGTACACTACATACCCCGCTGCTTTAAGCTGAGTACGACCTCGTACTCCATCAGGGCCCGCCCAACTGGAATCATTACCTGAAATAGAGAAAGACACATGCATGCATACATATATGTCAATTACACTCATATCAGACCCAATTGGCAAAGGTGAAGTGCGGTGACAAGGGGCGTCGTTCTCTTCTTCTCAGGATAGTGAGTGGAACGGGGGCGCTGACCTGGCACAGCGAATGTTAAAAAGAACCAGGATAGTCCATGACAATAAATAAGTCCACAATAAAATTAACCTCTCAGAGGCTTGCACATAGGAAGTCCATCTCTGGGCACATAGACGTGAATAAAAACCGGTTACTAAATACTGTCAGCAGCACATATATAAAATGACAATACAGGACTCTAACAATACCAGGGCCATGTTATCCTGGCAAGTCCTGCTTACCCTTTAAAATAGTGCTGACATAAAAATGTCTTTTCAACCTGAAATGGGGGTAAAAAGGGAAAAAACTGTGCAAACTAAGGCACAACTGGGATTTTAGCATGCAGGCCGGATGTCTCAAACACAACATGGGCAGCTGGAAGCAGTGGTATACAGTGGCACCATCATTCGGTTAGAATGCCACCGGCCGTGTGTAACTGGCAGCAAGCTTCACCAGCTTTGCCAAACGGAGGGACAAAACGGCCATTATAGAGACAGACATGTAGAAAGGACTACTCACAGACGAGTGTCATACTCCTCCTCTGATGAAGAGTCGATGAACGGATCTTGCAGCAAGTGCTCTGGTAAGGCCGGCCACATCTGGAATCCGTCCCCCCTGACGATCTTTAAAGGAGGAGGCTTATCTCTCATTGCCTCCATCTCTGCGTCCGTTCTGGGAAACGGGATCCACTGGCATCCGGCGTACCCGAGGTCCTCCACCCAGTAAATCCTCTTGCGTAGAGCCTCTATGTCAGCCTTTGTGCAGGTCACTGGGGCTACCGGAGGTCCGGTGACAGTGGCCTCTAGGGTAACGGTGGCAGCCGCTGCTAGACGTCGGGCCTCAGCGCATTCCTCCGCCCGCTGGTAGCTATCTAGCTTCTCTTTCTCCACCGTGTGCAGAGTCGACACTGGCCCCTCCCTCTGACTGGGCCGGTCTACCTCCATCTGAGGCCCGCCTCCCAGGCGTAACTCTCCAGGGAACTCAGCTGCATCATCACTCCTCAAGGTGGGTGGCGCTCCAGGGCAATCTCCTCCTCCTTCTTGGAGGGTTTTGGCGCCAAATATTCGCGCCTCTGTACATCGTGATGGCGCAGTAAAAAGCCTCATGGCGTCGGCGGCCATTTTAGATGTCCAATAAATCACAGTCCACAAATACGATTTTCTCTCTGGGGGTAGCGCAACACAGTACAGCGTCTCTGATTCCTCCCAGGCACAATTGTAATCCACAGATTTGGGAATAAAGGTTACAGTCTTTGCAATACGGTGGTGGAATAGTTAAAGCACACAGTTCACACTTCTCTGCACTTCAGAAGTATGCGGATCCTGTTCGTGACGCCAAAAAGAGCGATGCAGTGTCCCAGGGGGTCAGTAGTGTATTCTGGGCTTTGTAGTGCAGATTAACCCACTAACCTGGGATCCACTGTCGTCTTCAATCGGGGCAAATACTGGAACAGGCAGGTATTTAATGTTCGTGACGCCAGTGTCAATTAAACGGTGACACGCCGTGTATAGTAATGTAGAAGAATGAAGCAACCACGGGATAGCCAACCAAAACTGGAACTTTACTGAATATCAGTGATAATCATACATGGACGCAGTTGGAAGCGCAGTTCCATGGAAGACAGTTGGTTTCTATTTGAATACAGTTGGTTCTTAGAAGTACAGACTGGCCGGTCATAGCAATGTTCTTTACAGAGTTTGAATTACAGGAGATGCAGTACAGGCGGCTTGCACACTATTCCTGACTGGTCCTGAAACATGTGACTTATTCTCCAAGGTCTAATGCCCTATATCTGGCGTATCCTTGAAGCTGTCTTTATCTAGTACCTCCTCTGTTATCTTGAGTACCTCTTGCTTTATCAGATTGGCCTCTGTGGTATTCTGTGTCCCGGCTGGTTGCTTATGATGTTTGATGATGAAACGGATGATGACTCAGGAGGGGAACCTTTTCCTTGGATCCGGAACCCGGTTACAGGGCCTTTACTACCCTCTCCTAGTCGGCAGGCTTCAGGCCTGCTCTGCTCTCACAGGCCCATAGCCTGGCCTTGACTCAGACACAGGATCATCTCTGACTCCTTTTCCCACTGTCTGCCTGCTTACTACTTCCTGACTGGGCCTTATATAAACTAGGGTTCCCTAGCTCCCTCTAGTGACTCAGAGCTGGAATGACACCCTAGCCGGCCTGCACATGCACATTTCACAGTAACAGGAAGTACATAGCATTACATTAACAAGATGTTTTATACCAACCTCCCCATAAATACAGGGGGAACGACAGTACCCAAGTGACCCTTCTGTAGTGACGGGGTATTACTCTCCCGTACACTACACATGCACCGGGCTTTTCCATCATGCGCGCACGCGCCCGGCGCATGCACAGAGAAGGGAAAGCGGCCGGCTGAGTGCGGGAGTCAGGATCGCGCAGCGACAAGGAGCTCACCGCTCATGCGCGAGACTTGCACGGAGTACGGGTAAGGGCCGGGTTTCACTTGGCTTGAAGCGAGGAGGCCGCTGCCCTCTTGACTTCAGGCTGACTCTGAGGATAGCGAAAACACAGATTAAAACTGCGTTTTTATAAAGTATACAACAACCAGTGGAGGAATGAAAACATGATTAGGAACACACTGGGGGCCACTGTAAGGTAATGATGTCGGTTTAAAATTGTGTTTTGGAGGCGACAGGTTCCCTTTAAGCAAGGTGAAGACAGACTGGTAACCAAGGTCATATTTATGAGTATTAATGATCAAGCGTCAAGGCTTCCGCAGCAAAAAGACAGAGGGAGCATCGAAATGCTGTGAGAAGAGGAACAGGAAGATGGTTGTTCAAGTCATTGTCATTGTGGAAATTAACACAAGACTTGAATAGTCAGTACTGTGAAGGGAAGCAGTGAAGGACGGTGTGCCATTTTTTTTAAATGCAGTGTTGATGCCAGGCACAATCCTGTATGTTACACTGCACTGCTGGGTGTAAAGCTGTATGTTACACTGCATGCCCGGGCACAATCCTGTATGTTACACTGCATGCCCGGGTATAATCCTGCATGTTACACTGCATGCCCAGGTATAATCCTGTATGTTACACTGCACTGCTGGGTGTAAAGCTGTATGTTATACTGCACGCCAGGGTTTAATCCTATATGTTACACTGCACGCCAGGGTTTAATCCTATATGTTACACTGCACGCCAGGGTATAATCCTGTATGTTACATTGCATGCCCGGGCACAATCCTGTATGTTACACTGCACCCTGAAGTGTAATCCTGTATGTTACACTGCACACCTGGGTATAATCCTGTATGTTACACTACCTGCCCGGGTATAATCCTGCATTTTACACTGCATGCCCGGGTATAATCCTGCATGTTACACTGCACACCTGGGTATAATCCTCTATGTTACACTGCATGCCCGGGTATAATCCTGCATGTTACACTGCACACCTGGGTATAATCCTGTATGTTACACTGCATCCCGTGGTTTAACCTTGTATGTTACACTGTACCCCCAGGAATAATCTACTAAATATCTTATCTTTTGTTACAATTAAAGGGGTTAGTGTCCTAGGTGGTCTTTGACAGTGAAGGCATTAATCTCAGAATCCTAGATGGTCTAAGGGAGTGAAGGGTTAATGTCAGAATGCCTAATGGTCTAGGGCAGGCATCCTCAAACTGCGGCCCTCCAGCTGTTGTAAAACTACAACTCCCACAATGCCCTGCTGTAGACTGATAGCTGTAGGCTGTTCGGGCATGCTGGTAGTTGTAGTTTTGCAACAGCTGGAGGGCCGGAGTTTGAGGATGCCTGGTCTAGGGCATTTCAAGGGCTTAATGTTGGAATCCCTAGTGGTCTATGATAGTGAAGGCGTTAATGTCGGAATCCCTGGTGGTCTAGGGCAGTTAAAGGGGATAATGTCAAAATTCCTGGTGATCTATGGCAGTGAACAGGTTAATTTCAGAATCCCTGGTATAGAGCAGTGAAGCGGTTAATAACAGAATCCCGGCTGGTCTATGACAGTGACGGCGTTAATGCTGGAACCCCTGATGGTTTAGGATAGTTAAAGGGGTTATTGTCAGAATTCCTTATGGTCTAGGACAGTGGAGGGGTTGATGTCGAAATCCTTAGTGTTCTAAGGCAGTTAAAGGGGTTAATGTTGAAATCCCTGGTGATCTAGGACAGTGTAGGGATTGATGTAGCACGACTTGGGTCAAGTGGTTACTCACCTCCAGGCTTTGGCATATTCCTGTCTGTAACTTCCTGATTCCTCCCAGCACACATCATAGAGATAAGTGCTGGGGGCGGGGAGGGGGTCGAGAGAGGACTGTGCCGTGGTACGTCCACACAGTTCTCTCTATGATCTGGCAGAGACATTCAGGAGTGCTCTACCTGATCATTAAAGCTCATGGGGTGCAATAGGCAGGGTGTTAAGCAAATGGAATGGTGGTTGCTCAATCGAGTACAGGAATGGCACAGCACATAGTGGATGGGAAGGCACAGAAACTTTACTCCAACAATGAGGGACAGGCTTTACGGTTAGTCTGTACAGTTGCTTGGCAGTCACAGGTGGTACAAAGCTTGGAGGTCACAGATGGTACATGACTTGATGGTCACAGATGGTACCCAGCTTGGCGATCACAGCTGGTACACGGCTTGGTGGTCACTGATGTTACATGTGTTGGCGGTCACAGATGGTGTACATGGCTTGGTGGTCAAAGATGGTATACGGCTTGGAGGTCACAGATGGTACATGGCTTGGCAGTCACAGATGGTACATAGCTTGGTGTTTACAGATGGTACACGGCTTGGCAGTTACAGCCAGTCAGGTGTCAAGCAGTGGAGTAACGATCGTGGTTGCAGGGCGTGCAACTACAACCAGGTCTGAAGTAGAAGGGAGACCAAATTTCCGGGCAAGCACTGGTTCCAGCTGTATCCACATCCTCAGGATGATCATTGGCTCTCTGCCCTATCATTTCTTATGAAAAATGACAGGCTGTTTTAGGCCTGTTAGACCAGAAGCACTGAAAGGATGTGTTGTATCAAGCCACCTGCGCTGAGCCCTGGACAGCAGGGAAGAGGAAGTAGAGTGAGTCCAGATATTGATTGTGGGGATGCGGTTCAGTTCTGTTGCAAAAGGGGCATGAATTGGGATATTTGTCATGTAGGGGGACATTATCATTGCATAGGAGCACAAAGGGGGCTTAACCTCTAAACATGCATAACAGGACGGATCCGTTATGCAGGCCATAGACTTCTATTATGACAGAATGAATAACGGAATGCCTCTAAAGGCATTCCATTATGCGTTTCATCATAGAATTGCGTTATGGTCCGTGGTAACGGAATCCATAACGCAATTCACCTTTTACCAACAAACGAAGTGTGAACATATTTCAAAATATTAAATTAGCTCATCTCTAGTTTTAATGCTGAAAAAAATAAAAACCTTGAAAAAAAAAAGTTTTTTCATTTCATCGCCATATTCTGACCCCTATATTTTTTTTTCAAGTTATGTGTACGGTGCTGTGTGAGGGCTCAATTTTTGTGGGGCGATCTGCACTTTTCATTGATGCCATGTTGGAGTCTGTATGACTTTTTGATCACTTTTTATAAAAAAAAATTGTTGAAGGGAATTGCCGTATGGAATAAATATTTTTACATTTTAAGTACGGTCATTTTCGTGCGTGGCGATGCTCATGATGTGTATTTTTTTGTTTGCATATTTTTATTTACATTTTTGGGGAAAGGGGAGTGAAGTGATTTTTATATTTTTTTTCTTTAAAAACAATTCCAGCAAAATATAAGACCCATAAAAATATTATACTTAATTTCAGTCAGTTAAAAAGTTCTAACCCTCTAGTGTCGATGGCGCTGTAAATCAGTTTTTTATAGTTGCCTTAGGCCTCTTTCAGATGGGCGTTGCGGGAAAATGTGCGGGTGCGTTGTGGGAACACATACGATTTTTCCTGTGCGAGTGCAAAACATTGCAATGCGTTTTGCACTCGCGTGAGAAAAATCGCGCGTGTTTGGTACCCAAACCTGAACTTCTTCACAGAAGTTCAGGCTTGGAATCGGTGTTCTGTAAATTTTATTATTTTCCCTTATAACATGGTTATAAGGGAAAATAATAGCATTCTGAATACAGAATGCATAGTAAAATAGCGCTGGAGGGGTTAAAAAAATATAAAAAATAATTTAACTCACCTTAGTCCAGTTGATCGTCTCTCCACCCCGATCGTCTCCTAGCAACCATGCGTGAAAATCGCACCACATCCGCACTTGCTTGCGGATGCTTGCGATTTTCACGCAACCCTATTCACTTCTATGGGGCCTGCGTTATGTGAAAAACGCTGAAAAACGCCAGTCTTAATACCCCTGCATTGGCAGTTGATGCGCCTAAATTATGTAGAAGCACCGGGCCTCTACATAACTTAGGCTCATCCACCGCCGGCCTAAATCTATGCCAGGCGTAGAGAATGATAACTACAGGCATACAATATGATAACTGAGATGACCTGGCCGGGCCGCCCATGCCATACCCCCTTTTTTAGAACTGGCGTACATGGCGTGGATGGGGGAGAAGTTGCAGATTCGGCCACAAATCCCCTTTGCGTCTAAATGTGCGAAACATATACACCAAAAATTTTGCGTATATCTATTCATAAATGACCCCCTATGTTCCTATGGAGTCTGTGCCAGAGGCTCCCTAGGAACTATTGTGCGGCAGCTTCTGTTCTTCAGGAGGACAAAAGCTGCTGCATACTACAGGGTGGGCCATTTATATGGATACACCTTAATAAAATGGGAATGGTTGGTGATATCAACTTCCTGTTTGTGGCACATTAGTATATGTGAGGGAGGAAACTTTTCAAGACGGGTGGTGACCATGGCGGCCATTTTGAAGTCGGCCATTTTGAATCCAACTTTTGTTTTTTCAATAGGAAGAGGGTCATGTGACACATCAAACTTATTGGGAATTTCACAAGAAAAACTATGGTGTGCTTGGTTTTAACGTAACTTTATTCTTTCATGAGTTATTTACAAGTTTCTGACCACTTATAAAATGTGTTCAATGTGCTGCCCATTGTGTTGGATTGTCAATGCAACCCTCTTCTCCCACTCTTCACACACTGATAGCAACACCGCAGGAGAAATGCTAGCACAGGCTTCCAGTATCCGTAGTTTCAGGTGCTGCACATCTCGTATCTTCACAGCATATGCTGGCCAATTGCGGAATGCACATTGCCGGATCCGCAAAACACTTACGGACGTGTGAATGGACCCTCATAGTAAAATTATTAAATGTTACGTTTTATCTTCATGTATATTCTAATGGATTGCCTTCCTTGTACAATGTTATTATATACTTTCTATGTTAGAAAGTATATTATAGTGCCTTTGTATTGTGCGGCAGTTGTGTGCGGTTCTGCTGCGATACTGCAGGTATATAGAGGGACAAGCGTTATTGGAACAAATCATTTCTACTGGTGTGATATACCAGTCGCCGCCCCAAAAAAACTGATTGAAGTGGGGTGTTATATACCAATATACCGTATTTTTCGCCCCATAAGACGCACTTTTTCTTCCCCCAAAATGGGGGAGAAATGCCCCTGCGTCTTATGGGGCGAATGCGTGGAGTTTTACATCGCTGGCAGCGATGTATCAGTGAGCGGGGAGGGACTGGGAGGAGCTGGGGGCCGGCAATAGCGGCGGGGCGGTGCAATCAGTGTATTATAGCACCGCCCCGCCGCTCTGGTATACTAATATAAGAAATCATATTGAAGTAATAGTTATTAAACATGCCCCCCAACTGCTATTACTACCTTCCCTCCTAATCGCTGCTGTAGAATTCAGGCCAGTCGGGCGGGCGGCAGCGTAACTCGTGTCACGTGCCTGCGCCGCCTACTTTATGAATGAAGTAGGCGGCGCAGGCAAGTGACGTCAGTGAGACGCGCCGGCCGGCCGTCCTGCCAGTCTGATTTCTACAGCAGCGATTAGGATGAAAGGTAGTAATAGGAGTTGGGGGGCATGTTTAATAAATATTAATTCAATATGACAACTTATATTTTGTGCGGCGACGGGCGCGGGGGGGGGGGGGGGTCGACGGTTCAGATTGCGATCTGTGGATGGCACTGTTACAGGGGGGGGGGGATCTGTGGATGGCACTGTTACAGGGGGGGGGGATCTGTGAATGGCACTGTTATGGGCTGGGGGGGTCTGTGCATGGCACTGTTATGGGCTGGGGGGTCTGTGGATGGCACATATATAACAGTGCCACCCACAGACCCCCCCCCCAGCCCATAACAGTGCCATCCACGGATCCCCCCTGTAACAGTGTCAGCCACAGACCCCCCCCCCTGTAACAGTGCAAGCCACAGATCCCCCCCATAACAGTGTCCGTCATCCACAGATCCCCCCATAACAGTGTCCGTCATCCACAGATCCTCCATAACAGTGTCTGTCATCCACAGATCCCCCCCATAACAGTGTCCGTCATCCACAGATCCCCCCATAACAGTGTCCGTCATCCACAGATCCCCCCATAACAGTGTCCGTCATCCACAGATCCCCCCATAACAGTGTCCGTCATCCACAGATCCCCCCTATAACAGTGTCCGTCATCCACAGATCCCCCCTATAACAGTGTCCGTCATCCACAGATCCCCCCCATAACAGTGTCCGTCATCCACAGATCCCCCCCATAACAGTGTCCGTCATCCACAGATCCCCCCCATAACAGTGTCAGTCATCCACAGATCCCCAGTAATAGTGCCATCCACAGACCACCATTAGTTCCAAACCCACAGCACACCTTTTGGTTAAAAATGTTTTTTTTCTTATTTTCCTCCCCAAAAACCTAGGTGCGTCTTATGGGCCGGTGCGTCTTATAGGGCGAAAAATACGGTACTTTCTTTATAGTGCATTTGGGTACTGTATAGTGAATTTGCGCATGTGCGTATGCGAAAATTATATTGCCAATATTTTGCATTAAAAACAAAAATGAATGGAGATCGCAAATTCTAATAATACTTCTGGTATGTCACTGTCCATGTTGTGGGACTATTTGTGCACTTCTAGTAATTATTTCTTGGCTGCAAATATGAGCTGAAGGTTTTTCAGGTTCGTCTGCCATTAAAATGAATGGGACCCGCTGCGAACTTGCGGTTCGCGAACATTTGATCGTGTTCGCGCGATCACGTTCGCGAACCGTCTCGGCAGATGTTCGTCCATCACTAGTGCTCACACGCACTGTTAGTTCTGCTAAAGCTGCCTATTGACTTGGGGACAGTAATTACATAAAATGACCATGTGGTAAAACAGACGCACTTGATTTTACCATGATTGCTGTGGTTTTGTGATAGCCCACCTCACACATTGATAGCATACTCATATCATATACAGTAGGTGCTGGTCGCCCAAAGTGAACGAGGGTGTACCGCTCATGCGCAGCCACCCTCCATTCACTTCTATGGGAGTGCCAAAAATAGCCAAGCTCCGGCTCAGCTATTTCCAGAACTCCCACAGAAGTGAATGTAAAGGTGACCGCACTTGCCCCGGGGGCGCTCTCCTTTCACCTCTATGGGAGTTCCGTAAAAAGCCGGGCGTTCTTGCTTCATTTTGGAGTGCTGCCTCAACTTTTTATTTTGGATTTGTCATATTTAGGGTAAGTTGGACCAAACCCCACTGTGGCGAGCACCCACATCTCTACTATTTTTCAAAGATTATACGTGGAATGCTGCTTCCATTTATATCAATAAACTATTCATCACCTAACTGAAAACTAAGTGAACACCGGTAAGCCTATGTTTATTTCACAGTGGGGGCGAAATGTATCTTTTTGATCCTTTTTGCTTGCAGATACTTGTGGGCCTGTGTAGCTATTTTTAATTGCTAGATAAATGGAAGGAAGTTTGCTTCTTTTTGCTTGCGTTGTTCCTGCACCTGGTTTGTGGCAGAGAAAAATGTAAGCTGTTCCAGTACATAAAGCACAGTGTTCCAACCTGCAGATAGATAGGTCTGAGCAAATGGAAACTCTTACGTTTGTTTACGTGGCAGCAGATGCGTAGGCTGGATTTCTAATCTTTTACAGTGAACCTACCAAGAGCGTAAACTCTTCAGATTAGATTATTTTTATTGTACAAATTTCTACAATATTTTATATCGTAGAAGAAAGCGCTAGGCCCTATAAACTGCACTAGGCTTATGAATCAACGCAATAGGATAATAATAATAATTGTATATATTTATTATATTTTTCATATCTTTAGGATGTGAATTTAATGCTGTTTACTGAATTCCAGGTCCATTGAAGTGTATCTGAAAAATCATGTGATGGGGAGGTTTTACCTCAGTTGATTACTGCAAACATACAAACCGCTAGTGCAAATTGATGGGAAACACATGACGGTGGTATTGGTTACCTTCCGTCCGACCCCTCTAATCCTCACTTGTTCCTCCTCTGACCCCTTCCCCACCGATGAATTCCCCCACCCAGTGTTCAATCCCCCCTTTTTACCATAATAAAACTCAGACACTAGGTTGGAATAAATCGGCCACAGCAGCCGTTTTTTATTAACATACAAAACATAAAACCATAAACACTTCTAAATAATAATTCCCTCCAAGGTGAGGTCCTTGAAGCCCCAAACAACTGAAATTACCCCACCAGAGTGAGCCATCTTGCCTCCAGCCGTTGCCCACCAGCTTGGAAGCACCACTGAATGGCCCCTTTTAATTCCGCCACAACTGGGAGTCCAGCCCCAACCATGGAGCCCTCCCATCATCCACCCCTGTGAATATACCAACTTCAAGGACCTCCCCCCGCCCCAGCCGCTGTGACAAATGATACCGTCCTGTTCTCCCCTCATAGCCCGACCTCTTATAACCTACCAACAGTGGCGTAGCGTGTGTTGCCAGCACCCGGGGCGAACCTAGTAAGGCGCCCCCTAACTTTTGTGCATGCGCCTTTTTATAGAATGACGCCCCACAGGCATACCAAGACCAATATTACCACTAATACTATAAAAGAGACATATACCTCAATTCATTGCAGGATCTCATAAAATACAGGGTTCCATTAACCCCATCAGAATTAAACAGGGAGGGGAGCCTGCATGAATACTGAAGTGAAAGCACAGACTGCAGTACTGGACGTTGCTCCTAGCAACCAGCATTCCGGCGGTTGAACAGCCTGACGTATCTGTCCCACCACTAGTTTGCATGTTCCTCTGGACTGCCGCTCCATACCCATTGACTATAATGGGGGTGTTGGCTGAGTTCCGGCGGCAGTACGGCAGTGCACAGTAAGAGGCCACCAGAACTCCACCACCGCTCCCATTATAGTCAATGGGGATGGATTGTCAGTCCGTGGGCACATGTAAATCACCGGCAGGATCCGTCAGGCTGTTCACCCGCCGGACAGCATGCCCTGCCGCTAATGAGAAATTAGCCTAAAACTTGGTCTGCGACTGCAGAGATACTTGTCTGGACATGAGGTGAAGAGGAAGCTGATAGCCAAACAGCAGGTATGCAGTGAAGTGCCATGAGAGTCAGGCAGGCCAAGCAGGTGGCAGTCAGGGTGCTGGTGAAGGGTGACCAGAGACGGTACTGACTCTAGGATGCCATCTTCTGCCTATCTCTGCTGTCCATACCAGCCCAGGCCCAGGGTAGGCCTAGTATAGAGATAGGCAGATGGCATCCCAGAGGCAGTATTGTCTCAGTGCCTCTCTACTATTATCCTGCCACATCAGAACCATGAATGCCAGACTGCCATGCCACCTATTTGGCAGAGCTCTGGCACTTCACTCACTGATTCATTACCCTTATTATTGCATGCCCAGGCAGTGGTGCACACTGTAAACCCACCAGCCACCATCCCCCCACACACAGACTCAGGGAGGTCATCATTCATGGTGACATGGTCACTAATTCACTTGAATATGATAATGTTGTAGACGTACTGCTCAAAAATAATTGTTTACTGCCTATCTAAAGTACGTTAAAAACACTTTATTTGATAATGTTAAAAATAATAAATCTCCACATGAATAGGCTGATAAGGTGAACTGGAATATTTCAGACTATTTATATGCTGGTTCCTAGTAACACCCTACCAGAAAGACTCCTTTATATTTAGGAGTATATGGATAATGGAAAAAATCCTCTAGTGCACTACATATACGGGGCTGTAAACCCTTTGGTAAGTGCTGTATAGGATCTCACACTTAGAGGATTAATCCCTAATAGGCTAAGTATGGAAGCGAGAGTCAGTCTGCATGTATTTCTTACTTTTGTCGGTATTTCATCAGGAGCATTAGACCTAATGCCTCAGCGCCGTCGGGCAGCAGCTGCCTGGCTCCCCCTCTACCTCTGCTCTGTAGTCTGGACTCTAGGCTCAGGGCTCACTCAGGCTGACTGGTCAGTGACTGACTCAACAGTTCTCTCTGGACTGGAGTCTGACAGGACTCAGTCTTCCGCCGCCGCCTCCTGCTCCTGGCAATCTTCTACTGGGCAACTGGCAGTGGCTTCTGCTGGCTCTGGCTCCCGCGCTCCGCACTGTGTTTCCCGCCTGGAAAGTGGGTGGAGCCGGAGGGAGCCAGGCCAGCCTAATGATTGCCTATCCCGACCCTATGTATGTTAAGTTAACTAACTGAAGTGCGTCGCGCCCGCACCGCACAAATGAATCATCAGGGCGCTGGGCGCGGCGCGCTATCAAACAGCTCTCAGGCCGTTGCGCAGGGCCCGGCACTCCGGCAGAGAGAGAGCCGCCCTGAAAAACTTACTTTTACTATTAGCCTTAGCAGCCTGCAGTTTGGCGCCCGGGGCAACGGCCCCCCTGGCCCCCCCCCCACACTACGCCCCTGCCTACCAATATCTTAATCCGGGGAGGGTGGGTGGGAGCTCTTTTCAAGGGTACCTAAAATGGCCCCTTCTTCCCCTTGGCCTTAACTATTCAACCCATTCCCCACTCCCCCTAAACGCAAAATGGACAATCCCTACTCCCCAGAGTCTCCTTAAACCCACCCCTCTAACCCCCAAGCCTATCCCCAGGGGTCTCCCTGAACCAAATTCCCCGTCATGATGGCCTCCCCTAAAGGCTTTGCCCCGCAGTCCGGCCAAAGTTTTTAAAAGGGTTCTCTAGGCTTTCAAAAAATCCTGACAGATGGTTTGGTCAGTACTTACCGTTCGTTGCACCACCAGTGCTGCTGTGTCATCTGTACTGAGACTGACTGCGGGTCCCGACCTGATGTGTTCCCGACAGCGTCGGTCTGACTTTAAGGGCCTATTTTTATTAGGGGTGCAATATTGTCAAAGCTTGGGCTCAATGGAGGATCGTCTAGTACTTTGGTGGGCCAGTCCAATCCTGGTTCCCGAGTCTTGCTGCTCAGCTGCATGTACCAGAAGATGGTAGGATTTTATGAAAAGCCTGGAGAATCCATTAACAGTGCCTTAAAAATAACTTTTTTTGGGGGGGAATGGGTTTGTACTTATTATGGCTGTATCTTTATTGTGAAATAAGTATGTCACATAAGTGTGGCTTTCTTTAATTACCATTAAAGGTTATGTCAACCATTGCCAGCAAATTTAACTAAATGGCCTTTTATAAATTCTTTCTGGGAGTTTCTTTATCAATTTAAAAAGGTTGTCTCACCTCAGACATTGGGGACATATCCTAGGGGGAGTGCTGGATCGGCTATTTCCATCAGCCCCATAGAAGTTAATAGAGCGGTGGTCACACTTACGCTGTGTGCATCCCATTCATTTCAATGGGACTGCCGAAAATAGCCATGCACCGCTCAGCTATTTTTGCCGATCCCAAAGGAATAAATGGAGGGTAGCCGCGCATGCGCGGTGCTCCCTCTTTCACTTTGTGGGCTCTATTCTAAAGATAGGCACGGCTCCCAGAGGTGGGACTTGCCCCTATCAGACATTGGGGGCATATGCTAGCGATATGCCCCCAATGTCTGAGCTGAGACAACCCTTTTAATTATCCACTTCAGCCCCGCTAGCTGAAACCCCCTTAATGACCAGGCCACTTTTTACACTTCTGCACTACACTACTTTCACCGTTTATCGCTCGGTCATGCAACTTACCACCCAAATGAATTTTAACTCCTTTTCTTCTCACTAATAGAGCTTTCATTTGGTGGTATTTCATTGCTGCTGACATTTTTACTTTTTTTGTTATTAATCGAAATTTAACGATTTTTTTGCAAAAAAATGACATTTTTCACTTTCAGCTGTAAAATTTTGCAAAAAAAAACGACATCCATATATAAATTTTTCGCTAAATTTATTGTTCTACATGTCTTTGATAAAAAAAAATGGTTTGGGTAAAAGTTATAGCGTTTACAAACTATGGTACAAAAATGTGAATTTCCGCTTTTTGAAGCAGCTCTGACTTTCTGAGCACCTGTCATGTTTCCTGAGGTTCTACAATGCCCAGACAGTAGAAAAACCCCACAAATGACCCCATTTCGGAAAGTAGACACCCTAAGGTATTCGCTGATGGGCATAGTGAGTTCATAGAACTTTTCATTTTTTGTCACAAGTTAGCGGAAAATGATGATTTATATTTAAATTTTTTTTTTCTTACAAAGTCTCATATTCCACTAACTTGCGACAAAAAATAAAAAATTCTAGGAACTCGCCATGCCCCTCACGGAATACCTTGGGGTGTCTTCTTTCCAAAATGGGGTCACTTGTGGCGTAGTTATACTGCCCTGGCAATTTAGGGGCCCAAATGTGTGAGAAGTACTTTGCAATCAAAATGTGCAAAAAATGGCCTGCGAAATCTGAAAGGTGCACTTTGGAATATGTGCCCCTTTGCCCACCTTGGCTGCAAAAAAGTGTCACACATCTGGTATCGCCGTACTCAGGAGAAGTTGGGGAATGTGTTTTGGGGTGTCATTTTACATATACCCATGCTGGGTGAGAGAAATATCTTGTCAAAAGACAACTTTTCCAATTTTTTTATACAAAGTTGGCATTTGACCAAGATATTTTTCTCACCCAGCATGGGTATATGTAAAATGACACCCCAAACCACATTCCCCAACTTCTCCTGAGTACGGCGATACCAGATGTGTGACACTTTATTGCAGCCTAGGTGGGCAAAGGGGCACATATTCCAAAGTGCACCTTTCGGATTTCGCAGGCCATTTTTTACACATTTTGATTGCAAAGTTCTTCTCACACATTTGGGCCCCTAAATTGCCAGGGCAGTATAACTACCCCACAAGTGACCCCATTTTGGAAAGAAGACACCCCAAGGTATTCTGTGAGGGGCATGGCGAGTTCCTAGAATTTTTTATTTTTTGTCGCAAGTTAGTGGAATATGAGACTTTGTAAGGAAAAAAGAAAAAAAAAGAAAAATCATCATTTTCCGCTAACTTGTGACAAAAAATAAAAAATTCTAGGAACTCGCCGTGCCCCTCACGAAATACCTTGGGGTGTCTTCTTTCCAAAATGGGGTCACTTGTGGCGTAGTTATACTGCCCTGGCAATTTAGGGGCCCAAATGTGTGAGAAGTACTTTGCAATCAAAATGTGCAAAAAATGGCCTGCGAAATCTGAAAGGTGCACTTTGGAATATGTGCCCCTTTGCCCACCTTGGCTGCAAAAAAGTGTCACACATCTGGTATCGCCGTACTCAGGAGAAGTTGGGGAATGTGGTTTGGGGTGTCATTTTACATATACCCATGCTGGGTGAGAAAAATATCTTGGTCAAATGCCAACTTTGTATAAAAAAATTGGAAAAGTTGTCTTTTGACAAGATATTTCTCTCACCCAGCATGGGTATATGTAAAATGACACCCCAAAACACATTCCCCAACTTCTCCTGAGTATGGCGATACCAGATGTGTGACACTTTTATGCAGCCTAGATGCGCAAAGGTGCCCAAATTCCTTTTAGGAGGGCATTTTTAGACATTTGGATCCCAGACTTCTTCTCACGCTTTAGGGCCCCTAAAAAGCCAGGGCAGTATAAATACCCCACATGTGACCCCACTTTGGAAAGAAGACACCCCAAGGTATTCAATGAGGGCCTGGCGAGTTCATAGAATTTTTTTTTTTTTGCATAAGTTAGCGGAAATTGATTTTTTTATTTTTTTTTCTCACAAAGTCTCACTTTCCGCTAACTTAGGACAAAAATTTCAATCTTTCATGGACTCAATATGCCCCTCACGGAATACCTTGGGGTGTCTTCTTTCTGAAATGGGGTCACATGTGGGGTATTTATACTGCCCTGGCTTTTTAGGGGCCCTAAAGCGTGAGAAGAAGTCTGGAATATAAATGTCTAAAAATGTTTACGCATTTGGATTCCGTGAGGGGTATGGTGAGTTCATGTGAGATTTTATTTTTTGACACAAGTTAGTGGAATATGAGACTTAGTAAGAAAAAACAAACAAAAAATATATATATTTCCGCTAACTTGGGCCCAAAAAATGTCTGAATGGAGCCTTACAGGGGGGGTGATCAATGACAGGGGGGTGATCAATGACAGGGGGTGATCAATGACAGGCGGGTGATCACCCATATAGACTCCCTGATCACCCCCCTGTCATTGATCACCCCCTGTCATTGATCACCCCCCTGTCATTGATCACCCCCCTGGTAAGGCTCCATTCAGACGTCCGTATGATTTTTACGGATCCATGGATACATGGATCGGATCCGCAAAACACATGCGGACGTCTGAATGGAGCCTTACAGGGGGGTGATCAATGACAGGGGGTGATCAGGGAGTGTATATGGGTGATCACCCCCCTGTCATTGATCACCCCCCTGTAAGGCTCCATTCAGACGTCCGAATGATTTTTACGGATCCATGGATCGGATCCGCAAAACACATGCAGACGTCTGAATGGAGCCTTACAGGGGGGTGATCAATGACAGGGGGTGATCAGGGAGTGTATATGGGTGATCACCCCTCTGTCATTGATCACCCCCCTGTAAGGCTCCATTCAGACGTCCGAATGATTTTTACAGATCCATGGATACATGGATTGGATCCGCAAAACACATGCGGACGTCTGAATGGAGCCTTACAGGGGGGTGATGAATGACAGGGGGGTGATCAGGGAGTGTATATGGGTGATCACCCCTCTGTCATTGATCACCCCCCATAAGGCTCCATTCAGACGTCCGAATGATTTTTACAGATCCATGGATATATGGATCGGATCCGCAAAACACATGCGGACGTCTGAATGGAGCCTTACAGGGGGGTGATCAATGACAGGGGGTGATCAGGGAGTGTATATGGGTGATCACCCCTCTGTCATTGATCACCCCCCGTAAGGCTCCATTCAGACGTCCGAATGATTTTTACGGATCCATGGATACATGGATCGGATCCGCAAAACACATGCGGACGTCTAAATGGAGCCTTACAGGGGGGTGATCAATGACAGGGGGGGTGATCAGGGAGTGTATATGGGTGATCACCCCTCTGTCATTGATCACCCCCCTGTAAGGCTCCATTTAGACGTCCGCATGTGTTTTGCGGATCCGATCCATGTATCCATGGATCCGTAAAAATCATACGGACGTCTGAATGGAGCCTTACAGGGGGTGATTAGGGAATCTATATGGGTGATCACCCGCCTGTCATTGATCACCCCCCTGTAAGGCTCCATTCAGACGTCCGCATGTGTTTTGCGGATCCGATCCATGTATCCATGGATCTGTAAAAATCATACGGACGTCTGAATGGAGCCTTACAGGGGGGTGATCAATGACAGGGGGTGATCAGGGAATCTATATGGGTGATCACCTGCCTGTCATTGATCACCCCCCTGTAAGGCTCCATTCAGACGTCCGCATCTGTTTTGCGGATCCGATCCATGTATCCATGGATCCGTAAAAATCATACGGACGTCTGAATGGAGCCTTACAGGGGGGTGATCAATGACAGGGGGTGATCAGGGAATCTATATGGGTGATCACCCGCCTGTCATTGATCACCCCCCTGTAAGGCTCCATTCAGACGTCCGCATGTGTTTTGCGGATCCGATCCATGTATCCATGGATCCGTAAAAATCATACGGACGTCTGAATGGAGCCTTACAGGGGGGTGATCAATGACAGGGGGTGATAAGGGAATCTATATGGGTGATCACCCGCCTGTCATTGATCACCCCCCTGTAAGGCTCCATTCAGACGTCCGCATGTGTTTTGCGGATTCGATCCATGTATCCATGGATCCGTAAAAATCATACGGACGTCTGAACGTAGCCTGACAGGGGGGTGATCAATGACAGGGGGGTGATCAGGGAGTTTATATGGGGTGATCATGGGTGATCAGGGTTTCATAAGGGGTTAATAAGTGACGGGGGGTGTAGTGTAGTGTGGTGTTTGGTACGACTTTACTGAGCTACCTGTGTCCTCTGGTGGTCGATCCAAACAAAAGGGACCACCAGAGGTCCAGGTAGCAGGTATATTAGACGCTGTTATCAAAACAGCGTCTAATATACCTTTAGGGGTTAAAAAAAATCACATCTCCAGCCTGCCAGCGAGCGATCGCCGCTGGCAGGTTGGAGATCCACTCGCTTACCTTCTGTTCCTGTGAGCGCGCGCGCCTGCGTGCGCGCGTTCACAGGAAATCTCGGGTATCGCGAGATGACGCGCCGATGAGTCCAGGAGGAGTAAATCAACCACCTCCCAGACGCATCGGTGCGTTAGGCGGTCGGGAGGTGGTTATGGAGCACGTGTGAGGATTACACCAATCAGCTAGCAGCATACAGTGCCTTGCAAACGTATTCTCCCCTTGTTGTTTTTCCTTTGTTGTATTACAACCTGGAATTAAAGGGCCTGTCCAGCCTTGAAATGACAAATCCTAGAGTCCTCCCCTGTCCCCCTGAAAAGCCATAAAAAAAACTCACCTCTCTGGGGTCCGGCTGCAGCTGTGTTCCCAGCCACTTCCAGTCCCCACAGGACCAGGAAGCGGCTAGGTCCCATGACAGCTGTGGACAATCACAGGCCTCAATGCTGTCACGTACCATTCAAGCTTCTATGTCTTCTAGGCCTGTGATTGGCTGCAGCGGTCACAGTACCAAGCCGCTTCCTGGACCTGAAGCAGCTACAAACAGAGCAGCTGCAGCTTTTTGCTCAGGCGGACCAAAGGAGTTGTTGTCTCCAATGGCAGACAACCCCTTTGGAGGTTTATACCATTTACACATCATGTCTACCACTTTAAAGATGCTAAATATTTTTTATTGTGACAAAAAATAATTCAGACAAAAAAACACTATTTTAATGTGCATAAGTATTTATGTCCTGAAAGTCAATTCCCTTTGCTGCAATTACAGATAGTCTCATGGGCTAGGTCTCTATTAGCTCAGCACATTTAGACACTGGGAGTTTTGTCTTTTCATCCAGACTAAATTGCTCCAAAGCTTTCACTTTAGATGGGTCATGTTGATGTACAGTAGTCTTAACGTTGGATTGAGGTCTGGAAGGCTGAAACAGGTTTTCCTTAAGAATTCCCCTGTATTTACTACAGTCCATCCTTTCTTCAATCCTGACCATTTTTTTTGTCCATACTGATGAAAAGTATCCCCAAAGCATGATGCTACCGCCAACATGCTTTACGGTGGGAATGGTGGTATTTTAGTCAGAGGCGGATTGGCCATATGGGCTGATGCCTAGGGGGCCACCCAAGCCCTCCTCACAGCCGCTGGCCAGCTACATATAGATCTGATGCTCTCAGCATTAATTAAGCCAGGAGCTTCAGATACTTATGCACCTGGCCAGCAACTGCAGGTGCTTTCCTGAATTCAACTGTATTACCGTCCTCAGTATGCTGGTAGGGCAGTATCTTATGCTGCACTGTGGTAGCTGGTTTTGCTGTATGGTATTTTGTGCTGCACTATAGTATTGCTGGCCCTACCTACTTCTATTGTCCCCGCCTACTTGTGGATTTAAGTTTCTGTTAATTTGGACTTGCCTACAACTTGGGGGCCACTCAGGTTTTTTCCAGGGCCACTTTATGTTCCCACTACGCCCCTGCTTTTGGTGATGGAATATCTCGTGATGCACATAGCATTTCCCGTGATGGCCCGAAAGTTCAGTTTTAGTCTCATCTGACCAGACAACCTTCTTCCATATGTTTGGGGGGAGGAGGGGGTTGCCACAAGTGTTCTGAAATACCCCAAACATGGTTTAGGTTTTTCCTTAAGCAATTACTTCTTTATGGCCACTCTTCCATAAACTCCTGCTCTGTTAAGTGTAAGGCTCATAGTGGTCCTATGAACAGAAATTTCCATTTCCGCTGTGGATCTTTGGAACAGTCTTTAAACATGGCGCCCGCTCGCACGTGCAGTGGGCGCCATAGCCGCCGGGTTTCTGCTATTTAAAATAGCAGAGACCTGCGGCACATGTATGCGATCAGCCTTAAGGCTGATCACATACATTTTTCCCTTCAGATGCCGTGGTCAAATGTGACCACGGCATCTTAGCAGTCCGGAAGCGGAAGTCGCGCGCTTCCGCTGCGGTAACAGTGTTCCCCCGCAGAGATCGGGAACCTGTTACACTGCTCTAATAGACTATATACCAATACAGGCCACTAGGCGGCAGCACTGTATTTAGCCATCAATGAACACAATGGGCAATCTAATGATTGACAGTTATTGTCACACAGGGTGACTTAAAAAAAAGTTTTTACAAATATAAAAAAAAAAAAAAGTTCAAATCAAACCCCTTTCCTTAAAATAAAAATACTTAACCAATAAAAAAATAAACATCATGGGCATCGTCACGTGCAAAAAATGCCCATACAATTAAAATATAACAATATTATAGGCAAACGGCAAATGGCATAATGAGGAAAAAAATAAAAACAGCCAATTCGCTATTTTTTTGTCACTTCAACACCCTAAACTTTTTTTTATAATAAGTAATCAAATAGTCGCACACACTTCAATTTGGTATCACTAAAAAGTACAGATTGCCCCGCCAAAAAAGTTATAGGGGTCAGAATATGGTGATAAAAAAAATTCTCAAGGGTTTTAAAAAAAAATGTGGGTATTAAAACGCAAGTGTGGTATCGTTGTAACCTTACTGACCTGGAGAAAGTTACCGCATAGTGAACGGTGTAGAAAAAAATAAAATAAAAACCTTTGTCAGAATAGAATTTTTTCCCAATTCTACCCCATTTGGAATTTTTTTTCACTTCTCACTACATTGTATGCAACCGTAAATGGCGCCATTAGAAAGTACAACTTGTCCCGCAAAAAATAAGCCATCATAAGGCTATGGGAACGGAAAAACAAAAATGTTAAGACTATGCGAAGGCGTGCAGTGAAAAACGAATATCGCAGGGTCCTCTAAGGGTTAAGGGGGAGTTCACATCAACCATTATTTTTCCATTCTTCTGATCCATCAGAGGAACAAAAAAAATAAAGAAAAAAAATGGGTCCTATAAAAAAAACAGGTCCTGTGCATGCAGGAATATTTGTTTTGATCTGAAATAACAGATCTCTGACAGAAATGGTTCAAACGGATGCCAAATGTGCATAAGTAATGCACAGGATACGTTTTTTTACAGGATGTTTTTTTTTCTTTATTTTTTGTTCTTCTGAGGGATCAGAAGAACGGAAAAATAACAGTGATGTGAACTCTTCTTAATAGGTAACTTAGATTGTGAAATCCACTGGAGACAGCAAGTAATGTTAGCACTACGGGTAAGTGAATTGTGCTTCGGCTCCAAAATCCGAAGTCGATTCATTCCCTAACTTTGTTTCAATGCTGTACGGAGACCGATACCAAGGTACTAGTTGGTACCGAAACTGACTTCGGATTGCTGTTTTAAAATGTTTTTCAAGTTGTAGAATCGAAGGCCGAAGTTCTTCACCAAAGTCTCGTGCGACTTCGGACTTAACAAAGTTCATACATTTTAATGCTTATGGACCTGTCTCCGTACAGCATTAAAACGAAGTTGGGCAATGAATCGACTTTGGATCCTGGATCCGAAGCGCGATTCGCTCACCCCTAGTCAGCACCATATAAGTGAGTAAAATAAAGAAAATAACAAAAAGAAACGGTTAAAAGTGCACAACTCATTTTAATGACACCCAGGTAATAACAGATACACAGAACTTCAGAATGGGAACTATTTTTTTCTACAGGACAGAAATCTGTGAATATTTTAAAACGATTTTCTTTTCTATGAGTAAAAAGATAAATATATATTTGTACCGTGTTAGCCAGTAAATATACGATGAAAAAAGATTGCGATTCCTCAGTGGTTGATAACTTTAGCCATTAAAAGGTAACAACCACTGAGGAATCTCAATCTTTTTTTCAACTTTCCTTTTCTTAGGGATCAGTTATACCCTAGTAGACCCTGGCAAATTTGTAGAACACAAAATGCAAACGTCAAAGATTTTCTCACCAACAGCAGAAAATAAGTCCTTTAGACTAATGGTTTCAAAAATATTCCACGCAGAGGACAGGCAGTTAGTGAGAGCGAGGAATGCTGGCACTGAAATGTACAACTTTTTCCACTTGAAGCAATCTGGTCTTCTTTGATATACATCTCACTTAATCAGTCCTACATCCGCAAGCCATATGTCTGGCATTCCCTAAAAGGATGTGTTGTTATAAGGCTGTATGTGAACTTTGTCTAGAGGGAGGAAACACGGGTTATTTATAAGGGAGAGCAGCAGATTTTTCAAGTTCCTTGTACAATCAGGGCCTGTGTACCTAACAGTGTACTGCGGACATGTCGGGTCACTGTGAACTGTACAATAAGATTAGCAGCATGAACCTACAGCCCTCATATACAGGACTCAATTCTCCATACATGGGATCTATACTGTATAACATGATTAAAAGGGTTCTACACTAATGTGAAATTGTGAGCATCTCTAGAAACGTTTCCACAGAAGGCAGCTGCAGAGGACCATACATGAGGGGAAGAAGGTACAGTTTACTATGTACAGTAAGAGGTTAAACATACATGTCGAACCTCACGGTACCAAACCTTCTAATATCTGATTATTTGCTACTGTGCACAGGATTAGAGGCCGAGTAAAGTTGGTCTTTCAAATTCAAACTCTTGTTATGGGCACACATAATGTCTCCAGGGGCCTAACTATAGCCATAGTCGCCAATTAGGTTCAAGAACATTGTAACCTTTTGTGGGGAATAACAATATGGTGGCTTTTTTTATATGGATTTTCTTAGATATGGTCTATGTATAGACATATATTTTATTATTGCTACTTACCGTATGCCACTGTTTTAATTTTTGCACTAGAACCCTATTAAGTATAGTTATGTCCCTGGATACTGCCCACAGTGGTGCCATAGCTTACAGATTATACACGTGTAACCTCACAGTAAAGGGAAAATTAAAAGGATTGTCCTTGATAATTGAAAGTTTAAGTAATGCCGCCGAATGCTGTAAAAAAAAAAAAAAGAATCATAAAAAAAGTACTGCATACTCCCATCTTTTTCTTGTGCCCTTTTCTGTAGTAGTCCAGTTTTTCTGCTGCTGTCTGTTTACAGACTACAGAGGTGACGTGCGGGTAAATGGCACATCACTGTTGCAGCCAATCACTGTCCTTAGCAGTATGCTGTTGAGCAGTGGCGTAACTAGAGGTCTATGGGCCCCAGGGCAAACTTTGGGTTGGGGCCCCCCACCCCCATCATCACGTCTTCCTGTGAGACCCGTGACCTCCAGCGCCGGGTCTCACTGACATTGAGCAGAAAGGGTTATGTATGGGGATGTGCGCAGCTGACTTAGAACCTCTTCCTCTGTAAAGACACATGCATCAAAAGATTCATTAGTATTCTTTCCTAACTGAGGTCCTTTTCCTTCATTTTCCTTTGTAAAAACTGAACAGAAGTATTCATTGAGGCAGTCAGCTAGTTCTTTATCTTCTTCCATATACCTTCCTTCTTTTGTTTTTAATTTGGTAATTCCTTGTTTTAGTTTCCTTTTTTCATTTATGTATCTGAAGAATGCCTTATCGCCTTTTTTCCCTGACTGAGCTCATTTCTCTTCTGCCTGTGCTTTAGAAGCTCTTATAACTTGTTTGGCCTCTCTCTGCCTAATCTTATAAATTTGCCTGTCATCCTCTTTTTTTTTTTTTATAATTCCTAAATGCTATCTTTTTGTTTTTAATGATTTTGGCCACTTCTGCTGAGTACCACAGTGGTCTCTTCCTTTTTTTGCTTTTACTGACAAGCCTAATGCAATTTTCTGTTGCCTTCAATAGTGCCACTTTTAAGTAGTCCCATTTCTCCTGGACTCCAATGAAACTGTTCCAATCTTAAAGGGACTCGTATACCACTAATCTAACTTTAGAAAAGTCAGTTTTTCTAAAATCTAAAACTTTTGTTTTTGTGTGGTGTGACTCAGTCACTGTACTTATAGTAAACCACACTAACTGGTGATCACTAGATCCCAAGCTTTCACCTACATTAATATCATATACCAAATTCCCATTTGTGAATACTAAATCTAAAATGGCCTCCTTCCGGGTTGGCTCCTCAACTACTTGCTGTACGGATAATCCCAGTAGGGAATTTAGAATATCTGTACTCCTGGCAGAACTAGCTATTTTGGTTTTACAGTTTACATCAGGAAGATTGAAGTCTCCCATAATGATAACTTCCCCCTTCAATGTCATTTTAGCTATTTTCTCAACTAGTAGATCGTCTAATTCTTTGGCTAGGTGGTCTATATATCACACCTACACGAGTTACCTTATGATAAAGCTGCAAGGTAACCCAAACTGACTGTAAATTGTTCTCGCTAACTTGTATCAAATTAGATTTTATGCTATCTTTCACATACAGGGCCACCCCTCCCCCTTCTTGCCTTCTCTGTCTTTCCTGTATAGAGAGAACCCTGGTATTTTTATATCCCAGTCATTACTCCCCTTGAACCACGTCTCAGTAACAGCCAGTACATCTATATTCTCAGATGCCATTATAGCCTCAAGTTCATTGATCTTATTCCCTAAACTGCGAGCATTTGTAGACAAGACTCTGAGCTTGTCACTTCTTAATCTTTGTGCTACTGGCATCTTCTGGCATTGTTCCGGGGGGCAGTTGGACTGCTGGATTATCACTCTTTAACTAACTAAAGTTACAGCACAGGAATTATGTGCACAGCAATCTCACAGTAAGGATCCATTCACACGTCCACACTTTGGGTCCGGATCCGTTCCGCAAAACACTGCGAACGTGCGAATGGACCCTAATGTGACAATGCACAAAGTAATGTCACAGAGTAGAGATACAGTAATTCACACAATGCAAGGATGATTTAGTGAGTTGCAGCATGACGGATTCGACCCTGCGGCGCCACCAGTCATCCATATTAAATACCAACAGAGACTGTTCTGTGAATTAGGTGGAGGTCATCCACTGCTTTATTAATGTATGGAGACCCTTGGCCGGTGATTACTTTAATAATTTAGATGAAAAAAAAAATCAAAACAGACCTCGCATGCCTCGCCACCACAGATTGACAAATCCCTTCCTTAACTGGAATTGAGACATGTCCTTAAGTACCAACAACTGTGACATCTACACAAATGTAAGAATCAATAATCTGACGTTTGATATAACAAAAAACTAACAGGTTAAGTAACAACTGAAGGGATGGATGGGCTGTTGGGTGGGTTCTTTTTGGTATCTTTGCAGACGACCCAAAAAGGAAGGAAATCCTTCCTCAGTGGACTATATTGGTGCATGGACCACCGACAAGCATTTGATCACCCCAACCAATGAGAGAAATCTCCTTAAAGTGTAGCAAAACTTTCAAATACAACTTGCTTTTAAACTATTACAAATGCCCTAAAAAAAAAAAAAGTTTAATAATTTATTAATTGATTTTCCCATCTTCATGTCAAAGTAGGCTCCTAAAGTTCAGGCCTGTCTATAGTGTTTTTAACTGTGTATTACTTCCACAATTCAGCAAATATAAGCACGCAGTCAGCTCAGAATTGGCAGGAGAACACATCCGCTCCGAAGCTTCAAACACCTCCAAGTTTTTACTCATTGGACCATATAGTAAAACCTTTTTTGAAATGGTCATTCATTTGTCCTTAAAGGTAGTTCCCCATATACCAGAAATGAAATGATTTAATGATCAACTCAGGGGCATATCTAAGAAGCTATCAGGGCATTTTCTAGGAGTACTGGGTGCCAAGGGATGTAGCAAAAAGTCAACTCTTCATTTACCAAGTCATTAGGCACTGTATTTTTAACCTCCATTTGGCATTGTTTATATGGACATTATAAGAAACCCTTGTAGTCAGTAAATAATGTAACCATTTCATGTTATGAAGAAACCTAAAGGTTATCACTAAAATCCTGTACATGCCCTATCTTTTCAGTAAGTAGGAAGATATAAGGTAATAGAAACTGAGGAGCAATGCTACTGTTACACCACCGGGGGCGAAGGTGGATCCTAAAGCTGTAATATCATTTGCAGTGTGTAGGGTCTAAGAGATTGTGTGTTCTTCACCCTATGTCTCCTCAGGGACGGGTGGACTTTGACATAGTGAATACCCAAATCACACTAAGAAGATTGTCGAGAAGCAAGGATTCCTTCCCAACAATTGCCTGCTCATCAGTGAAGGAGAGAGCTGCTATTACATTCAGTGATCTCCTCCACAGTATGCGGAGGAGTGGTCGCTAATGCAATTACTTGTTCCCATTTAAAATCAGTATTTGCTGTGCTGGCAGCAAAGCGTGACGGCACCATCTGTCACCAGCAAATGATGCTTTTTTAGCCTGAATAAAAGTTACGATTGCCCAATGAACAAGCGTTTGCTCCTTCATTGGGTAATCTGAGTCATTTTTACATAGGCAGATCATTGCAAGCATTCCTACAAACGCTTGTTAGAGAAGATCTGGCTGACCATCTGCACTTCTAATACAGCCCTTAGTCTTGGATTGGCCACGGTGAAGTAGCATCCCGTGCTTGGGAGGGAGCGGAGACGTAGCTGACGTCCTCGTCTCCACAGCAACCAGGAGGCGGGGAGAATCCGGCCGCGTGCGCCTCCTTAGCGCGGCCGGCGGCCTCCATCCCCTAGGCAACGAGCAGCAGGGGATCTGAGCGCTGATGGGAATGAATTGGCGCTCAGATGTGTGTGTGCAATGCGAGTCACGTGAGGCTGGCCACGTCACGTGACTCACCTGGCCACAGGTTGCCTGTAATTGGTCTTTCTACCTTCACCTGCGTGTTTGGATTTCCTATTGTGTTTTGACCTCAGCTAGTTTTTGACCTCAACCTTGCTGCCTCCTTGGATTTGACGTTACCTCTTGGCTTCTGACTTCAGATAGTTTTTTACCTTGTTTTGCCTTCTTGCTGTGTATTGCGTGACCTCCTGGCCTTGACCCTTGCTTCCTTGACTGTTACGTTTTTGCTCTCTTCAGTAGGGACCCGCTAGGGACCGCCGCCAAGTTGTATGCCGTCAGTTAGGACGGTCTGTGCAAGTAGGCAGGGATAGAGGTGTGGGTGGAATTCAGGGCTGCACTCTTTCCTTCCTACATAACAGGATCACAGGCCATACCAATTACCATGGACCCTATGCGTGTCCTCACAGATCAGGTACATAACCTGGCCTAAATGGTGCAGGAATTGGGAGAGAGGCTACAGCAGCAGGATCTGCTTCAGACCCCACCTGTTGCGGCCTCCTCCATCCAAAATCTGGAACTCCATGTTAAATTGCCGGTTTGTTTTTCATGAGATCGTAAATATTTTTTGACATTTTAGGAGAGCTGTAAACTCTATTTTCGTTTACACCCTCATTCTTCAGGCTCCGAACAGCAAAGAATAGGCATCATCATTTTTTTGCTGCAGGGGGACCCACAAAAATGGGCTTTCTCCCTCCCCACGGACTCTCCTTCCTTACCTTGTGTCTGTTGAAGCTTTCTTTTTTTTTAGGCTTTGGTTGTATTATATGACGAACCCGATAGATCGACTGTAGCAGAGTCTCAACTAAAATCTCTTAATCAGGGGGACAGACCTGTGGAGGAATACTGCACTCAATTCCGGACGTGTTTGTGTTGCCTCTGGCTGGAACGATCCAGCAGTGAAGTGCCAGTTCAGGGCCGGACTTTCTGAAACTTTAAAGGACATGTTAGTCAGTTATCCCTCTCAGGATACCTTAGAACAGACTATGACTTTAGCCATTAGACTGGAGCAGCGTATTAGGAATAGACAATGAGAACAACAAATGTTTCCACAGGTGGTGGTCGACCCTGATCCCTCACACCTAAGAGTCACATCGGAAAATCCTCCAGAAGAGCCCATGCAGATAGTAATGACCAAAAGGGATCAAAGAGGTCAGAGGGGTGCCTGCTTTTACTGCGGAGGGTCTGATCATTGGCTACGACAGTGCCCTAAGATTCCTCCATCCAGGAGATCACCTGGACCGAACGCCCAGAAGGATAAGGTACTCCCAGAAGTGGGTAAAGAGAAAGTGCTGTTACCAGTAACTATTTTCTTGGGCTCTTGCAAAGGTTATGGTAGGGCATTTGATTCAGGGTCCGCCTCTAACTTTATTGACTATAATTTTATTTCGATGTGGTACCCATATTGTCTCTTTCTGATCCTATCCACATTATTGCTATCGACTCCACTTCTTTGGGGTAATGGTACTGTAGAATTTTGTACCCCGGAGATAACTTTAACTGTGGGGGCTTGTCATACTGAAAATTATTTTTATATTAAAAAAATTACCCGTGGTGGTAGCTCTGGGCATGGTCATGGCTCCAGAATCATAACCCAGTCATCAACTGGTCCACGGGTGAATTAGAGAAATGGGGACCTAAATTTGATTTATGCTGTCTACCCGTCATTCAGGGATCAGTACTAGGTCAGAAACCCTTCCCCCATACATCAGTGACTTCGTCGATGTGTTTGCCATGTCCGAAGCCGAGTTCCTTCCTCCTTATAGACCATATGATAGTCCCATCGAGTTGATTCCAGAATCCAAATACCCTAGAGGTGGTATTTCTAATTTGTCCGGTCCTGAACGGAAGGCTATGAGGGATTATTTGAAGGAGAGTTTACTCAAAGGTCATTTTAGACCCTCGGTGTCTCCTATGGGGGCAGGCTTCTTTTTCGTTGAGAAAAAAGATGGGGGATTAAGCCCTTGTATTGACTACAGAGAGTTAAACAAAATTACTAAAAAAAAATCAGTATTCTTTGTCGTTGATTCCGGACCTGTTCAATCAGTTTCTTGGAGCTCAGTGGTTCACTAAACTTGATCTCAGGGGGGCCTACAATCTTATTCGAATTAAGGAGGGGGACAAGTGGAAGACGGCCTATAACACCCCTGAGGGTCATTATGAATATTTAGTAATGCCATTTGGGTTAAGTAATGCCCCAGCGGTTTTCCAAAATTTTGTCAACGATATTTTTAGACGATTTATTGGAAGATCCATGATTGTGTATTTGGATGACATTTAGATTTTTTTCACCTGACTGGGATTCTCATATTAGCCACATTAGACAGGTATTGAAGGTCCTTCGTGAGAATAAACTATTTGCCGAACAGGAAAAGTGTATCTTTGGAGTACAAGAAATCTTATTTTTGGGTTATATTCTCACACCCCAATCCTGGATCCGGGAAAAGTGCAGGCTATTCTGGAATGGGTGAGACCCTCCTCCCTTAAAGCGTTATGTTTTCTGGGGTTCTCGAATTATTATTGAAAAAAAATTCTGTTATTGCTAAGCCTCTCACCGACCTGACTAGGAAAGGGGCAGGTATACAGAATTGGTTGCTGGAAGCCATTAAAGCTTTCGAAACACTCAAGGGATGTTTTGTTAACGCCCCAATACTTGTGCAACCTGACTAAGAGAGGCCTTTTGTAGTCGAGGTCGATGCCTCCGAGGATGGGGTAGGAGCAATATTCTGCCAGGGGCCAGCAGCTCTCACTAATCTAAGACCCTGTGTGTTCTTTTCTCGGAAATTCTCTCCTACTGAGAGAAATTATGATATTGGAAATCGAGAGTTGCTTGCGATTAAATGGGCCTTTGAGGAATGGCAGCAATTTTTGGAGGGGGCTCACCATCAAATCACTGTACTTACTGAATCATAAGAAATTGATGTTTTTTGAGTCTGCTAAACGTTTGAATCCCAGACAGGCTAGGTGGGCATTGTTCTTTACACGTTTTAATTTTTGTATTACTTTCAGGCCAGGAAGTAAAAATATCAAAGCAGACGCCTTATCACAGAGTTGTTGTGCATTTCAACCTCCTGATACTCCACCTGAACCGATATTACCAGCAGGTGTCATTGTGGCTTCAGTCTCCTCCGATCTGACAACTGAAATAACTGTGAGACAACACTTGGCTCCGGTACAGTCCCCTACTGATAAATTATTTGTCCCTGGTCATTTACGTCTCCAACTGTTGGGTGAGTGCCATAATTCTGTGTTTAGCGGACATCCGGGTATTAATGCCACCAAGGAACTTGTCTCCAGGTTTTACTGGTGGCCTACTTTGTCTAGAGATGTTTACTCATATGTATCTTCATGTGCAGTTTGTGCCAGGTCCAAAACTCCTAGGTCCCATCTGGTGGGGGAGTTACGACCACTGCCCATCGCTAGTAGAGCTTATCCCCATGGACTTTATCACTGACTTGCCGGTGTCTGAGGGTAAGTCGGTGATATGGGTAGTGGTTGACAGATTTAGTAAGATGGTGCATTTTACTCCTTTGACTAAGCTACCTAATGCTAAGACTTTGGCCTCCCTGTTCGTAGCTCATGTGATAAATTTACACGGGATTCCGGAGAATGTCGTTTCTGATAGAGAGGCACAATTTGTCTCAAGGTTTTGGAGGGCCTTTTGTCAGAAGTTTAATATTTCTTTGTCTTTTTCTTCGGCCTTTCATCCTGAAACCAACGGTCAAACTGAACGCCTAAATCAGTCTCTAGAGCAATATTTGAGGTGTTATGTTTCCGATAACCAACATCGGTGGGTGGAATATTTGTCTGTGGCGGAATGCGCCATTAACAATTAACAGACGGTGAATTCGTCTTCTGGTATGTCTCCTTTTTTTTGTAATCTTGGGTTCCACCCGCGATTTAATTCAGTTTCGCCGTCTTCCTCGCAAACTCCTGAAGCGGACGTGGTAGTCAAAGAACTGTGCACAGTCTGTGCCCAGGTTCAGTCGAACCTGAAAAAAGCTCTGCATTTTCAAAAAGCTAATGCTAACAAGAGGCGCTCGCTAGGAGTACGTTTTGGGCTGGGAGATAAAGTGTTTGCTATCTACCAGGAATTTGTCTCTGAAGGTACCTCCAAGTAAATTTGCACCACGGTTTATCGGTCCTTATGAAATCGTTGAAATAATTAACCCCGTGTTTTTTAGGTTACGATTACCTGACTCCTTTTGTATCCATAATGTCTTCCATAAATCCTTACTGAAAAAGTATGTATCACCGGTTTCTCCTACACAAGAATCTCCGCCACCAGTAAAGGTTGCCAACCAATTGGAATTCAAAATTTCTAAAATCCTTGATGTGAGAAGGGTCCAAAATTAACTTTGGTCCTGAGGCGAGGTCTTGGGTGCCAGCTACTAAGATGCATGCTAAGAGGTTGGTGATAAATTTTTATCTAGCTCACTCGGAGAAACCTACTCCAGTGGTTATGGGTCCGGTGGCCCCTCGTGGAAGAGGGGGTACTGTAACGGGGAGCCGGCGTCCTCGTCTCCACAGCAACCAGGAGGCGGGGAGGATCCGGCTGCGCGCACCTCTTTAGCGCGGCCGGCGTCCTCCATCCCCTAAACAATGAGCAGCAGGGGAATGAATCGGCGCTCAGCTGTGTGGCATGCAATGTGAGTCACGTGTAGCTGGCCACGTCACGTGACTCACCTGTAGGGGTTATGTAAACTGGCAGCCTGCTGGCCACAGGTTGCCTGTAATTGGTCTTTCTACCCTCACCTGCGTATTTGGATTTCCTATTGTGTTTTGTCCTCAGCTAGTTTTTTTACTTCGACCTTGCTACCTCCTTGGATTTGTCGTTACCTCTTGGCTTCTGACTTCGGATTGTTTTTTACCTTTCTTTGCCTTCTCCCTGTGTACTGCTTGACCTCCTGGCCTTGACCCTTGCTTCCTTGACTCCATTACGTTTTTGCTCTTTTCAGTAGGCCCCTGCACGTACACAGACGAGGGACCGCCACCAAGTTGTAAGCCGTCAGTTAGGACAGCCGTGCAAGTAGGCAGGAATAGAGGTGTGGGTGGAATTCATGGCTGCACTCTTCCCTTCCATGTAACATAGCAGTAGCAAATGTAGTGGAACAACCGGTATCGGAAATCCAAGCAGCAAATACAGTAGCAAAGTCTTAAGGGGTTGTCCCACAAAAAATATTCTACAGTTTTCAAACCAGCAGCTGGATTTGAATTCTTTTGTAATTTCATGTAATTAAAAACTTAGTATAGCCACTTAGTTATTCAATAAAAATGTATCTGTATAGCACCACCTGCAGTTTTTTTTTTCTTATTTCTTTGACCTTCTTACTGAGAAGGCCGCACATGCTCAGTTTCATCCTTCAACTGCCTCCTGAGCTGTGATAGGAAGAGAGCTGCAGTAGAAAGGACACCCCCCTTATCTGCAGCAGAAAAGACACTCCCTTTGAGCTGTCTGAATGATATAAATCCAGGGCTTTTTTTCTGGTGGAACGCATCGGAACGGTGTTCTTCCACCTTTTGACATCGCAGGCTGCGATGTATCAGCGGGGAGGGACTGGGAGGAGGAGCTGGGGACCGCTGCGTTCACTGTGCTCCGGCCCCGCCACTCCAGTACAGTTATAAAATGTTATATCGTAATGCAGGCCGGCCAGGCAGACGAGCGGCAGCGTGACTGACTGACGTCACGTGCCTGCCCGGCCTACTTTATGAATGAAGCAGGCGGCGCAGGCATGTGACGTCAGTCAGTCACGCTGCCGCTCGTCTGCCCGGCCGGCCTGCATTACGATATAACAGTAGCCCTGTGAGTAGGATATAGTCAATGTTATACTACAGAGGGGGCAGCATGAATCATTATTAATTGAATTACACATTTTATAACTGTACTGGAGCGGCAATGGGGGGTCTGTGGATGGCACTGTTATAGGATGGGGGAATCTGTGGATGGCACTGTTATAGGATGGGGAATCTGTGGATGGCACTGTTATGGGGTGGGGGGGGGTCTGTGGATGGCACTGTTATGAGGTGGGGGGGGGTCTGTGAATGGCACTGTTAAGGGGGGGGGGTCTGTGGATGGCAATGTTATAGGATGGGGGGGTCTGTGGATGGCACTGTTATAGGATGGGGGGGTCTGTGGATGGCACTGTTATAGGATGGGGGGTCTGTGGATGGCACTGTTATAGGATGGGGGATCTGTGGATACCATCCACAGATCCCCCATAACAGTACCATCCACAGATCCTCCACCCCATAACAGTTCCATCCCCAGATCCCACATTAACAATGCCATCCCCAGATCCCCCATTAACAGTGCCATCCCCATCTGGGGGGTTTCTTTGCTGGGCTGGACTTTTATAGCCCCCCCAAAATTTAACTTGCATCCCTGTTCTCTAAAGGGGCGGTTTTAGGGGGCGGTCCAAGGGGGGGGGGGCGTGGCCAGGGGTTTTGGGTAGGGGCGTGGCCAGGGGTGGGGGGGAGTTCCACCACCTTTTCTCTGAGAAAAAAAGCCCTGTATAAATCTAACAGAGCAATGAATGTGGAGATCTCTGGATCCATCTGAGGTACAGGGCTGGTTCTAGCTTTGTTAGAAAGAGACTGTCATGTACTAGTCATGGGATAACCCCTTTAAGGAAGCTGAAGTCAAGGCTGTGAAACAGGCTACACAGGTTTCAGCAATCCAAGGAGAAAAGTAATAAACAAGTCACAGAGGCAAGAGGATATGCTGTTTTATGGAGGTACCACATGAGAGCACACAGAGTGCCTATACGCGTCTGTAATATGGACCAGTGGTGCAGTCTGTGCACATCTGGATGGTTCTGGGCACATCTGAAGGTATTCATATGCATGCTGGTTGCTGTGTCCGACTCCATCATGGCCATAATGATACCAATAAATTAATGATCTGCATGAGTTACCTAGGGATACTCAGTAAACTGAAGCTGCACTATGAGGACAAATAGCCAGCATCGGATATAACAGACTGTGTGAACATGTGTGTAGACAATAAAATGAAATACCGTATTTTCCTGCATATAAGACGACTGGGTGTATAAGACGACCCCCAACTTTTCCAGTTAAAATATAGGGTTTGGGCTATACTCGCCGTATAAGACTACCCCTCCAACGCTATTTACTTTGGCATCAAGATCTGCCGGTAATTGTTGGGCAATTTTCGTCTTTTGCCTCAGTACCATACTATGCCTTTCCAAGACTCTAGTACACCAGGATACAGTGGTGGTAAATCTGTTGCGGTGATCCTGGTTAGATTTGGCCCACTGAAGTGCAAACAAACGTATTTTATTTCGTGCCACTACATAACCGTTTTGGCGATGCTCATTCACCATGTCTGCTACATGTTTTTCGAGTTCTGGCCAATGTGGGGTGCCTGTTCTCAATGCACACTTACCCATTGGCATACTCTTTAATGCTTTTTAATTTGCTTTCCAGTCCCGAACCATCTTTTCTGTTACTCTATATTGCAGCGCAGTTATTATGTTCCATGGCAAAGTTTACAACTTTAAGTTTGAAACTGACTTAATATTTCTTTCTTCTTGCTGGTAGAGCCATGATGGGGTCTTGACTGTTAGCCATTTGTATGCTGTACTGTATGAACCGGTACAGATACTGGTGCTGTACTGTATGTACAGATACTGGTGCTGTACTGTATGTACAGATACTGGTGCTGTACTGTATGAACAGATACTGGTGCTGTACTGTATGAACAGGTACAGATACTGGTGCTGTACTGTATGAACCGGTACAGATACTGGTGACTGAGACGGATCCGCTCATATAATGCAGACGGTGGCTCCGTTCAGAACGGATCCGTCTGCATTATATTGTTAAAAAATTTCTAAGTGTGAAAGTAGCCTCAGACGGATCCGTCCAGACTTTACATTGAAAGTCAATGGGGGACGGATCCGTTTGAAAATTGAGCCATAGTGTGTCATATTCAAACGGATCCGTCCCCATTGACTTACATTGTAAGTCTGGACGGATCCGCTCGCCTCCGCACGGCCAGGCGGACACCCGAACGCTGCAAGCAACGTTCAGGTGTCCGCCTGCTGAGCGGAGCGGAGGCTGAACGCTGCCAGACTGATGCATTCTGAGCGGATCCGCGTCCACTCAGAATGCATTAGTGCTGGACGGATGCGTTCGGGTCCGCTTGTGAGCCCCTTCAAACGGAGCTCACAAGCGGACACCCGAACACTAGTGTGAAAGTAGCCTTAAAAAGTAGTCTTATACGCAGGAAAATACAGTACATCTAAGCACAAAAGACACTCATAACAGGATAGTTGTCTAGCCACCTATTACTGTAATTAGGTTAATTCTATTACATACTGCACCAATTACAGACAGACATAATAGGGCCAGGTTGTAAATGCTAAATTACAGTAGGAACACTCACACCCCTGTGATTCTAACTTGGGTCACCAGAGAATCATAAGTTTGGTTTGGTAGAACCACAGGGAGCTCTGTGGCTGCAACAGTATTAAATTGTCATATATTCTGACCATCTGAAATAAGGGCTCATGCACACGAACGTATTTTCTTTCCGTGTTCGTTCTGGGGGGTTTTGTGGACCGTATACGGAACCATTCATTTCAATGGGTCCGCAAAAAAACTGAAGTTACTCCATGTGCATTCCATTTCCGTATTTCCGTAATGTCCTATTATTGTCCGCATTACGGACAAGGATAGTACTGTTCTATTAGGGGCAAGCTGTTCCGTTCCTGTTGTGGACCGCAAAATACATACGGTCGTGTATATGCATGAGCCAAATGCAATATGGAAATACTGGTAAAAATCAATGTACAATGTGGAAAATATTTGATAAAATACTATATAAACTTTAAAAGACAAGTAAAAAAGTGCATAATATTTATAAACCTGTTCTACTAATTAATAAAATGTTCCCTGTGTTTGGCATTTTGAAGAGATCTGCAAAAGATAATTTCCGTTTAACAAACAACCATTATCTGCCATGGTTGGTTCTGTGCACATTTGCTAGAAGAATTAGATTTGGTATACTTTGCGTATAGTGCTTATTATTGCCCTGCCCTCAAATACATCTATTATGTCTGCAATTACTAGCCAGTGCCTCCATAACAGAAAAAGCAGCTACAGCGATTCCTAACTGCCAACCACAGTGCTTCTAAACAGAGCCAGAATAAGGGTGTCCAAAATGGCAGCCATAGTACTCCCATAACAGATTCCAAGTGCTCAACTAACAGAGGCACTGACACAGGACCACCAAAAGAAGAAAAGAGGAAAGTCCTCCAGCTCATCACACCACCGCTGACGGTTCAGGCCCCAGGAATCCAAGACGGTACACAGAAGAAGCCGCTCCGGAACAGTAAGTACCGTCTGAAGTTAATCCAGCAACTCGTCTTCTTAAAACCACATACTTTATTGGTCACTTTAAAAAATCTATAGGTACATGAATGTTCAACTAAGCGTTTTGGACAATAACATGGCGTCTTTCATCATGCCATGTCTCCAATACATGCATCCAGCCATGGGCGTAGGGATCACCATAGCAGCCATAGCAATGGCTATGGGGCCCTACGCCACTGGGGGCCCGGGCTGCCTGCTGAGGATTATTATACATTTTTAAATTCATGTAGTATAGCTACAGGGGTCGCAGGCCCCTCCAGGACAGACAGAGAAAGCACTATCTGCAGGCTGTGGGCGGTGCGATAGGGGGTGGCTGGAGGCAGAGAGGCGTACCTGCAATGAGGAGATGGAATGGTCCCGCTCCCAGTCTGGGCGGCAGTCC
Organism: Bufo gargarizans; assembly: GCF_014858855.1. Taxonomy (NCBI): domain Eukaryota; kingdom Metazoa; phylum Chordata; class Amphibia; order Anura; family Bufonidae; genus Bufo; species Bufo gargarizans. The sequence continues at coordinate 11,131,071 of NC_058086.1, forward strand.
TACTGGCCGGAAGTGGAAGAGGCGGAGCGTACTGGGCCTGGGCCTGGGCCTGGCAGCACTGCTGGAGTGGGGGTGCGCAGATGTTCAAGTGGCTGTGAGGTGAGGGCTGGCTGACTCTGGGACTGGTAAAAATTTACTCTGGAGTCCTGGACCATTATATCTAGGGAGGAGGGGGGAGCAGGACCCTGGAGGTCTGGACCAGTACATTTAAGGAGAAGGGGGAGCAGGACCCTGGAGGTCTGGACCAGTACATTTAAGGAGAAGGGGGGAGCAGGACCTGGAGGTATGGTCTGGACCATTATATAGGGGGGAACACGACACTGGACCATTATATCTGGGGAGGAGGGGGAGCAGGACCCTGGAGGTCTGGACCATTATATTTAGGGGGGAGCAGGACCCTGGAGGTCTAGACCAATTTATTGAGGGGGGAGCCGCAGGATCTCCAAGGTCTAAACCATTAAATTGTGGGGGGGGGGAGCAGGACACTTGATGTCTGGACCATTATATCTGGGGACGGGCGGTGGGAGATTTAGGATGGGTGTGGGGGTGGGATGTCTTGGAGGAGTGTGGGGATGCTGGGGTAGGAGGTACTGGAGGGGTGTTTGGGTGGGAGATCTGGAAGGGGTGGGAGGTCTGAGAGGTATGTGAGGGTGGGAGATCTGGGAGGGGGGCCCATAAATTTTTTTGCTATGGGGCCCAGTCATTTCTAGCTACGCCCCTGCATCCAGCCTATGCAACTGCCCCCGTACACTGTCCAAAACTATTTTGTACTATTAGTACTTAGGATATTCCTCCCAACAAAATGGACACACTCAATGGGGGACATTTATTAAACCAGTGTAAAGTAGAACTGGCTTAGTTTTCCTATAGCAACCGATCAGATTCCACCTTTCATTTGTGACAGTTCCTTTGGAAAATGAAAGGTGGAATCTGATTCTACTTTACTCCAGTTTGATAAATCTCACCAAATGTGTACATTATCCGGACTAAACCCAGCCCCCTCTTCCTTAACTTCCTGGCTCACGTGCACTAGCATCAAAGGAGGGAAAGGGAGGGGAGAAGACATGGCTTCAGCTTGACAGAAGAATACATTGCTTTTCTATTTTATTTTTCATGGTCTGAAACTGTGATATCTGACGAAACAAGAACAAATAAAGACAAATAAGGATATTATGTTAGGTTTTACTTGCTGTTCTTCTTTATATTTCTTTTTTGGATTCTGGTTTTAAGTGAATGGAGTGTAAATCCCTGCCCCTTTCCTTACATGTGACGTAAGGCGAGCAGGTCACTGCGTTGATGGATTTTGATGCCGGCGCATAGGGGAGCAGAAGTGCTGCTCTGGGGGCCACACGGACTGGATCCAGCAGCAGGGACCAGGTGAGTATCATCATCAATGTGGTTCTGCCACATCTGTTTTGGTCTAGGACAGGGATGCTCAACCTGCGGCCCTCCGGCTGTTGAAAAACTACAACTCCTAAAGTGTCCTAATAGCTGTAGGCTGTCCAGACATGCTGGGAGTTGTAGTTTTGCATTCACCTGGAGGGCCGCAGGTTGGGCATCACTGGTCTAGGATAACCGCTTTAACTTCTTGTTTTGACTGTGAACTCATGCTAGTGCACAGAGTCAGTCCCTCCCCAGGGGAAGGAGGGCCTGGGAGGAAGAAAGCACTTCTCTGACTGATGGATATCTGCAAAACTGCTTTCTGTAGCAACTTGAAGATGTCCATGCAGAATGGGCTAAAGACAAACTTTTGTTAGAAGGATATGCTTCTTTTTGTTGTTTTCCAGGGTTTAGTGGCCCTTTAACCAACTCCCATCTGGGCCATTTGCCCCCTTCCTGACCAGGCCTAATTGAGCAAATCTGACATATCTCACTTTATGTGGTAATAACTTTGGAACGCCTTTACTTATCCAAGTCTTTCAGAGATTGTTTTCTCAGGACACATTGTACTTTATGATCCCAAAAATTTTGAAAAATTCACAATTTTCAAAATTTCTATTTCTCTGCTTTTAAAACAGAAAGTGATACCTCATAAAATATTTATTACTTAACATTCCCCATATGTCTACTTTATATTGGCATCATGTTGGAAATGTAATTTTATTTTTTTAGGACGTTAAAAGCCTTAGAAGTTTAGAAGCAATTCTTCAAATTTTTAAGAAAATTGCCAAATCCCAGCTCAGGTCTGAAGTCACTTTGTGGGGCCTACATAGTGGATACCCTCATAAATGACCCCATTGTAGAAACTAAACCCCTCAAGTTACTTAAAACCGATTTTACTAACTTTGTTAACCCTTTAGGCGTTCCACAAGAATTAAAGGAAAATGGAGATGAAATGTAAAAATTTAACTTTTTTGGCCGATTTTCCATTTTAATCCAATTTTTTCTTTAACACATCGATGGTTAACAGACAAACAAAACTCATGTATGCAGCGATCCAGAAGGCAGGGACACCTGGGCACTGTCCCTGCCTTCTCTCTGGGTTGCCCTGCTGTCACTGACAGCGGGCAACTCGATTATCAGCTGCACGATTAGCATGCAGCTGCGATCTCTAAATGGACGTTTTAAAACGTGCATTCATACATAGAGATCCACCTCCCGGACGTTTATATGCAATGGGCGGACCGGAGGTGGTTAAAGGGGTTTTCCAGGAAGCTAATATTAATGAGCTATTCTCAGGATAGGTCATCAATATCCAATCAGTGGGAATCTGACTCCACAGACGGCCATCAATCAGCTGTTCCCTGCAGCCTCTGGCTCTGGAACTAGCACTCTGTCATCAGAAAGTGACCTATTGTTTAAGTCACGTTTTTATGTTTAACATTTTTTGATAATATTTTTAATTTTCCATCTATATATATAAACAAAACATAAAATCCTGCAGTTTTTGACCTGGCCACTTCTTGGTCTGTACTGATCACTTCACTGTAGTTATATCCACCATTCACAAGAGCTGATTGTCAGAGCTTCTCTATTCTTTCCTTGTATAACGACCTCTGCAGCGGTCACAGATCGTGCCTATAAGATTCTCCCATAGAAGTCAATGGGGTCCCCTCCTGTCCGTTGTGTCTATGGACCATGGCGCTGCTGTAAAGCAATTTTCTTAATGCTTGCTAAATGCTGTTAGAGAACAGCTCAGGCAAGATGGCCGTCCCCATAATCATGTTCAGAAATTAGAATTAAAAAAATCTACAATCAGAAAAATGAAAACAATGAAGTTAGACAACGAGTCGTGGATTGGTGAGTGCTGCAAGATTATTTTCTTTTGTTGCACGAGAAAAATAAAAACAGATTAGAAAAAAAGATAAGTATCACTATCTGGTTTTAACTGGCAGATAACATTTTTGGTGACACGTTTCCTTTAAAGTGGTTTCTGTATTCACTTCAATGGCAGATGAGCTCATTTCAGCACTGGAGGCTGCAGGGAACAGCTGATCGGTGGTGGGTGGGATATCGTACCCCAGATGATTGGATATTGATGACCTAACCTTAGGATTGGTCATCAAAATCAGAAACTTTGTAAAGTCCTTTAAAGGGGTTATCCCATCACAGACAATGGGGACATATTGCTAGGCCATTGGCTGATAGGTCTACACCGAGAACGGTGCAGGGAAGGTGGTGGAGGGCGCACTACGCATGCACAGCCACCCTCCATTCATTTTTATGGGGCTGCTGAAAATAGTCGAGCTATTTCCGTCGCCCCCATAGAAATTAATGGGAGCGGTGGCTCTGCAAGCACGGTGCGCTCCCATTCACTTGTATGCGGAGAGTGCTTTGCAGTGACCAGACCCCAGGAAACCTGGGGTCCTCCGGCCACCACTCTCCTATCTCCGTTCTTGGCATAGGTGCGGGTCCCAGAGGTTAGACCCGTACCTACCCGTACCCCTTAAAACGCAGTACACGGTCCTCAGCTGGCTTAAAAGGGTTCTGCAGTTTGTTCAAACTGATGATCTATCCTCTGGATAGATCATCAACGTCTGACCGGCGGGGGTCTGACACCTGGGACCCCCGCCGATCAGCTGTTTCAGAAGGCAGCGGCGCTCCTGTACACCGCTCATGTACACAGACCAATTGAAATGAATGGGTACGGGTTCAGTGCGGGTGCTATGCGTTCTCGTCATGCATTGCACCCGCGGGGGGCAAACCTTCACAAAGTGCAGATTTCATGGCAGAAAATTCCTAGACTGAAAATCAGTTCATTCATTACAATGGGGTTGAAAGCACGTGGATTTCTGCAAGCCCCATTCAGGTGAATGGAACCGATTTTCAGTCGCGGAATTTTCTGCATCGAAATCCACAGGGTGAAGGCGCCCTTAGTTTGGGAAACTTTATGGACTTGTTTTAGGTGGATGAACTCCTTCTGTACAGAATTATTGAGATTCATATGACTTGGACTTACCTCCCAACTTTTGAAAATCGCTAAAAGGGACAATTCGTGCTGCGCGCATCACGGCGATTTTTTTCATACTTGGCCATGCCCCTAACTCCGCCCAAAGCATAATTGCAGCAGCTGGGGATCGGTTAGGTGAGTGTAAAGTTCCTTCATTGTTTTACAGCATGTGGAGCCCTGAGACAAACATTGAAATATTAAGATTGCACCAAATAACGACGTTACGGTCTAATATACAGGTAGAAACCCTACAGACACTATAGTAAGGAGCAATCTAGTACATGTATTAATGCGCATTCATGTATTAACTCCCCAGGTCAAAAAGAGGGACATTTATGGAACAAAAAGGGACAGAGAGACCTGGGTCAATAAGAGGGACACTGGGAGGCACAATGAATGACTGAAGTATCAAGACCACTGGTATAGTGCAGCTCCTGTCAGCAGAAGTTAGAGGCAGTCGGTCGCTGCCCCCTTTCACCCGACTTTCAACCTGTTGCTAAGCAAACTCCCCCCTCTCCCCAGCCTCAGCCGCCCACTCCCACTTGTTGCTAGGCAGATTCCTGGCGCGTGACGTGTCAAAACGTTTCGTTTGTTTATTTATACATTGTAACCTGTGCAGACGCGCTGATTCGATTCCATTGTGACGTCAGAGGGGAGTGGCGTGTCCAGGGCCCGCCTCCCCCTCTTGTTTACCCTTGGCTGTGCGGTGCAGATTGTTATGAGCCTCCTCTGCTTGTCTAGTCGTCCCGACAGGCTTAGGACAGCTGCAACCTGAAGGACAGCTCGCAGGGCTCCCCAAAGCGTCTGCTGCACTAAGGCAAGGACCCCAGCGTCAAGGTCTTTATGGGAGGGAAGGAAGGGGAAGCAGCAGTTGTATTCACTTTGTGATCTGATCGCCTCCACACATCATTACCAGTATAGGACCGCCCTCTACACTTCCTGGAAAACAGGGGATCCAGCTGTGGTCAGACCAGGGGCAGTGGTGCTCTTCACGGTTACCCTAAACAGACCACCAGGAAACATTTTTTTTTGGGGGGGTCTGTAGGCATCTAGTGATCCTGGATCATTCTGACCCTGCGAACTGTGTTAGAGCCAATCTTCAGTATTTTTTACCCAAAATCTCATGATCTGTTTTGCTCAACAGTCATAGGATAGAATAAACTTACTGTATGGTCTTCATAGGATCCTTGTATTAGTCGTCCAAGAACCTAAAAGAGGCACAATGAAGACCGAAATCTCGACAGCTGCTGCTTTCATCACCAAGCTCCTCAAACAAAGCGGCTTGATTGAGGAGAAGCAATTGCAACAGTTCTGCCAGTCCTTGCAAGAGTCCATGAAAGGTAAGAAGCCAGTGCACAATCTATGGTATGGCTTGGCTTTTTACGTATGGAGGGGACATCATGGAAACGCCAATCCTTTGTGTATTTAGGAGAACACTTGTATTATGTGACTTGTTGTAACATATGGATGTTTCAGTGAGACTCAGAACTATCTCATTACCCTTCATGTAATCCCTGGATGAGGTTTGGTGGCTGATAGAAACCCCCGTTGTATTGTGTATATTTTATCTACTTGTATGATCCTGCATCACGGCACTGACCTCATTTCTAAGTCTTCTAGTGTCTCTTTGTGATACAACTTCTGCAGTGTTTGAGTTGTGCAGCCCATTTGATCCCTATTGAGAGGTGGGCGTAGAGGGATACGGATCAATGAATCGCAGCGCACGAAACATTGCGTTTTATAGCAATCAAAACAACCGGCCAAAGCTGCCATGGGCCTACAGCAATCCACGTAGCCCTGGCCATTATGGAAAGGGATTCATTTGGGACTGATCTTGATGTCTGTGATTGAGTATTCTGCTTACGTTTTAGAATTAGACCAGCGATCGAATAGTTAGGTTGTAATGAATAGTTGCTAATTTTTTTTGTTTTTTTTCTTTCTCCTCACTCCCACCCCCTTTCAACTCCAACCCCCTCACGCACGTCTCCTCCTCCCCCTCTCCACTCCCACTTCTCCTCTTTGTCTTCAACAGATCATTATAAACAACACTGGTTTCCTCAGATTCCATGCAGAGGATCAGGGTATCGCTGTTTAAGAATCAACCACAAAATGGACCCCTTGATAGGTCGTGCGGCTGGCCATATTGGCCTCAGCCACCACAGACTGTTCCACCTTCTTCCCAGTGAGCTCACAATGTGGGTCGACCCATATGAAGTTTCCTATCGTATTGGAGAAGACGGATCTATCTGTGTATTATATGACGGATCGCCAGCGGTGGTCAAGCCTCTGGAAAGCCACTCTAGCTGCAAAGATGCACTTCGGATCGGACGACACAGCCCCTCCAAAAATTACAGCATGATGACAGTTTCTAGTTAAATATGCAATTAAAAGAGCACTTTAATTGTACCATTCTGTGTGTTTCCCGTTTTAACTCTTCCTTGCCTTCACGAGGTGAAGAAGACATTGAACCGTCCCATCCTCGGCACATAGACCGTGTAGTACTGCCAGGCCTCTCCTTTCTTTGTGTTAAAGGCGAGCGTAGAAATGTAATTTGATATCAAAGGCTCTTATTAGGTTTTGTGGAACTGTATATTGTAAATGAAATATTGAGTCCAGAGAGAATTTATATTTTTGGATTACTCTTGGCTCTTTTTAATAAAAAAAACCCCTGTAAAATATGTTTTATTATTGTTTCTTTATTCTTCACAGGATAAGTGGCATATAAATTATTAATACATTAAAGGGGTTCTCCGGGCTTTTCATATTGATGACCTATACTCGGGATAGGTCATCAACATCAGATCGGTGGGGGTCCGACACCCTGAACCCCCGTCGATCAGCTGTATGAAGGTAAAGAGCAAGCAGTGTGCATGTGCCACCTCCCATCTCTCTTCCTGTTCACCGCTGCTGTCTAAGGCAAAGCAGCAGGAAGAGAAACGGCACATGCACATTGCGCGCGTGTTCAGAGAACCCCTTTGGGGTTGTTTACCTCTGGGAAACTTTTTTGCAGACCCCCCAGAGTGGCTGGATCTACGGTGGGAATCATACTTGCCTGATCCCCGCCGCTGGATTCCAGCTCCATTGCTCCCCTTCGGGCTCGGCAGGTCTTGGGTCTCCCCACATCAACATTCGGTTTGACGGAGCCTGCACACCATGTGTATTATGCATGGTTTTTCAGCGCATTTTTTCATGCGTAAAAACCACAGTTTAATACAGTACCAGCAAAGTGTATGAGATTAGACAACTCCTATGTACACTTTTTTTCTTAGGTGCGGAAATTGACCTATCGTGTGGATTTTGAAACCTACAGCATTTGAATTGTTAGATTTTTCTTGTGTAGAGTTCACCCTTTCCAATGACAGGGTGGTCTGCAGGAACTTTGTATCAAATCTGCACTAAAACCGCCATTAATAGTGGGGATCTACGTGTAGGTTTGGTGCAGATTTTGTATGGGTTTTCTGCACATGAATCTGCACCACATGCAGGTGTTGTAGTCACATGGCCAATGATGGGTCACGTGATGCCTGGGGGACATGTCACCTCTGTGGCCAACCATTGTCTGCAGCCACCACACGACCCGTGTCAAACCATATGTTGATGCGTGGACACCCAAGACCTGTGGCGCCTAAGGGGTAGTGATGGAGCCAGAACTCAGCGGTGGGGATCGGTTAAGTAAGATTCCCAAACACAGGTCCAGCCATGGTGGGGGGTCTTCCGAAAAGATCCTCAGAGATGAACAACCTCTTTAAACATATTGGGGGTCATTTACTATTCAGAAATACGCCTACATTCGTCGTATTTTTAGGCACAGATTGTGGCGCAGCGGTTAGTTGCGCTGCTATCTGCGACTTAGCTCCGATCACGCCATGGCCTAAAATTGTGGGTGGGGAAGGGAAGGGCCCCACAGGCCCGTCTCATTCATTATTTTCTACGTCTGTTTTAGGCATAGAAAATGGTCTAAATGTAAGATAGAAAGGGAGCCGTCTTACATTTAGGACTGTCGCGGGGTGCATTGAAGTTATGGAGAGGCCGGCTCCTCTTTATAACTCCGGCGGATCCACTGCCAGGTATAGGGCTTTATTAAGACCGGCGTCTAAAATGCCAGTCTTAATAAACGTGCCCCATTCTTCGCAAAACAACATTATTCTATGTGAGGGTGTATAAATGCAGACAAAAAACTTTTTATATATTTATTTTTGCACTCTCACAGCCTACAGCATTTGTAGGGATCTTTAGGCATGCTGTACATGGAGCACTTTGCCCACATGGCAATACGGGATCCAGGTGAAGGATTAGTTCTTCATGAAAAGAGCGTACAAGACCACTCCATCCAGGTGTGAGCGAGAGATTGATTCTCACGCATGCGCTGTGGGTTGTAACCAGGCTTGGATCACGTGCACAGTGCGCAGCATGTGATTCCGGAAGTGCTGGTCTGGGTAAGAAACTTTTAATGAGTACAAATTAAAAAGTTGTCACTCTAATCAAGGGAATGAGAACATAGGAAAAAAAAATCTGATACCCTCTTTAAGTTTCTCTGGGAACACATTTGAAAGGACAGTCTGCCAGTTCTTGTGTATCGCCAGCTTTAGACCTCATTAGTAAATGATTTAATTCGTTTTGCAAGCGCGTGATAAAAAACGGAATATTTACAAACAACATCTCTTAGCAACCATCCGTGAAAAACGCATCGCATCCGCAAGCAAGTGCGGATGCGATGCATTTTTCACGCAGCTCCATTCACTTCTATGGGGCCAATGTTGCATGAAAATCGCAGAGTATAGAACATGCTGCGATTTTCACGCGATGCACAAGTGATGCGTGAAAACCAACGCACATGTATACAGCCTTATTGAAATGAATGGGTCCGGATTCAGTGCAGGCGCAATGTGTTCGCTCGTGTGAAAGGGGCCTTAAGGGACCAATTTTTGCAGATTTTTTATTTTTTTTGCAAAAGAAATTTAAATTTGCCAGTTATGAATATGTCCCAAGACTAGAATTACACATCTAGTAATTGTAGTTTTTCTGAGCCAAACACAGGAGTGGACACAAAAGGGAGGTATCAATCTTCCCATTTTCCTCTTTTTGGATTAACTCCTGGCTTTGGTTAAAAAAAACACAAAAAAACCTGTGTGATTCAACCTAAGGGTATAGCTACATGTGGCGTATACGGTGCGGATTCTCCACTGTGGAAAATCCACCCCATTTATATTAGCAGCAAATTGGAAGAGATTTTAACAAATCTTATCCACAAATAGCAAATATTTTCCGTAACGCAATCCTTTTTCCTTTACATTTAGGCCTCATGCACACAAACAAATTTTTATTCCATGTCCATTCAGTTTTTTTTTGCGGACTGTATACAGGACCATTCATTTCAATGAGTACGCAGAAAAAAAACGGAAGTTACTCCGTGTGCATTCCGTTTCTGTATGTCCGTATTTCCTTTCCGCAAAAAAATAGAACATGTCCCATTATTGTCGGACAAGGGTAGGACTGTTCTATTAGGGGCCAGCTGTGGCATTCTGCAAAATACGGAATGCACATGGATGTCATTCGTATTTTTTTGCGAAACGCAAAATACATACGGTTGTGTGCATGAGGCCTTACTTGTGGATTTCCACAACAAAATCCGTATGTGGTGATCTCTTAAGGCTACATACACATGGGTGTGGGTTTTAAAACAGTCCAGATTTCCATCAGTGATTTGAGCCAAAATTAGGTGCGTCTCTAAACACAGAGCGGGAGCAGATCTCTTCCTTCTACCTTATCTCTGTGTAGTCTCCAATCCTGTTTTTTGGCTCACAATAACTGATGGAAATCACTGACGTGTGAATGAGGCCTTAGGGCTCATGCAGACAACCGTTGAATGTTTCCTGTCTGCAAATTGCGGTCCTGCAAAACACATATGTATACTGGCCGTGTTGCAGGGTGGCCAGCCTCTAATACAGGCATCCTTAAACTGCGGCCCTCCAGCTGTTGAAAAACTACAACTCCCACAATGCCCTGCTGTAGGCTGATACCTGTAGGCTGTTCGGGCATGCTGGGAGTTGTAGTTTTGCAACAGCTGGAGGGCCACAGTTTGAGGATGCCTGCTCTAATATAACAGTCCTATCCTTGTCCATATAGCGGACAATAGGACTATTTTTTGGTGGAACAGCCATGCGGAAAGGATGTGTGAATTCAAGGTCCGGATGGCTGTTCCGCAAAAACAAAATATATAGAACATGTCGTATTATTGTCCGCATTCTGGACAAGGATAGGACTGTTCGATTAGGGGCTAGCCGTTCCACAAAATGCGGAATGCACACGGCCGGTATATGTGTTTTGCGGATCTGTAATTTGGGGACCGCAAAACATCCAACGGTCATGTGCATGAGCCCTTAGGCCTCATTCACATCTCAGTATTTGATCAGTATTTTGCATCATGAATCCTAAATATAGAAAATATAAAAAAAAAAAATTTTTTATTCACTCTTGATCTTAAAAATGTATAAAAAATAAATACTGGTCTATGAATGAGGCCTTATGGTGGATACATAAGCAGCACACAACACAACTCAAGGTAAGGTGGAACTTCCTGGGGGAAGGAGCATTGGTCTTAAAGGGGTTATCCAATATCATAAACTGCCCCCCCATGTGCCAGGCCCCTCACAGGAAATATACTTACCTGGGCCCCCGCTCCCTGGGGGAGGGGGCAGTTTATGATATAGGATAACCCCTTTAAAGGATTCCATGTTACAGCACTTTTAAGTAGTCTCTTCAGATGTCATTAATGCTAAAGCTTGCCTGGTGTACACTGACACGAGAGTTTGGCGTGGAGATGAACTCGCAGATTTCTCGTATCAAAATCTTTCCTCCTGTTTTATTAACATGTGTATTGTATGGAACTATTTATTTTGGCAATGTGTGGCATTATTCATTAGGGCGCTATGTGGCTGTAGTTAAATGGGAACTGTGTGGCCTTCTTAGTGTTGCTATGAGGCACTATTCATTTGGGCACAATATGGCACTATTCATAGTAGAATTGCATTATGATTTTTTATTATTATAGCAACATCTGTAACATTTTACATAGAACAATTATGAGAATGGATGGACACTTGAGTCCTGTGTCATGCCAACAGTAAATCATCCTGAGACCGTTCATGTGTGGGGTTGTTTCCCATCCAAGGGAGTGGGCTTACTCACAATTTTGCCCCCAAAAAATCTGCCATGAATAAAGAATAAAATGTGGGGGGTTCAGCCCGCACAACCCTGTATGCAGGTGCACATTGCTATGGCGAAATACGGATACAAACGCAAAAACACAAATGCAATCGCACTCTGCAAACCAGCACTCTGCCCTGCCTCTATGCTGGATGTTGAATGGGGCATTGGTGTACATTTTGGCCAAAGCGTAATAAGCCACTCACCATGTCAAGGTCGCCTCCATGAGTGGTCCTTAAAACCAGCCTCCAGGGCAGACTAACTGGTCAGGTGTGCATGACTGCATGGAGATCGCCACGCCTCCAACCATTCCAACCATGGACCACTCATGGAGGCGACCTTGACGTGGTGAGTGGCTTATTACGCTTTGGCCAAAATGTACACCAATGCCTTATTCAACATCAAGCATAAAGGCAGGGCAGAGTGCTGGTTTGCAGAGTGCGATTGCATTTGTGTTTTTATGAATAAAGAATGGTATCAAAATACCCTCCAAGAGCAACTTCTCCGCCGATCAGATGCTGATGATCTATCCAGAGGATAGATCATCAGTTTAAAAGAACTGCAGAACCCCTTTAAGGTAGAAGTGATAATTGACATAACGTAGAAATTTTGGGTCCATGCCCAGGAAACTCCTCAAATCTCAACCCTGCTTAGAACCTGTGGTCAATCTTCAAAAAGTGGGTGAACAAACAAAAACACAGAAATTGTGATAAACTCTAAGCTGTTACATCAACTGCTTGTGCCCGCCGATGCCCCACTACTTTAGGTGGAAACGGGCGCCACTCCACTCACCCTGTGCTGTCGCAGTTCCAGGGATCCAGCAGCAGGCCCAGGCTCCACTGTCTTGTATGTCTTTCAGGGATATTCTTCACTGATCCTCACCTGCATTCTTCAGTGCTGCAAGGGTTAAACCCTCCTTTGGCTCTGTGTGCATCTGCTAGGCTGTTTCCAATGTGCTAATCAGCTTCTACTATATATACCCTGCTGTTTGTCTCATTCTCTGCATAAGCATTACATTCATTAGCTTGCTATATATTGCAAAGATGCTATAATCTGCTTGTCTGCCTGTGTTCAGACTTCTGCCTGATTCACAGATTCTGACTCTGCCATGCCTGATCTCCGTACTGACCCTGTGTTCCTTGACATAACCTCTGGACTGTTTCTCAGATTCACAACACAAACATTGTCTGCCCCAACCTTAGCTTCTGCCTGACTACGAGAGTTTGCGTAATCCCTCAGTGCTTTGCACTGGTGTCTCTGACCTCTGTGGGTAAACTGTCAACCACACAGGGACTACCCCGAGGTGGTGGCGGTCTGGTGGCTCCCCTGCAGTGAAGTCCAGATCCCTGTATACGGGGGTAAAGAGTGAATACCAGGGGACTTCCAGGATAACATCCTTAGGATTAGCCCAAAGTCAAACTGGGCTAATGCTTAGTGCTGAGCCTAACACAAGCACTAATTAGGCAAGAATGGGTTGCCATCATTCATAATTCTCAGCCCACAAGCTGGTGTCCAGCATGCCAGGGAGAATTGCAAAAGTCTTTAAAAAAGAGGGATCAACACTGTACATATTGATATACCATAGAAACAATCTTTGTGAAAAACAAAATTTGTGTCAGTCACAAAACATTTGGCCACAACTGTACTATGTAGTATTTGTATTATGGGCACGGTATGCATTATTGATGCATTTAATGTGTGACATAATAAGGGCATTCTGTAGCAAATGTAGAAAATGTTAAACACAAAAAAGAATCATTACTCACCTCTACTGATTACCTGTCTCAGCCATTATGATGCTACTCTGGTCCCCACTACTCTACACTTTTTGCCCTGGATCCACATGCTAGAAATGCCAGGAAAAGGCCTGATCAGACAAACACTGGCCTTAGTGGTGACCCACCTCAGCCAAATATGGGCAAAGCAGGCCATACTTGGAATTTCTGATGCATCAAGCCAGGACAGGAAGTAGATAGCAGAGGACACGGAAGAGGTGAAGTGATCGATGAAGATTAGTTTTTTTTTATGTATCCCCAGAAACCACTTCAAAGTCATTTCATGAATGTTATTATTGCTGGTCACAACTGCCCGTTTTTCTGAGAAGTCAAGCAAAGGGCTTATTAAACGCTAAACAATAGCTGCTGTTTTATTTTGCATATTGGCCTTAAGGCATCCCTAAATAATACCTTTATGTTAGGGGTAGGAGTGGAAGAGTAAATAGAGTCTTCAATCAGTATATCTTGAATAGTTAACTGTACTTTTATTACTGTGTGAGTTGAGAACAACCCCTTCGATGCCAGTTTTCTGGTGTCAGAAAGTTGCAAATTTTGGAGCAAGTCCCATTTGTGCAAAAATCTGACTTTTGAGGGTTTTGCGCTGATCTTTCAACTTTTATTAAAAAAAAAAAAAGAGGGCAGTGCAGGCTTCAGCTTAGGTGATTTATCATTTATGCCAGAAAACTGCAGTAAATACCTGAAATGTACGACTTGCGCAGCACAACTGTAAAGGGGGGCACTAAGGGGGCAGCAGTAATGTAAGGGGGCACTAAGGGGAAAGCACTACTGTAAGAGGGCACTATTGGGGGACTAAGGGGCAGCACCACTGTAAGGGGAGCATTATGGGGAAAGCACTAATGTAAGGGGGTACAAAGGGGGCAGCACTGCTGTAAGGGAAGCACTATGGGGTAGCACAGCCAAAAGGGGCATAAATATTGTAAGGGGGCATGAAGAGGACAGTGTGGGGTTGGGCGTCTATAGAGAGGCATTGGACAGAGTCATGGCTTAAGACTGTATCACACAACCCAATGTGGCAGATGATGATGTTCCCTCCCGGCAATTTCCTACTCGCTAGCGGAGGAGACTGCTGCTATTAGATGCAAAGGTCTCCTCCGCATCATGGGGAGGAGCGATCACTATGCCATCGCTTGTCCCCATGCTGTATAGTGGTTTGCTGGCGGCAGATCGTGATTAGACACCACAATCTGACGCCTTCAAACGATAATTTTTTAACATGTCAAGAGATTTAGGATTGCTCGTTCATTGGGAAATCGGCGGCAGTATTACACTGCTAGATAATCGCTAACTAGCGTTCATGCGAACGCTGCTTAGTGATCATCTGCCTAAAAATTGGGCAGTGTAATACACGCTTTAGTGTAATGCCCACTGTATAGGAAACAGCAATCTGTTGTGCTTTTATATACAGCAAGAAAATGTTGAGACACTATGCAACTTCTCTGAATGCAATGTATTTAACCTAAAGTATTTTATGGGGACACCATTTTATTGCAAACCAACTAAGTGGTGTGTGGATAATGGATTCACACTGTGTAATGATCTGTGTACAGGATCCACAGGAGAGGGCTCTGCAGCCCGAAGGGATTATTTAGGGACAATACTGACTTGTTGAAGTGAATGTCTTTCTGTTGTTTTCACATATACCAACAGGGCAGCTTGACTATCAAAGAGTCCTACCTGCAGTCTAGACTTAGTAAAGGGCTGTGCTTAAACATACCCACTCAGCCATACTTAGGACAGGACATCAATATTACATTGATGGGGGTTTCCAGTCACCCCAACTGATCAGCTAAATAATGGGGGACAGCACACCAGCTACATCAATGTCCTCTTCAATGTTTATCTAGGCACATCATCTTATACACAGCCGTGGCTGTGCCTGGTACTATAACTCAGTCCCATTCATGTTTTACTGGTGATCTGATGAACAAATTTGGGTTTGGCAATGCCTGAATAATGCTAGCCAATGAAGACGGTGGACAAATAATAGGGCTCCATAACAAAGCTTATTGCGGCCTGGTCCCCCGGGAGATTTGCTGCCTAGGTACTTGCTCATTATGCAGCATCCCACTGCAATGCAGGGGTTACACTGCAAAAACGGGGTGTAAAGCAGTGCTTTCATGTTACATATGCATTTCATATATTTGTGCTGATCAAGGAGTTAATAGGCCATATTTACACCCACCACTAGATTGGGCTGTTGCCTTTTCTATATGGAGAGGAGGAGTTTGGACAGAATAGTTCAGTGTGTGTGAGTCTAAGGGCTCGTACACACGACCGCGCCGTTTTTTGCGGTCCGCAAATTGCGTATACGGAAAACACGGATGCGCCCGCGTGCCTTCCGCAATTTGCGGAATGGAACAGGAGGCCTATTATAGAAATGCCTATTCTTGTCCGCAAAACGGACAAGAAAAGGACAGGACTCATAATTTTTGCGGGGCCACGAAATGGAGCAACAGATGCGGACAGCACACAGAGTGCTGTCCGCATCTCTTGCGGACCCATTAAAATGAATAGTTTCGTATACAGACCGTATGCAGAAAACGGCCCGTATATGGAACGCAAAAGACGTTCGTGTGAACGAGCCCTAACAGCAGAGAGGAGTGAGCACATGTTAATTGGGAGAGCTGAGAGAAAAGCCAGCCCTGGAAAGGTACCAGCCAGAGAAAGCCAAGAGAAAACAGAGAAGGCTCAAAAAGCATGCCAGATGTAAAGGAGGAGGTTTAGAGACAAGTTCTGTGGAGCACTGCTGTATGAAAAGGACGGGTGAGTCTCCATAGTCATGTGTCAAGGAGATTAAAGTCTTATGGTACTTGGACACACCTGGGAGCAGATTGGCCATCTGCATAAGAGAATATCCAGTTCCCACCAAGAACCTTTGGGAAGCGTACATTGTAAGTATGTCAACCTGTAAAGAAGGTGAAGAGCATAATCTGATGTTGACGTCCATCTTTTGGTTGCATTGTGGAAAAAGAAGTGATACACCCCATTCCTGGATGCTTGTGCAAGATTCAGATAGAGAAGTGCAGTGTAAGGAGAATTGCTTTAAATAGACAGCTTATTCATTCGTTGCCCTCAAAGTGCTTCTTTCAGATTGCCCAGAGAGCCTACCACAGATAACCCCATACTGCCTGCTAGCGATGCCCTATAGGGCCTACCTAAGAACACCCCCAACTGATAACAACAATCTGGCCCTTCATTGCAAACCTCTAGCTATTCATTCATAACTTCTAGCAGGAATAAGGAATAGGCTATAATAACAAAATGATCTTATACTCACCAATTTCTCCAGTGCTGATCTGGTCAGCTGCCTCCGCTTGTTTACACACAGTTTTCACAGTGACATGCAGGCATATGGAGTGTCAATGCTGCAGCCAATCACTGTCCTAAGCATTAGACCACTGAGGACAGTGATTGGCTGTAGCTAGGGCCGGCGTCAGCACCCGGCATACCCGAGCAAGTGCCGAGGCCCACTGTTCCCTAGGGGGCTGTCATGCCCCATTCTGACGATGTGCGGAGGTCAGCCAGGATAGCAGCACGAGTTTAGTGGTTGCCTTGGAGCCGTGCTGGATCCGCCTCTCATCAGGTGCACTGGGTGGGGTCTTTAGTTTAAATAGCACACTGCCCAGTGCCCTGAGTGGATTATACTGTTCATTCTGGTCTGGGAAGCTTGTAGGGAAGGTTGGCTGTCAGTTCCTGCTCTCAGAGATAAGTGTCATTTCTAGTTCGGTTGTTTGTGTCTTCTATTCCATCCAGGTTCTGTGCGAGCAGACTGCTCCTATCTCCCCACTTCACCATCTTAGGGAGTTCAGGGTTTTGTCAGCCCAGGCTGGAGGACACTAGCACACCTACCTTCAAGGTCTGCTGTGGGCTGAGCAGTGCAGGGAAAGAGGTCAGGGATAAGCTAGGAGGTGACCCTTCCCCTGTCTCTCGTCCAGAGCCTGGTTGGTGTGTTATCTTTTGTACAAAGTGTACGTCCGCCGTGACAGGGGCCCATTCATTTCTTCACTTCAAAATTGTGGCAGTCGCTGTCCCTTTAACATCACCCTGCCTTGACATACTGCCACTGTGCTGCCAGCGCATGATGTGCAGCAGACAAGGTACTACCAGGAGTCCCTTTAAGATTTTATAAAAGTGTTTGTTCGTGAGGCCAAATGGGACGCATCGGGCAGTTGCCAGCTTCTGGGGTATCCCTTACGCTTTAAGAGGTTTTTACGATATATGTCCCTCTTGATAGAGCAGGTTGTCATGAAGCCAGTTGCATTTCAGCAACGAGGACTTGGAGTCCCCTTTTAAGTATAGTGGTGCTGATACCCAGATGTAGGATTGCCAGACTGGTGTAAGGGTGGCCTAATGTACCTTGATGGTGTGGCTGTGCACGTGTCACGGTGCTCCTACCTGGATATTCTTGGATCTCAGACGTGGTCGTCCAAAGTAGTGCAAGACGGGTGATTAACTTGGAGGGGATGGTGAAAGAAATGGAGTCCAAACTTGATATAGCGTTGCACAACAGCTTTACTTGAATAAACTTGCACCAAAGACAATCTTCTGGCTTTATCTTGGTCCTAAGCAGACTTTGGCTTAATTTTTGGCAGGCAAACAATTTCAGACTGCTACATCTGACTGGATTAAATAGAAACTTTTCCTTTTCTGCTGTAGGCTGCAACTTAGATTTCTGTAGTCTGACTCTCACTGTAATCCTAGGAAACTTCTTTCTGGCTTCAAGCTTACTTGGCTTGTTCGGCAATGCAAGCCCAGGAGGGGACATGCAACCATTTAGTACTCACAGGCAGAGTCTGTCTAGACAGGTCGAGGCCTGCTTCCTTCCCCAGCGGGGAATAACCTCTCCCCAAGGAGGGTGGGCTCGACTAAGTACACAACCTCCCCCCTAGGAGGGGAAGGCTAGACTGACCTTCCACTAATTAACTAAACTCCTCTCTCTAGAGAGGGCTGGAATGGAACTAGGAGGTTCCTCTCCAGGAACACTAGCTCTGCCAATGTTGCCGCTATTTGCTAGTGAACCAGGCACATTACATCTTAACTAGAGTTGAGCGGACACCTGAATGTTTGGGTTCGGCCGAACTTCACAAAAAAGTTCAAGTTCGGGAGCTGAACTTGACCCAGAACCCCATTGAAGTCAATGGGGACACGAACTTTGGAGCACTAAAATGGTGGAAAGGGCTATCTACATTGTCTGTGGACAGGCGGCTGCGCTTCTCTTTGATAACCCCCTCCTGCCGTGCTAAACAAGCATTCAGACAATACACTGGCTGCAGGGCAGGCCAGCACCTCTAAGGCGTAAGGGGCAAGCTCAGGCCATATGCCCAATTTGGAGACCCAGAAGTTGAAGGGGGCAGACCCATCAGTCAGTACGTGTAGGCGTGTGCATACATACTGCTCCACCGTGTCACACGTCCCTGTAATGTCCACTATCCAATTGGATATCTTCTCTATCAACTTTCGATGTTCTTTTCTGCACCGACCATGGTGATCACGGGTAACGGGGAATCAGGGCTCAATGCCGGAGAGGGAGCATGAGAAAGGGATACCACATCCAAGGCAGGTCAATGGCGGAAATGTGGGACAAGTTGTTAAAGCGGAAGCATCAAAATAAAGGAGGGGGCGCGCGGCAATTACCCACTCCCGACTCGGGGAGGTAGTGACGATAAATAACAATACAGGACTTTTAAGATGCCCTGTTATTGGAATGATTAATAAAAAATTACAGGGAATGTCACTGGGGTATTTTGGATTTGTAAACGTTAGCCAGGAGAGGCCCTGCTGCCGCTTTGTTGACTCTAGATAACTTCTGCCTGATCGCACGTCCCTGTGACGTCCACCATCCAATTGGATATCTTCTCTATCAAGTTTCGATGTTCTTTTCTGTGCCTATCATGGTGATCACGGGTGGCGGGGAATCAGGGTTCCACGTCGGAGAGAGAGCGTGAAAAAGGGATACCACATCCAAGGGAGGTCAATGGCTGCAATGTGATCGAGCGGAAATGTGGGACAAGTTATTAAAGCGGAAGGATCGAATGAAAGGAGGGGGCGCGCGTCCATTAAAGACGAATTTTAGAAATTTAAGTCCCTGTCACCGATGCAGAGCAGGGGTTTTTTATCTGCAAAAATGGGCTAATGTCACCCACCAATGGAAAAGAGGATTTTAAAAAATTTGAGTCCTTGTCAACTATGCAGAGCAGGGGTTTATTCACTGCAAAAATGGTAAAATGTCACCCAAGAATGTAACAGATACTTTTGCACCCTGCTCCCTCTTTTGCTGTGCTGGTGCCTTTGTGCGACCACCACCTTTTCCTCCAAACTAGACAGGTCACTCACATGACCTTAATTCCATTTGGGGTCTAATACTTCATCATCCTCCACATCATCTTCCACCCACTCTTTACCTCTGCACTCCTTGTCGGTCTGCAGACTGCAGAAAGCCGCACATGTGTTTAGTCATCATCAGAGACATGCTGCGGTGGTCCTCCCATGTTCTCATCCTGAAACATAAGTGGTTGGGCATCAGTGCACTCAATCTCTTCCACTTCTGGGGCAGGGCTATGTGGATGGCCCACGGAAACCCTGCTATGTGGATGGCCCTGGGAAACCCCGCCAGCAGAGTCATCAAAAAGCAGAAGAGACTGCTGCATGACTTGGGGCTCAGACAGCTTGCCTGATTTGCAAGGGGGTGAGGTGAAAGACTGATGGGCATGGGCTGTAGGTGCCAACTCTGATCTTTCAGCAGGAGACTGGGTGGAAGACAATGTGAAGGAACTGGAGGCACTGTCAGCAACCCAATCTACTATCGCCTGTACTTGTTCTGGCCTCACCATTCGTAGAGCCGCATTCAGCCCTACCAAATAACGCTGAAGGTTCGGTCGCCTACTCGCACCTGAGGAAGGTGTTTCACTTGTGCGTGTAGCTGGCACAGATCGACCACGTCCTCTCCCTGCAACAGGAGCTCCACCAGCAGCACCACGACCCTTATTTGACGCTTTCCTCATTCTTTGCGTTCACCCACCAAACTAACAGATGGTTTATGTCAGGCGACTATGTAACCGCCAATAGTCAACAATTAAGTTCATTGACAATAAGGCTGTGCCGGTGTCATAAAGAGGAAAAATTTCTTGAGGTCACACAACAGCGTGCCAGGTGAATTTTATACAACTACTTCACGGTCACAAAAAATGTTAATTTGTCAACTAACAATGTAACAGCAGTATTGACTGGTTGTATTGGACTGTCAGAAATGCAGCAAAGGCTGCAAATGTAGTGTCTTGCACAAAATGGGTGTTTTTTTAATACCAGAATATAACAGCAGTATCCTAACGCTTGTATTGGACTGTCAGAAATGCAGCAAAGGCCGCAAAGGTACTTTATGAAAAAAATAATGTTTTTTTTCAACCACAATATAACAGATGGATTTAACAGATTTTCTTTCACTATCACAAATGTAGTGCAGGGCGAAAATGTACTTTTTAGCAAAAAAAAATAAAAAATTATTTGTCCCCATAGACTCTAACAGGATTTACTTGGATTGTACTTTACAGAAAAAAATGGGAATATGTCACCCCCTGGGTCCCTGAACTCAGACGGATTCCCGGTATTATTTTCCTTTCCCCTGACACATATGCAGTGCAGCTGCACTTAAAAAATGGGTATATGTTGCCCACTGAACTAAAAGAACAAGGTTTTATTATTGCCCCTGGCACATATGCTGTGCTGGTGCACTGAACTTGCACAAAATGGGCGCCGCCCATCTAACTCACAGACAGATAAAACTTATTTTTCTGTGTCACTGGGCTCAGGGCAGGGTACAAAAATGTTGCACTGCACCGACAAAAAGTTGTGATGTGAGATTATTTCTTTCCTATTCTCTCCCGCACAGCAGCAGCATCCTCTCCCTACACTAGTAACAGCAGAGTGACATGCAGCGCTACGTTACTCCAGCTTATATAGAGGCTGGGTCACATGCTGCACTGGCCAATCATTAGTAGGCATGGCTGTGATGGCTTCTAAGGGCACAGCCCTGAACTTTTACTGAAAAGTTCGGGTTCGGGTCCGGGTTCCAAAAATCCTAAAGTTCAGTACGAACCTGAACTTTACAGTTCGGGTTCGCTCAACCCTAATCTTAACACAACTGCTGCATAGAAATAAATATACATTATGCAGGACATGGAAATAAATACACATGATGACACAGGATACACCATTAGGGATAGCAGAGGGGTAAAAAGAGTGGTAATGTCCCCTAGCGGGGTGTTACTGATGTCACTGCGCAGGATGTCCAGGCGAGTGGAGCATCCGTGCGTGAGTACAGCCTGTACTGTACTAGTGGGGTGGGATCAGCAGTAATTTACAAGCAGGGCAGGCTCCAGCCATAAGCAGAGGAGGCCACCGCGTAGAGCGCCACCCTTGCTGGGGGCGTTGGCGTTCTGGAGTCTGGCCGCTAGTGGCATTGCGAGAGGTGTCACCCGCCGGACCCAAGTTCCCAACACTACTAGCGCCTGCCCCCTTGTACTTGTATCGCTGATCTGATCCTGTACGTGTCGGCTGCACGGGCATGAGTTCAGTCACTTCAACGTGCAATCCCGTGACCTCCTGAGGTGGGTCTCGCGGGATCACGGGCCGCAGGACGGGATTGCACACCGAAGACACTGAACTTCACTGAACTCATGCTCGCACAGCCAGCAAGTACAGACTGTATAGGTTCAGCAACACAAGTGGGGGGGGGGGGGGGGCTTCAAACTACATAACAGAGTGCAGTCTGGGGGCAAAATTAACTTGTGTGGGGGCAAAATTACATAATGGAGGGCAATGTGGGGGCAAAATTAGTGTGGGGGCAAATTACTTAGTGTGAGGCAAATTACATAATGGAGGGCAGTGTGGGGGGCAAACAACATAATGTGGGGCAGTGTGGGGGGCAAACAACATAATGTGGGGCAGTGTGGGGGGCAAACAACATAATGTGGGGCAGTGTGGGGGGCAAAAAACATAATGTGGGGCAGTGTGGGGGGCAAATTACATAATGTGGGGCAGTGTGGGGGGCAAATTACATAATGTGGGGCAGTGTGGGCGGCAAATTACATAATGTGGGGCAGTGTGGGGGGGGGAAATTACATAATGTGGGGCAGTGTGGGGGAAAAATTACATAATGTGGGGCAGTGTGGGGGGCAAAATACTTAATGTGAGGCAGTGTGGGGGCAAATTACATAGTGTGGGGGCAAATTACATAATGTGGGGCAGTGTGGGGGCAAATTACATAATGTGGGGCAGTGTGGGGGGCAAATTACATAATGTGGGGCAGTGTGGGGGCAAATTACATAATGTGGGGCAGTGTGGGGGGCAAATTACTTAATGTGGGGCAGTGTGGGGGCAAATTACTTAATGTGTGGCAGTATGGGGGCAAATTACTTAATGTGGGGCAGTGTGGGGGGCAAATTACTTAATGTGGGGCAGTGTGGGGGGCAAATTACTTAATGTGGGGAAGTGTGGGGGCAAATTACATAATGTGGGGCAGTGTGGGAGGCAAATTACTTAATGTGAGGCAGTGTGGGGGGCAAATTACTTAATGTAAAGTCATACGCACGTTCTTGCTATCGACCACAGAGGCATACAATGAAAAACAGAGGTGTTACACGCGACAATACGCCCCAAAGAAGCTCCTGTACTTGGGCGTAGGGCGTTTTACAGCGCGTTCGTACGCACTGTAAAACGCTCAGGTGAGAACCATGCCCATAGGGAAACATTGTTTTTTTGCCTGTTGAGCGTTTTACAGCATGTAGGAACGCTCTGTAAAACCCTCAGGTGTGAACCTAGCCTTTTTATTTGGTCGAAAGGCTGATTGGGGGGGGGGAGGGGGGATTGTAACGGGACTGCTGTAGAATATCTAAAATTAGCTGGTCAAGTAAAATGTTGCATGCAACAATCATTAAATAGGTGGCTGACAAAAAAGGGGCAGGTCAATGGGCGGAGTCAAGGGGGCGGCAAAATTAGCATTTACCTAGGGTGGCAAAAATCCTTGCACCAGCCCTGTTTACAAGGCACAGATTACATACAGAGGATTGATCACAGCAGGGGCGGAGGCGGAGCTTATGGCTAGGTCTACACGACGACATAGGGCACAGCTACACTGCAACATGTGTCGCGCGACAATTTTTATAATGGTAGTCTATGGTGTCGACACCGATACAACAGTCGCAGAAAAATCCATCTTGAATGGGTTTTTTGCGACTGTTGTGTCGCAGTCCCAGTGCGACACCATAGACTACCATTATAAAAATTGGTGCGCGACATTGGTGCGACAAAATGCAGCAGGCCTCTCCATAATGTCGGGTTATCCAGTGCCAGTTCTAGCTTCCTTGCTGTCTTACATTTAGACAATTTTCTATGCCTAAAACAGGCGTAGAACATGATGGCCGGCCCATCCCCTTACCTGCCCACTTTTCTAGACCTGGCGAAAGTCGGGACAAGTTGCAGATTGCTGAGCCAGCAATACGCCTAATATAAGCGTATTTCTGGATAGTAAATGACCACCTAAGGGCATAAAACTCATGCACAGAGGCAGAAAGTGAGTGCCTTTGTGTCAGGCTCCTGCACTCACTTTCCTGCTGCTCTGCCTGTGTAAGTGTTTAATGCACTCAATTTATGCCTCTTTTATGCCATTGGTTTTTGCTTGTGCTCAGTGCATAGGATCTTTTTTTACAGTTACTAATGACAATTGAAGATGTAAACTCTCTATGTACTGAACCTTCCTAGTGGTGGCTACCAGAAAATGCCCTGGATGTATATCAAGAACAGAAATTGGAGCTCAGAATCGGACCCCCCTCTCACCCTGGGTCTCAGAGCAATCATGTGGTCTGTCTCCATGGTACCTATGCCACTGCTGGAGTGCATAACTGCTGCAGAACCCAAAATAAACGGTACACCTCCTTCTTTGTGTGATTATTGACCAAGCACCGCCAGCATTTTTTTTATTTTGCCAATCGCAGCTGAATAGCATTAACCTTTTCCAGGTGTTCTTTTTCTCATTGTCCAGTAGTTTATTTTCTTTTGTCTTTCAGATGCGCCATCTAGTGGTCAAAATAAATATTATATCCTAAACTGTGTTTTTGGATTAGTGCAGGCATCCTCAAACTGCGGTCCTCCAGCTGTTGTAAAACTACAACTCCCACAATTTCCTGCTGTAGGCTGATACCTGTAGGCTGTTTGGGCATGCTGGGAGTTGTAGTTTTGCAACAGCTGGAGGGCTTGCTCCGCATCCCAGGACAGAAAGCAAACTACAACATGTTGCGGTTTGCTCTCCGGTACAGAAACAGAATGCATTTTGGAGCACTCCGTTCTGTTCAGTTCAGTTTTGTCCCCATTGACAATGAATGGGGACAAAACGGAAAGCGTTTTTTTTTTCCGGTATTGAGCCCCTATGAGGGATCTCAATACCGGAAAACTAAAACGCTAGTGTGAAAGTAGCCTTAAAAGGCTACTTTCACATTAGCGTTTTTTGCAGATCAATCATGGATCTGCAAAAACGCTTCCGTTACAATAATACAACCGCATGCATCCATCATGAACGGATCCGGTTGTATTATGCCTTCTATAGCCATGATGGATCCATCATTAACTCCATTGAAAGTCAATGGGGGACGGATCCGTTTTTTTAATATTGTGTCAGATAAAACGGATCCGTCCCCATTGACGGATCAGATAGCGTCTGGCAATGCTGAATCCAGACATATCCGGCAGGCTGCTCCGTGCTGAAGATGTCTAATGCTAGTGTGAAACACGCCTTAGGCTACTGTCACACAAGCGTTTTTACTGGATCCGGCAGGATTAAGCAAAAACGCTTCTGTTACAGATAATACAACCGTCTGCATCCATCTTGCTCCGCACCACATCGCTTGCAGCGTTATTCTGTCCGCTATGGGAGCGCAACCAAATGGAGCGGAATGCATGCTGGTGCACTCCATTCCCTTCAGTTCAGTTCTGTCCCCATTGACAATAAAGGGGGACAAAACTGAAGCGTTTTCTTCCGCTATTGAGATCCTATGACGGATCTCAATAGCGGAATTGAAAAAACTGATTTATGCTATGTAGTTTGTGCCCCAAGCATAACATTGTATTTGCATCTATGTAAAATGTGTGTTTTGCACTAGTCTGCTTTGACTGTACACCAGTTGGTTCCTCCACAAAGGACTTTTTCTCCCGGCTAAAATAATGGATCTTTGACGGAACTACCAAAAAGGCTGAATGCACATGGCCGTGGAACACGGACGTGAGCGGTCCGTGGTATCCCGGCCTGGCATCCTGCTGACAGCAGGAGCGCATGGCGTCATTGGTTGCTATGATGCCGTGCGCTTTATGCCGCTGCTGCACTACAGTGATACACTGGTATGATCTATACGACTGTATTACTGTAGTGCAGCGGCAGCATGAAGCGCACGGCGTCATAGCAACCAATGACGCCGTGCGCTCCTGCTGTCAGCAGGATGCCAGGCCGGGATACCACGGACCGCTCACATCCGTGTTCCATGGCCGTGTGCATTCGGCCAAAGGGATGCAAAATGAGCATTTAGGCCTCTTTCACACTTGCGTTGTCCGGATCCGGCGTGTACTCCACTTGCCGGAGGTACACGCCGGATCCGGAAAAACGCAAGTGTACTGAAAGCATTTGAAGACGGATCCGTCTTCAAAATGCGTTCAGTGTTACTATGGCAGCCAGGACGCTATTAAAGTCCTGGTTGCCATAGTAGTAGTGGGGAGCGGGGGAGCAGTATACTTACCGCCCATGCGGCTCCCGGGGCGCTCCAGAATGACGTCAGAGAACCCCATGCGCATGGATGACATGCCATGCGATCACGTCATCCATACGCCTGGGGCGCCCTGACGTCACTCTGGAGCGCCCCGGGAGCCGCACGGACGGTAAGTATGCTGCTCCCCCGCTCCCCGCTACACTTTACCATGGCTGCCAGGACTTTAGCGTCCCGGCAGCCTGGTAACCATTGAGAAAAAGCTAAACGTCGGATCCGGCAATGCGCCGAAATGACGTTTAGCTTAAGGCCGGATCCGGATCAATGCCTTTTAATGGGCATTCATTCCGGATCCGGCCTTGCGGCAAGTCTTCAGGATTTTTGGCCGGAGCAAAAAGCGCAGCATGCTGCGGTATTTTCTCCGGCCAAAAAACGTTCCGTTCCGGAACTGAAGACATCCTGATGCATCCTGAACGGATTTCACTCCATTCAGAATGCATTAGGATAAAACTGATCAGGATTCTTCCGGCATAGAGCCCTGACGACGGAACTCTATGCCGGAAGAAAAGAACGCAGGTGTGAAAGAGCCCTAACATGCTCAAAGTAAAGGATCTGTTATTTTTATTTTTCTCTTCTTCTGAAGGATCAGAACGATGTGAAATGTAAACAGCACTAAGGTTATGCTGACACCTAGTGGCCAATGGTGTTAGTGCTGATGGATAATATGCTGTTGGGGGCACAGGAAATGTTGGGTCACATTATGCAGGTCTTCGAGCTATAGTGAAGCCCCATGGTGATAAATGAGACTGCAGGCAAACCTCATGTTAAGGCACGGAAATTCCGGAGGCTGAGAGAGAAGCCATACTCAACATGGAGATACTGGGGCACATTTACCATTGTGTTTGCACCTGAGTAAAAAGCCTGTTTCCAACTCTTATTTTTTAAAGAGGTTGTCCAGGTTTTTTTAATATTGATGACCTATCCTCAGGATAAGTCATTAATATCAGATCGGTGGGGGTCCAATACCTGGTACCCCTGCCAATCAGTGGTATGATGAGACAGCAGCTGATCGGCTGGGGTGCCGGGTGTCGGACCCCCACCGATCTGATATTGATGACCTATCCTGAGGATAGGTCATCAATATTAAAAGCCCGGAGAACCCCTTTAAGTTTCATTTACAAAATAATTTTGCATCTGTTTTGGTGGCATTTGCGCCTGTTGCACCTACTTTGAGTTTTAAGACAAATTCAGAAGATATCAAACTTTTGCGTCTATTTTTTGACCTGTTTAAGGGTCCATTCACAAATCCGCAATTTCGTTCTGCATTTTACCGAACGGAATTGCGGACCCATTCATTTCAATGGATGGACACTTCCGGGTCCGCAATTCCGATCCCGAAAAAAAAAATAGAACATGTCCTATTCTTGTCCGCAATTGCGGACAAGAATAGGCATTTTCCATTAAATGCCGGCGATGTGCGGTCTGCAAAATGCAGAACGCACATCGCCGATGTCCTTGTTTTGCGGATCCACGGATCAGTGGATCCACAAAACACACACGAATGGGCCCAAAGTATACGTGCCTTATTTTGCACCTGATTTAGTTGTAAAAACAGACTAATTTATACTGCAGGGCAGGTGTACTTTTCTGTCTCTGTATTGAGTGAGGAGTTGCGCCAAATTTTGCCTGCTTTCATTGAGACGTGCGCCTAATTTCAGCTCACTTTTATTTAAGTTTTAAGCGTCACAATTATGTGGATACTAAGTAGACAAGTCGTATTGAATATGAACCTGTCTTACAAGAAAACAACCACTAGATGTCAGACTTAAACCAAAAAATTAAAAAATGATTTTTTAAGGGATAATAATTGAGGCGCAAACATTGCCAATACGCCTGTTTTTATTTTTTACTCCCAAAAATAGGTGAGCTTGATAAATATGCCTCACTGAGATGAGACACGCTGCAGATATTCCTGAGTGTAACTTGCTAGTAGTAGAGGTGAGCCACACTAGCCATATCAGTGTGCCACTTTAGTGTGCACACGCAGCCCGTGCCCCTATTGCGGCTCATAAACAGCGGGTCCACAATATATGGGCATCGGCCATATGCTCACCATTTCACGGATGTCGACCGATTGAATGGGTTTGCAATCCGGAAGATACTGTGCAGAAGAACAGAGCAGAGGGCCACGGAAGCACTACTGAGTGCTTCCGTGGCATGTCAGTCTGTGCCTCTGCACTGCAAAACAATTGAACATGCTCTATATTTTGCGGTGCAGACGGATCGCGGGCCCATTTAAGTTGAATGGGTCTGCATCCATCAGCACCGACCACACGTTGGGGACTGCAAATTGTGGTCCCCTATGCATGGCACGGGTGGCACACATTCGTGTGCATGAGCTCTAAGTTGCATCTGAGCAGCACAGAGGGTTTGAGGACAGAACAGGGCCATCTAGCCCCTGCATCCTGGAGGCAGTCTGTTAAGTTCTCATCTGGGGAGAGGGATCTGCTAAGCCTCAGGTCTGGACAAGTTGCACTAGTGCAGCAGGGTTAAAGAACAGATGTAGCAGAGCCAGTGAGACAGCAGAACTGGAAAAGTAAGGCACATGGACATGGGTGCATTTTTTTGTGTGGATTTCTGTGCATTTCCGCCCCAAAAAAACACACTTGTGGGTTTTGGTGCAGATTTTCTGCAGCTCTCATCCTTGCATTAAAAATAGTTAAATCTGTACAAAACAAATTACCCAAAAAATTGACATGCTGTTGATTTCAAAATCCGCACAGCGGGTCAAATTCCGCAAGGAGGACAAAAGCAAAGTGCATATGAAATGTGTCTGATCTCCTCCACTTTGCTGGTGCTGTATCACCCTGCGTTCTTTCTGCATGGGAATCTGCATGGAAAAAACACACATAACTCACAGTGTGCAGTTAGCCTAACTAAGCTGGTGATGTAGCAGAGCTGTAAATGTTGCAGAGCTAGAGATGTGACAGAGCTGGCGATGTAACACAATTGTAGAAGTAGGAGGTGGTGATGCAACAGAACTATAGATGTACTAGAGTTAATAATGTAGCGGAGCAGAAGATGCAGAGTCTGTGATGTAGCAGAGTGGGAGAAGTTGCAGAAGTAGGTATGTAGCAGAGCTGAAGATATTGCACACCCTTTGTGATAAAACCTCTAAATATGGTCTGGCCGTGGCAATTAACTTCAGTAGTCACACAATTGACTATGGTCCTTCTGTTTGCAAAGTGTCACATGATCTGTCACATGATGTGAATATAAATACACCTGCTCTTAAAGGGCCCTGAGCCTGCAATTCTACTAAGTAAAAAGTTGTCAAAAAGTATAAATCAGGTTGGGTTATAAAAATACCCCAAATATTGAACATCTCACAGAGATGATAACAAATTGGACAGAATAAGTACAGACCAGATGAAGGAAGGACAACCACCGAAACTGAAAGACCAGACAAGGAGGCCATTAATCAGACATTTAAAAGGGGTTTCCAAGATTTTCTAACTGATGACCTATCCTCAGGTTGGTCATCAATATCAGATAGGCGGGGGCCCAACACCTGGCAAACCTGCTGATCAGCTGTTTGAAGAGGCTGCGACACTCCGGTAAGCAACGTGACGTCCCCGCAGTGTACCGATACCAATAGTAAGCAGAGCCGCTATGCAATAGATGGCGCTGTGCTTGGTATCGCAGCTCTGCCCTTTTACTAGAATGGAACTGAGCTGCGCTTAGGCCATGTGACCAATGAACATGACATCACAAGCCTAGGAGGAGGCCACGGCGCTCACATAAACTCGCTGTCCCCCACCAATCAGTCATTGATGACCAATCCTGACCGATCATCAATATTAATCACCCAGAAAACCCCTTTAAAGGGGTTATCCAAGATCTATAATGCCCCCCATATGCCTGGGCCCCTCACAGAGGTTGTATATACCTTGCTCCCCGACACCCGCATCGCTTTTCATACTGACACGGCTGTCGCTGCATCTCCCCATCGTGTGGATGAAAACATCTGGCACCTGGGGGGCAGCAAATAGCAGGCCGCAACAGAGACGAGCCTCCCTAGTGTCACCCGCGATGCTAGCGAGGCTCATTCCTATCATGGCCTGCTATTGGCTGCCTCTTTTCCCCGACGGGGGATATTTTAATTCGCTCAATGGGGAGATGCGGCAGCGGCGGTGCTGGTATGAGAAGTGATGTTCGGATGTCTGCCCTATCAACTTTCAATGTTATTTTCAGCCAAAACCATTTAGACCATGTGTAACGGAAAATAAAGGGTCGATTCCGGAGAAGGAGCCTGAGCAACGACTACGGCTATACTTATTAGGTATAATTAGGTGCGAGCCTGCAGGTGAGCTGACCCTGTAAATGATTTTAGGTGCGGGCCTGCAGGTGAGCTGACCCTGTAAAAGATTGTAGGTGAGGGCCTGCTGGGTGAGCTGACCCTATAAAAGGTTGTAGGTGAGAGCCTGCAGGTGAGCTGACCCTCTAAAACATTATATGCGAGGGCCTGCAGATGAGCTTACCCTGTAAAAGATTGTAGGTGAAGGCCTGCTGGTGAGTTGACCCTATAAAAAATTATATGCGAGGGCCTGCTGGTGAGCTGACCCTGTAAAAGATTGCAGATGATGGCCTGCTGGTGAGCTGACACTGTAAAAAATTATATGCGAGTTACTGGTGAGCTGACCCTGTCAATTATTATATGCGAGGGCCTGCTGGTGAGCTGACCCTGTAAAAGATTGTAGGTGAGGGCCTGCTGGAGAGCTGACCCTCTAAAAGGTTGTAGGTGAGAGCCTGCAGGTGAGCTGACCCTCTAATACATTATATGCAAGGGCCTTCAGGTGATCTGACCCTGTAAAAGATTGTAGGTGAAGGCCTGCTGGTGAGCTGACCCTATAAAAGATTTACAGTGCGGGCCTGCTGGTGAGCTGACCCTGTAAAAGATTGTAGGTGAGGGCCTGCTGGTGAGCTGACCCTATAAAAGGATGTAGGTGAGGGCCTGCAGGTGAGCTGACCCTCTAAAACATTATATGCGAGGTCCTGCAGATGAGCTCACCCTGTAAAAGATTGTAGGTGAAGGCCTGCTGGTGAGCTGACCCTATAAAATATTATATGCGAGGGCCTGCTGGTGAGCTGACCCTGTAAAACATTTTGTGCGAGGGCCTGCAGGTGAGATGACCCTGTAAAAGATTGTAGGTGAGGGCCTGCTGGTGAGCTGACACTGTAAAAAGTTATATGCGAGTTGCTGGTGAGCTGACCCTGTCAAACATTATATGCGAGGGCCTGCTGGTGAGCTGACCCTGTAAAAAATTATATGCGAGGGCCTGCTGGTGAGCTGACCCTGTAAAACATTATATGCGTGGGCCTGCTGGTGAGCTGACCCTCTAAAAAATTATATGCAAGGGCCTGCTGGTGAGCTGACCCTCTAAAAAATTATATACGAGGGCCTGCAGCTGAGCTGACCCTGTAAAAGATTATATGCGAAGGGCCTTGTCCAGGCCTTGTTCATTTGTCAATCCAGGCCTTGTTTATTTATATAAGAGTCAACCTGTCAGCATTTTCAGTTGACAGGCAGATACACTTATCTGTTATAATGCCACCAGCAGCACTAAATACCCACTCAGACAAAACGCTGGCAGCAGGGCAGGCCAGCACCTCCGTAGTTTGTGCCACGTGTTCAGCTTGGACACCCAGTAGTTGTAAGGCACTGAGGGCTCATTGAGGACGCTGACATGTTCTGCTATTTACTCCTTCACCATCTTCCAAAATGTTTTCCTCCTTGTGACACTAGGCCGCGCATCAGGGTGAGGGTACTAGCGGGGTGCCATGAAACGGTCCCAGGCTTTGGAGAGTGTTGCCCTGCCTCTGTTGGAACTGCTGGGTGTTCTCCTTGTCTCCCCTCCTCGGTTGGCCAAAGAACTACGGACTCTGCTGCCAGCATTGTCAGATGGAAATTTTTGGAGCAATTTTTCAACAAGGATCTTCTGGTATTGCACAGTTTTGCTCATCCTCTTCAGCAGAGGTATTAGAGATGAGAAGTTCTCTTTGTAGCGGGGGTCGAGAAGGTTGAACAACCATTAATCCGTGTTGTCTAAAATTTGTATAACGCGTGGGTCGCGGGAAAGGCCTAGGTATCCTGCTTATGAATATTCCTACCTGCAAGGTCTATTCATATTGATAGGTAGTCAGGGCCCGGATTAGTGTTGTCTAGGAGGTGACCTGTTTCTTCCCTAGTTTCCAGGCCCAGTTACTGTTCCCCTTCCCCCCACACTGATCGTGACAATCACCCTGTGTAATGTCTTCCCCCATTTCCACCTCTTCCACATGCAAAGCGTCGTCCTTAATTGTAGCGTTTGAGTAGACACAGAAGTGGGATGGTTATGCTGATAATAGCGTTATCGCCACTCACCATCTGTGTGAGCTTCCCGAGCTCCAAAACCGCCATCAAGTTACGGCCATTATCAGACACAACCATGCCTGGTTCTAGGTTAAGTGTCTGGTCTCTTATCCTCTGCCACAGTTGTGCGGCGGTGTGCTGTTTGTCCCCTTAGCACATCAGCTTCAGCACGGCCTGTTGCCGCTGGTTGGAGCCACTAACGTAGGTGGTGGTGGAAACCCTGATGGAATTAGGGCCCACAATCCTTGGCGTCACTAGCACCTGTGCCATCCCAGGGTACGACTCGCTCCCGGCCTCCACAACATTCACCCAGTGTGCTGCCAGGGAACTGTAGAGTCTGTGGCCGAATGCACTTGTCCATCTGTCTGTGGTTAAGTGGACCTTCCCAGTAACTGCACTGGTCAGGGCTTGTGTGATGTTACGGGACACATGTTGGTGTAAGGCAGGCACGGTACACCTTGAAAAATAGTGGCAGCTGAAGACTGCGTAACGCGGTGCCGGCCACCGACATCAGGCTGCAGAAGGCTTCAGTGTCCACCCAAAAAAATTGCAACATTTCCAGGGCCAGTAATTTGGAAAGCTGCACATTTAGTGTTATGGCCTGTGGGTGGGTGGCTGGGTATTTGCGCTTGCATACAAAGGCCTGGGTAAGGACATTTGGATGCTGCGCTGGGACACGAAAGTGGATGTGGTCGCTGATGGTGCTTGCGAAGGTCCAGGTGCAGGGCGGGAGGCATCTGGGCCTGCGCCTTCAACAGGGAATTGGCCTGCAGGTAACACAAGGGAAGAAGAGGCAGTGGTGTGACCTGCAGACAAAGATTGTGGACCCAGTCGTTCGTCCCACTTATTACAGTGCTTGGATGCCATGTGGCGGATCACGGTGAGGTTGCTAGTGTTCATGCCCCTGCTTATTTTGGTACGGCACAGGTTGCAAATTACTATTCTTTTGTCATCCGCACTTTTCCTCAAAAAAGTGCCATACTGCAGAACACCTACCCCTTGGCAAGGGAAATTTCCGCAAGGAGGTGCTCCACCACCTCCTCTTCCGCTTCCTCATTCTTCTCCCACTACCTCAGTGATTGGCAACTGTGTCTCATCATCATCCACCTCATTAAACAGTAATTTCCGTTCCCCACCGTCATCTTATTGTGATTGTGGATGCTCAAGAGTTTGGGAATCAGGGCACAAGATCTGTCCCTCTTCAAGCGTGCTTGGCGAGAGGGCCAAATCAAGGAATGGCGCTGAAAAGAGCTCCTCAGAATTGTCACGAGGGTATCGAGAACCACGCCTGACTCCGTTATACCCGGGGTCAGGAAGTCGCAGCGGTTGGCTGCACGCTCTATTTAAGATAGGGTTGTTTTCCTAATGGTAGCTTTCTGGGTTTGCTTTGCAAACCCTTTTGGCTCACTCAGGGATCCGTAGCTCCTTCCCCTCAGCTGTTACTTGTCCAGCACTCCCAAACCTCCTTATATTCCTCTCTCACACTTCTCTGGTTGCCAGAGCTAGAGCTTCCTGCCTGGACATCTATTCTGACCCACTGGAGCTGTGTTGCTGCGTTCTCGGATGGTTGTTTCAGAACGCTACCCTCCGGATCCCTGTTGGACCTTTGTGGACTGCTGTGGTCGCCCACCTGGGTGTTTGTGTTCGTTTGTATTTGTCTGTCCTCTCCCTGGTGTTTCCCTCTTAGTGCAGTGGTGCGGACTAGCGATCCCACCGGCCCGTTCACTATCTAGAGCTCATTTCAGGGAAAGCCAGGGTTTAGGCACGTGATCACCGCACGGGTGAGGAACCCGTCTAGGGACGTCAGGTGCCAGCCGCAAGGTGAGTTAGGGGTCACCACCTTTCCCTCTCCCTTGGGCAGGGCTTTCCCTGTTTTCCTCCCTGTGTGTGACGCCGGTCATTACATTATCTCTGGCCCTTATTTTGTGTAGGTAAATAAAAAATAAAAAAAATAATAATAATTTTTTACCTACTTAGAATCCAGTATGGATCAAATTGCTGCTCTGTCCAAACAATTTTGTGACCTGTCTTTGGAGGTGGTAGGATTGAAGGCGTCGGTCCTCCAGCAACAGCAGCTATTACAACTGACCGCAAGCCCAGCGGTTGCTACTGGTAACCAGGTTGTTGCGGAACCCAAGGTCCCTCTCCCTGACAGATTTTCTGGGGGAAGGGACAAGTTTTTGACGTTCCGTGAGGCCTGTAAGTTATACTTTAAACTGCGCCCTTACTCCTCTGGTAATGAAGATCAGCAGGTGGGGGTTGTTATTTCCCTGCTGCAGGGGGACCCGCAGTCCTGGGCGTTCTCTTTACCTACTGATTCCCAGGCTCTTCGGTCAGTGGATGAGTTTTTCGGGGCCTTGGGTCTCATATATGACGACCCTGACCGAGTAGCACTGGCTGACTCAAGATTACGGAGACTCTTACAAGGAGAGCGGCCAGTAGAGGATTATTGCTCTGAATTCCGTAGGTGGGCTACGGATACCCAATGGAACGACCCGGCTCTCAGGAGTCAGTTCTGCTCTGGGTTATCCGAAAGGGTTAAGGATGCGCTTGCATTATATAAGACCCCCGTTTCCCTTGATGCGGTTATGTCCCTTTCTATCCGTATAGAGAGACGCCTTAGGGACAGGTTGAAAGAACCAGAGAAATTGGTAACCCCTCCCAAGCAGCAGTTAGTCTGTATGGACTTAGACGAGCCTATGCAGCTAGGAGGAACTACTCGTCAGGTCCGTCCTCCTGAGGCTCGCCGTAGGCGTGGGGTTTGTTTTTTTTGTGGGGAGAGGGGTCATTTCATTAATGTCTGTCCTTCTTTCCTCAGAAACAAAAGACCGTCGGAAAAACTACTAACCCCAGGCTGTGTGGAGGATGTCAGCCGGGGGGTATACGTCTCCTCCATACGTACATCGCAATTTGTGTTGCCAGCGGTTATTATTTTTGGTGATAAGACGGAGACTATTTCTTTCTTTCTAGACAGTGGAGCAGGGGTAAATTTGATAGATGCCAATTTTGCCCGCTCTTTGAGTTTGTCTCTCTGTACGTTACAGAGACCCATTCCCATATTCGCTATTGATTCTGCTCCCCTGTCTCAGATAAACCTCAACCACATCGTTCATAATTTACACCTTCGGGTAGGGGACCACCATAACGAGATGCTTTCAGGTTATGTTCTGGAGGGGCTTCCCACTCCGGTGGTGCTGGGCCTTCCCTGGTTGGTAGCGCACAATCCAGTGGTGGATTGGCAGGCCAGGGAGATATTGGAGTGGAGTGAGCAGTGCAGAGAAAATTGCTTAAATAGCAATTGCTTAGTCGCCTCCATAACTACCCTACCTACATTTATTTCGGATTTTGAGGATGTTTTTTCTGAAAAAGGTTGTCAGAAGTTACCACCTCATCGTCCTTATGATTGCCCGGTTAACCTTATTCCCGGCGCAAAATTACCCAAGACCAGGTTATATAATCTTTCGGGTCCAGAGAGACAAGCCATGAAAGATTATATCTCCGAGAGCTTGGCTAAGGGACACATCAGACCCTCTTCTTCACCCGTGGCTGCAGGGTTTTTCTTTGTTAAAAAGAAAGATGGGGGCCTGCGTCCTTGCTTAGATTTTTGCGAATTAAATCAGATAACCATCCGAGACCCATACCCTCTTCCTCTCATTCCTGACCTGTTTAATCAGATTGCGGGTGCTAGGTGGTTCTCCAAACTTGATCTTAGGGGGGCCTACAATCTGATTCGTATTAAGGAGGGGGATGAGTGGAAGACAGCGTTTAACACCCCTGAGGGGCATTATGAAAATCTAGTTATGCCTTTCGGTCTGACCAATGCTCCTGCCGTCTTTCAACATTTCGTTAATTACATTTTTAGTCATCTAATCGGCAGGTTTGTGGTAATATACCTAGATGATATTTTAATTTATTCGTCTGATCTGAAGACACATGAGGTGCATGTCAGACAAGTACTGCAGGTCCTACGGACGAATGAATTATATGCTAAGATTGAAAAATGTGTCTTCGTCGTTCAGGAGATACAATTCCTGGGTTATTTTTTTATCTGCGTCAGGTTTCCGTATGGATCCTAGGAAGGTCCAGGCAATTTTAGATTGGGATCTTCCTGAGAACCTCAAAGCACTACAACGGTTCTTGGGCTTCGCGAATTTCTATAGGAAATTCATTAAAGATTATTCACTTATTGTAAAACCGCTTACTGATATGACTAGGAAGGGGACTGATTTTTCTAAATGGTCTGACGCCGCTAAAGTTGCTTTTTCCTCTCTAAAAGAGAGGTTTACCTCAGCACCTGTACTAGTCCAACCTGATGTCTCTCAGCCTTTTATTGTTGAAGTCGATGCGTCAGAGGTGGGAGTGGGGGCTGTGCTGTCTCAGGGTCCGTCTCCTGGCAAATGGCGTCCTTGTGCTTTCTTTTCTAAAAAACTATCTGCAGCAGAAAAGAACTACGATATTGGCAATAGGGAACTATTAGCTATTAAACTTGCGTTTGAGGAGTGGCGTCACTTCTTAGAGGGGGCAGTCCACCCCGTCACTGTGATTACGGACCACAAAAATCTCCTGTACCTCGAATCAGCTAAGCGTCTCACCCCTAGACAGGCTAGGTGGTCGCTATTTTTTACCAGGTTTAACTTTGTGATTACCTATCGTCCCGGGGCAAAAAACACCAAGGCTGATGCACTATCTCGTTGTTTCCCTGGAGGGGGTACTGTGAGTGATCCGGTGCCCATTCTACAAAGAGGAGTGGTTGTCTCTGCAGTACACTCTGTTTTGGAGGGGAAGGTGCTAGAGGCCCAGGGGGACGCCCCATTCTCTTGCCCCTCAGAGAAATTGTTTGTACCGTTGAACCTACGTTTCAAATTATTAAAGGAACATCATAATTCGGCACTTGCTGGGCACCCGGGTAGTAAAGCAACCTTGGAGCTATTGTCTCGTCGTTTTTGGTGGCCAAGGTTGCGTCAGGATGTATTAGGTTTTGTGTCTTCTTGTTCTACCTGTGCGCGCGC
Source organism: Bufo gargarizans (assembly GCF_014858855.1). Lineage (NCBI taxonomy): Eukaryota > Metazoa > Chordata > Amphibia > Anura > Bufonidae > Bufo > Bufo gargarizans. The sequence continues at coordinate 11,168,627 of NC_058086.1, forward strand.
AAAAGTTTCCAAAATTTTGGAAAGCTTTTTGTTCCCGTTTGGGGGTACACTTGTCCTTTTCCTCAGCTTTCCATCCTCAGTCGAATGGACAGACTGAGCGTACCAACCAAAACCTTGAGACATATCTAAGATGTTTTGTGTCTGAAAACCAAGAGTTGTGGTCATCATATTTACCGTTAGCTGAGTTTGCCATAAATAATCGTCGTCAGGAATCCACTGGCAAGTCACCATTTCTTGGTGCATATGGTTTTCATCCCCAATTCTGTACTTTCAAAGAGGGGGGGTCTTCTGGGGTTCCCGAAGAGGAATGTTTTTCGTCATCTCTTTCATCGGTATGGCAGAAGGTGCAAGCTAACTTGAAAAATATGGGAGGTAAATACAAATGCATGGCTGATAAGAGACGGTCGCCAGGTCCGGACCTAGGAGTGAATGACTATGTGTGGTTGTCTACTAGGAATATTAAATTGAAGGTTCCCTCTTGGAAACTGGGTCCTAGGTTTATTGGCCCTTACAAAATTGTAGCCATCATCAACCCCGTGGCTTTTCGCCTGGAGTTACCTCAGACTTTTAAAATTCATAATGTTTTTCATAAGTCGTTACTCAAAAAATATGTTCCACCTCTAGAACCATCACCGCTGCCATCCCCTCCTGTTGTCGTGGATGGTAATCTAGAATTTCAGTTATCCAAAATTGTTAATTCTCGTCGGGTCCGCCGCTCTCTTCAATATCTGGTGCATTGGAGAGGTTACGGTCCCGAGGAAAGAATGTGGGTTCCTGCATCTGAGGTAAACGCCGACAGGTTAGTTCGGGTTTTTCATGCCTCTCATCCTGAGAGACCTGGTCCTGAGTGTCCGGAGGCCCCTCGTAGAGAGGGGGGTACTGTCACGAGGGTATCGAGAACCACGCCTGACTCCGTTATACCCGGGGTCAGGAAGTCGCAGCGGTTGGCTGCACGCTCTATTTAAGATAGGGCTGTTTTCCTTATGGTAGCTTTCTGGGTTTGCTTTGCAAACCCTTTTGGCTCACTCAGGGATCCGTAGCTCCTTCCCCTCAGCTGTTCCTTGTCCAGCACTCCCAAACCTCCTTATATTCCTCTCTCACACTTCTCTGGTTGCCAGAGATAGAGCTTCCTGCCTGGACATCTATTCTGACCCACTGGAGCTGTGTTGCTGCGTTCTCGGATGGTTGTTTCAGAACGCTACCCTCCGGATCCCTGTTGGACCTTTGTGGACTGCTGTGGTCGCCCACCTGGGTGTTTGTGTTCGTTTGTATTTGTCTGTCCTCTCCCTGGTGTTTCCCTCTTAGTGCAGTGGTGCGGACTAGCGATCCCACCGGCCCGTTCACTATCTAGAGCTCATTTCAGGGAAAGCCAGGGTTTAGGCACGTGATCGCCGCACGGGTGAGGAACCCGTCTAGGGACGTCAGGGCAGTCAGGTGCCAGCCGCAAGGTGAGTTAGGGGTCACCACCTTTCCCTCTCCCTTGGGCGGGGCTTTCCCTGTTTTCCTCCCTGTGTGTGACGCCGGTCATTACAAGAATATCCGAGTGTGGGATCACTTGTTTACCCAGACTCTCCATGGTGGGAGGAAGGAGAATCAGGGTGAGGATTGGGTTGAGCAGAATCTTGGCTACTGAGACTGGACTTGGTGTAAGACAGGGTGGTGCTTAACCGACTGGAAGCATCATCTGTGTCAAGGAACCATGAACCAGACGTACAACAGAGATAAGTGGAGAAGAAGAAGGTTTTATTGAAGAGCAAGCCGTAAGCAAAGTCCAAACGGATGGCTAGACCGAAGCAGGGTCTTGCGGAGACAGAGGTCAGGAACCAGAAGGGTAGTCAGACGTAGCCAGGATCAGGAACCAACGGGGTAGTCAGACGAAGCCGGAATCAGGAACCAACGGGGTAGTCAGACGTAGCCAGGATCAGGAACCAACGGGGTAGTCAGACGAAGCCGGAATCAGGAACCAACGGGGTAGTCAGACGAGGCCAGGATCAGGAACCAAAAGCAGCAGCAGTCTTGGAAGCATGTGAACACAGGAGGACCAAGCAAGGAACTGAAGCCACAGACCTCCTATATATATGAGCTGGGCATCCAGCTCCTCCCAGTGGGAAGGAGGAGCCGCAGGGTGGGAGGCTACAAGAAAACCCAGAAACCAAGATGGCCGCCAGCACATGTCAAACGAAGGGAACAGCAAGGAGGTAAGACCATGACAGTACCTCCCCCTCAAGGGCCCCTCCTCCGCGGAGTAAGGAACGGTTTCTGAGGGAAGCGTGCGTGGAAGGCTCGGAGCAAGACAGGAGCATGGACATCTGCGGAGGGAACCCAGGAACGCTCCTCTGGACCATAACCACGCCAATGGACCAAAAACTGCACCCGGCCGCGGACCAGGCGTGAGTCCAGGATATTGCTCACCTCATACTCCTCACGATTGCCCACTTGGACCGGACGAGGCCGAGGAATCGAGGAAGTGAAACGATTACACACCAGCGGCTTCAACAGGGAGACATGAAACACGTTGGAGATCCGCATGCCAGGAGGAAGCGCAAGGGCATAGGCTACCGGGTTTACCCTGCGAAGCACTCGGAAGGGACCAACAAAGCGAGGCGCCAGCTTGGGAGTGGGCACTCGAAGGTTGAGGTTGCGGGTGGACAACCATACGCGGTCTCCGACCTGGTAGGAAGGAGCGGGCGCTCGTCTGCGATCAGCCTGGAGTTTCTGGCGCTGCGCAGAGACCTCAAGGGACCTCTGGATCTGTACCCAAGAAGCACGTAGGACGGAAAGGTGATCCTCCACAGCCGGAATATCCTGGGGAGAGAATATCTCCGGTAACACGGCAGGTTGGAACCCATAATTGGCCATGAAGGGAGACGTCCCAGAGGAAGAGTTCACCGCCGTGTTCCTGGCAAACTCAGCCCAAGGCAGGAGGTCAACCCAATTGTCTTGGTGATCGGAGACATAGCAACGAAGGAATTGCTCCAAGGCCTGATTGGATCGTTCTGCGGCCCCATTGGACTGAGGGTGGTAGGCCGAGGAGAAAGAGAGATGAATCCCCAACTGGGAGCAAAAGGCGCGCCAGAACCTGGACACAAACTGACTCCCCCGATCCGACACAATCTCCTTGGGCAAACCGTGCAACCGGAAGACCTCCCTGGCAAAAATCGAGGCCAACTCTTGTGCAGAGGGTAACTTCTTGAGAGGAACACAGTGGCACATTTTGGAAAACCGATCCACTATCATGAGAATGACCGTATGGCCTCGGGATGCAGGGAGGTCCACAATGAAATCCATCCCCAGGTGTGACCATGGACGCTCCCCGGTGGCTATGGGTTGCAAAAGGCCCAACGGAAGGTGCCGAGGGGACTTACTCTGGGCACAAACGGAGCATGCCGCTACATATGCGGCGATGTCGGAACGTAGGGAAGGCCACCAGAACAGACGTGAAACAGCCCAGGACAGCTGATTCTTTCCAGGATGCCCCGCGGCCTTGGAGTTATGGTAGGTTCGCAACAACCGAGTGCGCAACTCCTCAGGCACAAAACACCTGCCGTTGGGTCTCCCAGAGGGAGCACCAGATTGAGCCGCCAAAATCTGCTCACCCAGGGGAGAGGTCAGGCTGGTGCGAATGGCGGCCAGGATCTGATTCGGAGGTATGACCGAAGTCGGAATCGACTCCTCCCCGGACAGCTCGGAGTACTGCCGTGATAAGGCATCCGCTCTGATGTTCTTGGAACCGGGTAGGTAGGAGACCACGTAATTAAAACGTGACAAGAACAGAGCCCATCTGGCCTGACGTGGTGTCAATCTCTTGGCCTCAGAGAGGTAGGTCAGATTCTTGTGGTCCGTCAGGATGAGAACCGGAACCACCGAGCCCTCGAGCAAGTGCCTCCATTCTTTAAGGGCCTGCACGATGGCCAATAACTCCCTGTCACCAATCTGATAGTTGCACTCCGCGGAAGACAGTTTCCGGGAGTAAAACCCACAAGGAAGCAGAGGACCCTCCGGTGTTCTACGCTGAGACAGGAGGGCGCCTACTCCCGTCTCAGACGCGTCCACCTCGAGGACAAACGGCAACCCAGGGTTGGGATGCGACAGAATCGGAGCCGACACAAATGCGGATTTTAGAGCCTCAAAAGCTCGGATGGCCTCGGGCGGCCAGACCTGGGGATTACTTCCCTTCCTGGTCAGATCCGTGAGAGGCTTGGCTAGCAAGGAAAAGTCCCTGATGAACTTCCGATAATAATTGGCGAAGCCCAAAAAGCGCTGCAGGGCACGAAGACCACTGGGCTGGGGCCACTGTAAGACAGCCGAAACCTTCTCAGGATCCATGGAGAACCCCTCAGCGGAAATGATGTAACCTAAGAAGGTTACCTGGGATCGGTGAAATTCACATTTCTCAAGCTTACCGAACAGCTTGTTCTCTCGTAACCTTTGCAACACTCGTCTGACATCCAGAATGTGGGCCTCCATGGATTCAGAATATACCAAGATGTCATCCAAATAGACCACCACACACTGCTGCAACAGGTCACGGAAAACATCGTTGATGAATTCCTGGAAGACTGCGGGCGCATTGCACAACCCAAAGGGCATAACCAAGGATTCATAATGACCGGTCCTGGTGTTAAACGCGGTCTTCCACTCATCGCCCGCCTTGATCCTTACCAGGTTATATGCCGCCCTCAGGTCGAGTTTGGTAAAGACCGTGGCCCCTTTGAGGCGATCGAACAGCTCGGAAATCAAGGGTATCGGGTAAGCGTTCTTGATCGTGATGCGATTGAGACCCCTGTAATCGATGCAAGGCCTCAACTCACCGCCCTTCTTTTTCACAAAGAAAAATCCAGCCCCTGCCGGGGACGAGGATTTGCGAATGTGTCCGCGTGAAAGCGCCTCCCTCACGTACTCCTCCATGGCCTCATTCTCCGCTACCGACAGTGGATAGACTTTGCCACGAGGAGGAACGGCACCAGATTGTAACTCTATGGCACAATCGTATGGGCGGTGCGGAGGTAGGGCAACCGCACGCACCTTATCGAATACATCCCGGTACTCCTCGTATTCAGGAGGCAACAGAGAGTCCGAGGAAGTACTCAGCAACTTGACAGGCCCATGGATGCAACTAGCCCCACACTGCGGTGACCACGAGAGGATCTCAGCCGATTTCCAATCGAAAGTCGGATTATGCTTCTGGAGCCAGGGGTACCCCAAGACCACCGAGTAGTGTGGAGACGAAATAACCTGGAGACAGACCGACTCTCTGTGAACGGCACCAATGACCATCCCCACTGGAAGGGTCTCATGAGTCACGTGTGGCGGCAGAAGGGGTCTGCCGTCTATCGCCTCAAGAGCCAGTGGGGAACCTCGAGGCTGCAGAGGAATGGAATTGGCGGCGGCGAACACACCATCAATGAACAAACCACCAGCACCAGAGTCCACCAACGCCTGGGTCGTCACCGAGCCCCCGACCCAGGAGAGGACAACAGTAATCAGTGGTTTGTCAACACGGGAAACCGGGGACGAGGAGACTCCACCCAAGATCTGCCCCCGACAGGACCTCAGGTGCGAGCGTTCTCCCGGACGGTTCGGACATGCCAACCGAAAATGCCCACCGAGACCACAGTACATGCATCGGCCCTCGCGTCTCCGGAGTGCCCTCTCCCCCTCGGAAAGGCGAGCAAACCCCCGCTGCATGGGTTCACCCCCAGACAAGTCATCCCCAGGAGGCGTGGGAGGAGAGGGAGGCACGGGTGGGACAGCAAACGTAGGCGCCAATCTGTTAGGAGACCTCCGCAGGCTCTCCTTAAAGGAAGGTCTCTCCCTGAGTCTGGTGTCAATCAAAATCAGGAAAGAAATAAGAGACTCGAGCTCCACTGGTAGGTCCTTAGCTGCAACCTCATCCTTCAAGGCATCCGAGAGACCATGAGAGAAAGCAGCGACCAGAGCCTCATTATTCCAGCCCACCTCTGCTGCCAGGGTTTGCAACGCCACAGCGAACCGACCCAACAGGTGATCCTGCTGATCAAGTCTGGCAACCAGCGTAGGTAGCGAGGGTGGCCCTGTACCGTCAGAATTCATGGCTTGGTCCTAATGTCAAGGAACCATGAACCAGACGTACAACAGAGATAAGTGGAGAAGAAGAAGGTTTTATTGAAGAGCAAGCCGTAAGCAAAGTCCAAACGGATGGCTAGACCGAAGCAGGGTCTTGCGGAGACAGAGGTCAGGAACCAGAAGGGTAGTCAGACGTAGCCAGGATCAGGAACCAACGGGGTAGTCAGACGAAGCCGGAATCAGGAACCAACGGGGTAGTCAGACGTAGCCAGGATCAGGAACCAACGGGGTAGTCAGACGAAGCCGGAATCAGGAACCAACGGGGTAGTCAGACGAGGCCAGGATCAGGAACCAAAAGCAGCAGCAGTCTTGGAAGCATGTGAACACAGGAGGACCAAGCAAGGAACTGAAGCCACAGACCTCCTATATATATGAGCTGGGCATCCAGCTCCTCCCAGTGGGAAGGAGGAGCCGCAGGGTGGGAGGCTACAAGAAAACCCAGAAACCAAGATGGCCGCCAGCACATGTCAAACGAAGGGAACAGCAAGGAGGTAAGACCATGACAATCTGCTGCAATCCAACCGTCCACCTGGTCGCACTGGTCTGACTTAGAGTGGTGTCCTGCGCCGCGCTGCAAACTGGGACATGAAGCTAGGTATCTTGGATAATTTTTTTTATTGTGCTCTGGCAGCAGGCACAGTTTCACCACACCCAGGGCCACAGCCTATGCATGCACCATCAGCATCATGGCCACTGCCATGTCCCTTACTGCTTGCCTTCTTTATATTAAATGTTATATATGATTGAAAGTCTGTCACACATACAGTAGCGTAGGATTTGGAAGTGTATATGCAAACAAATTTAAAAGTATTTGGGATGTGGAAACATCACACAGGAGATATCCCGCAGGTAATGTCAATGCTGTCACCAGCGGGTAATGAAGAATTACAGGGAATGTCAGGTATTTGGGATGGGGAAACGTTATACAGTAAGGTAAGGTCACTGTCCACAGCGTCTACGCAAAAAAAGTACACTGTATGTCACAGATAAATTTTTTCAGCGCACACGTTACACTGCAGATGTGGCACTGGTTATGTCACTGTCAGAAGCGGACACTGTCTAATGAAAAAGTACACTGTATGTCACAGATATTTTTTAGATGCGCACACTTTACAAAGGAGATGTGGTGCAGCTAATGTCCCTGTCCGCTGCGGACACCGTCTACGGAAAAAGTACACTGGATGTCAGATATTTTTTGGGATGCGCACACTTTACACTAGAGATGTGGCGTAGCTAATGTCACTGTCTGCAGCGGACACCGTCTACAGAAAAGGACACTGTATGTCACAGATAACATTTTTCAGCGCACACGTTACACTGCAGATGTGGCACTGGCTATGTCACTGTCAGAAGCAGAAACCGTCTACGGAAAAAGTACACTGGATGTCACTGATTTTTGGGGATGCGCACACGTTACACAGGAGATGTGGCGCAGCTAATGTCGCTGTCTGCAGCGGCCTAACTATCCGTGATTCTTACCCTCTTCCTTTGATTCACGATTTGTTTAACCAGACTATTGGTGCCAAGGTGTTTTCCAAGTTGGACTTAAGGGGGGCATATAATCTGGTTAGGATCAAGGAAGGAGATGAATGGAAGATGGCGTTTAATACTCCTCAGGGGCACTTTAAGAACCTGGTCATGCCTTTCGGGTTGACCAATGCTCCGGCGGTCTTCCTACATTTTGTGAATTACATTTTTCATCACCTGGTGGGGAGTTTGTTGTATATTTGGATGACATTCTAATTTATTCTCCAGACATGGAAACACATCAGGATCATGTGAGACAGGGGTTACACATCCTAAGGGACAATAAATTGTTAGCAAAATTAGAGAAGTGTGTTTTTGCTGTACACGACGTGTAGTTTTTGGGCTACCTGTTGTCATGTTCAGGTTTTCGAATGGGGCCAAAGAAATTCCGTACTGTATTGGACTGGGATTGACCCGAAAATCTGAAGGCTCTTATGTGGTTTTTGGGGTTCACCAACTACTACCAAAAATTTATTCTGAATTATTCAACAATAGTAAAACCCTTAACGGACATGACTAAGAAAGAGATAGATGTCTCTGTATGGTCAGATTCGGCTTTGCAAGCCTTTTCTGTGATTAAGGAATGCTTCTCTTCTGCCCTATATTGGCACAGCCAGATGGGTCACAACCGTTCATTGTAGAAGTGGATGCGTCCGAGGTAGGGGTATGAGCAATTTTGTCGCAGGGCCCATCACCTGGTAAATGACTACCATGTGCATTTTTGCTTTCCCCAGCGGAGAAAAATTATGATGTGGGTAACAGAGAGTTACTGGCCATTAAACTGGCTTTTGAGGAATGGCGTCATTAGTTGGAAGGGGCGATCCATCCGATCACGGTATTCACTGATCACAAAAATCTGGCTTATCTGGAGTCGCCTGTCGCCGGAACGTCCGTATGTCTCGGTACGTCCGTGAGATTCAGGCTTGTTATATATTGTGGTGATCTCTGTCCTTCTGCTAGATTAGCTAGTAAGCAAGCAAGACTTTTTGCCAAATTTGTGAAGTCTCGCCTCGAATAACGTGTGTGTTAATGATTCCCGTTCCCTCTCACACTGGTCAAAAACTCGGCGTGCTTCAACCCATTTCTCTTAGTTATCCCTCATGGGGGAACTGGTAAATGCTAAATACGTTTGCCTAACTTTTTGACTCACTCGGTCTAACTGGAGCATTTCCTTCTTTTTCATGCCAAAGACATAGGTCATGATTCAGCCTCTCATGACCACCTTACAGGCGTTCCAGAAGAGGCCAGGGGAGTCTACATGAACGGCATTGTCACCACAATATTCCTTCCACCATACTATCAGTTTACTTACGAAGTCTGCATTAGTAGTCAGCTGGGCAGAGAAACGCCACAAGTAATCTGGACCTCTGGGGTAGGTGTCCTTCAGCTGTAGCATGACTGGGGCGTGATCTGAAATAACCAAATAGCCCATCTCAGTCTGGTTTACTTTGCCCTGTAGGGAATGGTGATCAAAAATATAATCAATTCTGGACCATGACCCTCGGGAATGGAAATAAAAGGTAAAGCTTCTGTCGTCATATCATAAAAACAACTTTTTGGGCGATTTGGATGATCTGAAAAACGAAACAAAGGTAACATCTGTGTCATGTCTTTGTGTCCCACTGAACTATGTGATCAATTTAAAACCGGTCAGGTTGGTGACAGACTCCCTTTAAAAAAAAATTGTGATGGTGGAAGCCCCCTAGACTGGCTACAAAAAATAAAAAAAATATAAAAATTAACCCCTCCCTCCTTTACGTACATAAATAATAAAAAATATAAACATCATGGGCATCAACTGCTTCCGAAACCACCTTTACTATTAAAATATAATAATATTTTTCCAATAAGGTGAATGGAGTGACGGAAAAAGTATCAAAATGGCCGATTCGCCATTTTTTCATTGCTTGTCTTTCCAGAAAAAATAAAAAATGTGATAGAAAAGTCATACACACTCAAAAATGGTATTAGTAAAAACTACAGATCACCCCACAAAACAATGAGCCCCTACCAAGCTCAGTAGACATAAATATAAAACAGTTATGGGGGCCAGAATATGGTGATGTACAAAAAAATATAAAAAAGTTATGAGGGCCAGCATATGGTGATGTACAAAAAAAACATTTTGTTTTTCGAAGATTTAATTTATTAGGTATTTAGACATATAAAACCTATACATATGTGGCATCGTTGTAATCGTACTGACACAGATAATGAAGGGCATTGGACTGTTTTGAAGCATAGGGAACGCCGTAGGGACAAAACCCATAAAACCGTGGAGAAATCTCTTTTTTTTTTTAACTCCTTTGAATTTTTTCCCCACTTCCTACTACATTGTATGCCATATTAAGTGGTGGCATTAGAAGCAGGGGGATAGGTAAAGGGGGTGCAGAGATAGCAGTCGCTACTGGGCCCAAGAGCCTGAGGAGGCCCAAAGACCCTTGTGCCGCATAAGAAGACACACAAAGCACTGAGGAAAGGGGGCCCAAGCCGAACTCTTGCACCAGGGCCCATGAGCCTTTAGCTACGCCCCTGAAGGTACAACTTGTTCCGCAAAAAACAAGCCTGTATATAGGTGGAAAAATAAAAAAGTTATGGCTCCGTCAAAATAGAGAAGAAACATTAAAATGAAAAAACCTCCAGTATCCAAAGGGTTAAAGGTTTCTCTGGGATTTACATATTGATGACCTATCCTTAGTTTAGGTCAATATGAGATCGGTGGTGGTCGAAATCCTGCCACTCCCATCGATCAGCTATATTATGAAAAGGCAGCGGCTCTCTGTGAGCTCTTAGGCTTCTTCCTAGTGCTGTGGCCGGGCTTGGGGTGGCCCGTGACACTGTTGAGCTGTCACCACGTGTTGCTGCTCTCTGGAAGGGATAGTAAGGCGTGGTGCACCCCAATGGGAAATAAGTCCAGAGAGTCAGGGTCTGCAGTAAACCAGGGTGCTTCTTTATTGGAGAAATTAAGGTACAAAACAATACGGGCGAGGCATTGGGCTGGCTTTTCCAGTCTCCTCCCTGGCAGAAGAAGGGTTTGATGCTGAGGAAAGGCCTGAGCTAGCTGTCCCTCTCTCTCTTCAGAAGAGTGGTACCCTGGTCCAGGGCTGGTGATCCAGGGTCTGTCGTAGCATATCCCCGTCTCTGCGTCTTCTTCTGGTCACTCAGTAGTCTGGCAGAGTCTCCTTCCTGGCAGAAGAAGGATTTGATTCTGAGGCAAGGCCTGAGCTAGCTGTTCACCTCTTTCTCACAGAAGGCTGGCATCCTGGTCAAGAGCCCATAGTCTGTAGCTCAGTAGTCCGGGTGGCTCCGTCACAGGGCTGGTAATCCAGGGTCTGTGGTAGCATATCCCCGTCTCTGTGTCTTCTTCTGGTCACTCAGTAGTCTGGCAGAGTCTCCTTCCTAGCAGAAGAAGGATTTGATGCTGAGGAAAGGCCTGAGCTAGCTGTTCATAAGGCTGGCATCCAGGTCTCAAGCCCATAGTCTGTAGTTCGGGTGGCTCCATCACAGGGCTAGTGACCCAGGGTCTGTGGCTCAGCGTCCCCATCTCAGCGTATTTTTCTGGTCACTCATGCAGGCTGGCATGAGTCTCCCCTCCAAGCACTGGTCCTTAACTGCAGCACACTAGGGGCTCTGACTGCTCTCCTTATATACAGTTTCTAGATAGACTAAAACCTTCTAGTGGGAGGGGTGGAGTGGAGAAACTCAGCACAAACAAATACATTGTTTCAACTCCTGTCTATTATTGTCATGGTCTTACCTTCTTGCTGTTCCCCTTCGTTTGACATGTGCTGGCGGCCATCTTGGTTTCTGGGTTTCTTGTAGCCTCCCACCCTGCGGCTTCTCCTTCCCACTGGGAGGAGCTGGATGCCCAGCTCATATATATAGGAGGTCTGTGGCTTCAGTTCCTTGCTTGGTCCTCCTGTGTTCACATGCTTCTAAGACTGCTGCTGCTTCTGGTTCCTGATCCTGGCTTCGTCTGACTACCCTTCTGGTTCCTGATCCTGGCTTCGTCTGATTACCCTGCTGGTTCCTGATCCAGGCTTCGTCTGACTACCCTGCTGGTTCCTAATCCAGGCTTCGTCTGACCACCCTTCTGGTTCCTGACCTCTGGCTTCGCAAGACCCTGCTTCGGTTTAGCCATCCGTTTGGACTTTCGCCTTACAGCTTGATTTTTAATAAAGCCTTCTTATTTCTACTTATCTCTGTTGTACGTCCGGTTCATGGTTCCATGACATTAGGACCAAGCCATGAATTCTGACGGTACAGGGCCATCCTCGCTACCTACGCTGGTTGCCAGACTTGATCAGCAGGATCACCTGTTGGGTCGGTTCGCTGTGGCGTTGCAAACCCTGCTTGAACGCACGGCTCATTTAGCTTCCGTTGCCGATGGGTCGGTTGTCGCTCCTGGGCCCGCTCCTACTGCCGCTCCGGTTGTTGCGCCAGAGTCTACCCCGACACCTGTTGCTGCGCCTGCGGTGTTTCGGGGTATGACCGGTTCTGCCCCCCTTCCACAGCGCTTTGGGGGAGAGCCAACTCAGTGCCGAGGTTTCCTTAACCAGGTGGGCATTTATTTCGAGTTGCTGCCACATGCCTTTCCTACTGAGAGATCAAAGGTGGGCTTCTTGATCTCGCTGCTCTCGGACAAGGCCTTGGCCTGGGCCAGCCCTTTATGGGAGAACAACAATCCGGTGGTTGCCGAGTTTTCCGGTTTTGTTGCTTCTCTTCGGAGGGTATTCGATGTGCCGGCTCGTGCTGCCTCTGCTGCGAAGCTCCTTATGTCCATCAGACAGGGTTCACGATCCGTAGCTGAATACGCCATTGAGTTTCGTACCCTGGCAGCAGAGGTGGGCTGGAATAATGAGGCTCTGGTCGCTGCTTTCTCTCATGGTCTCTCGGATGCCTTGAAGGATGAGGTTGCAGCTAAGGACCTACCAGTGGAGCTCGAGTCTCTTATTTCTTTCCTGATTTTGATTGACACCAGACTCAGGGAGAGACCTTCCTTTAAGGAGAGCCTGCGGAGGCCTTCTAACAGATTGGCGCCTACGTTTGCTGTCCCACCCGTGCCTCCCTCTCCTCCCACAGCCTCCTGGGGATGACTTGTCTGGGGGTGAACCCATGCAGCTGGGGTTTGCTCGCCTGTCCGAGGGGGAGAGGGTACTCCGGAGACGCGAGGGCCGATGCATGTACTGTGGTCTCGGTGGGCATTTTCGGTTGGCATGCCCGAACCGTCCGGGAAACGCTCGCACCTGAGATCCTGTCGGGGGCAGATCTTGGGTGGAGTCTCCTCGTCCCCGGTTTCCCGTGTTGACAAACCACTGATTACTGTTGTCCTCTCCTGGGTCGGGGGCTCGGTGATGACCCAGGCGTTGGTGGACTCTGGTGCTGGTGGTTTGTTCATTGATAGTGTGTTCGCTGCCGCCAATTCCATTCCTCTGCAGCCTCGAGGTTCCCCACTGGCTCTTGAGGCGATAGACGGCAGACCCCTTCTGCCGCCACACGTGACTCATGAGACCCTTCCAGTGGGGATGGCCATTGGTGCCGTTCACAGAGAGTCGGTCTGTCTCCAGGTTATTTCGTCTCCACACTACTCGGTGGTCTTGGGGTACCCCTGGCTCCAGAAGCATAATCCGACTTTCGATTGGAAATCGGCCGAGATCCTCTCGTGGTCACCGCAGTGTGGGGCTAGTTGCATCCATGGGCCTGTCAAGTTGCTGTGTACTTCCTCGGACTCTCTGTTGCCTCCTGAATACGAGGAGTACCGGGATGTATTCGATAAGGTGCGTGCGGTTGCCCTACCTCCGCACCGCCCATACGATTGTGCCATAGAGTTACAATCTGGTGCCGTTCCTCCTCGTGGCAAAGTCTATCCACTGTCGGTAGCGGAGAATGAGGCCATGGAGGAGTACGTGAGGGAGGCGCTTTCACGCGGACACATTCGCAAATCCTCGTCCCCGGCAGGGGCTGGATTTTTCTTTGTGAAAAAGAAGGGCGGTGAGTTGAGGCCTTGCATCGATTACAGGGGTCTCAATCGCATCACGATCAAGAACGCTTACCCGATACCCTTGATTTCCGAGCTGTTCGATCGCCTCAAAGGGGCCACGGTCTTTACCAAACTCGACCTGAGGGCGGCATATAACCTGGTAAGGATCAAGGCGGGCGATGAGTGGAAGACCGCGTTTAACACCAGGACCGGTCATTATGAATCCTTGGTTATGCCCTTTGGGTTGTGCAATGCGCCCGCAGTCTTCCAGGAATTCATCAACGATGTTTTCCGTGACCTGTTGCAGCAGTGTGTGGTGGTCTATTTGGATGACATCTTGGTATATTCTGAATCCATGGAGGCCCACATTCTGGATGTCAGACGAGTGTTGCAACGGTTACGAGAGAACAAGCTGTTCGGTAAGCTTGAGAAATGCGAATTTCACCGATCCCAGGTAACCTTCTTAGGTTACATCATTTCCGCTGAGGGGTTCTCCATGGATCCTGAGAAGGTTTCGGCTGTCTTACAGTGGCCCCAGCCCAGTGGTCTTCGTGCCCTGCAGCGCTTTTTGGGCTTCGCCAATTATTATCGGAAGTTCATCAGGGACTTTTCCATGCTAGCCAAGCCTCTCACGGATCTGACCAGGAAGGGCAGTAATCCCCAGGTCTGGCCGCCCGAGGCCATCCGAGCTTTTGAGGCTCTAAAGTCCGCCTTTGTGTCGGCTCCGATTCTGTCGCATCCCAACCCTGGGTTGCCTTTCGTCCTCGAGGTGGACGCGTCTGAGACGGGAGTAGGCGCCCTCCTGTCTCAGCGTAGAACACCAGAGGGCCCTCTGCTTCCTTGTGGGTTTTACTCCCGGAAACTGTCTTCCGCGGAGTGCAACTATCAGATTGGTGACAGGGAGTTATTGGCCATCGTGCAGGCCCTTAAAGAATGGAGGCACTTGCTCGAGGGCTCGGTGGTTCCGGTTCTCATCCTGACGGACCACAAGAATCTGACCTACCTCTCTGAGGCCAAGAGATTGACACCACGTCAGGCCAGATGGGCTCTGTTCTTGTCACGTTTTAATTACGTGGTCTCCTACCTACCCGGTTCCAAGAACATCAGAGCAGGATGCCTTATCACGGCAGTACTCCGAGCTGTCCGGGGAGGAGTCGATTCCGACTTCGGTCATACCTCCGAATCAGATCCTGGCCGCCATTCGCACCAGCCTGACCTCTCCCCTGGGTGAGCAGATTTTGGCGGCTCAATCTGGTGCTCCCTCTGGGAGACCCAACGGCAGATGTTTTGTGCCTGAGGAGTTGCGCACTCGGTTGTTGCGAACCTACCATAACTCCAAGACCGCGGGGCATCCTGGAAAGAATCAGCTGTCCTGGGCTGTTTCACGTCTGTTCTGGTGGCCTTCTCTACGTTCCGACATCGCCGCAAATGTAGCGGCATGCTCCGTTTGTGCCCAGAGTAAGTCCCCTCGGCACCTTCCGTTGGGCCTTTTGCAACCCATAGCCACCGGGGAGCGTCCATGGTCACACCTGGGGATGGATTTCATTGTGGACCTCCCTGCATCCCGAGGCCATACGGTCATTCTCATGATAGTGGATCGGTTTTCCAAAATGTGCCACTGTGTTCCTCTCAAGAAGTTACCCTCTGCACAAGAGTTGGCCACGATTTTTGCCAGGGAGGTCTTCCGGTTGCACGGGTTGCCCAAGGAGATTGTGTCGGATCGGGGGAGTCAGTTTGTGTCCAGGTTCTGGCGCGCCTTTTGCTCCCAGTTGGGGATTCATCTCTCTTTCTCCTCGGCCTACCACCCTCAGTCCAATGGGGCCGCAGAACGATCCAATCAGGCCTTGGAGCAATTCCTTCGTTGCTATGTCTCCGATCACCAAGACAATTGGGTTGACCTCCTGCCTTGGGCTGAGTTTGCCAGGAACACGGGGGTGAACTCTTCCTCTGGGACGTCTCCCTTCATGGCCAATTATGGGTTCCAACCTGCCGTGTTACCGGAGGTATTCTCTCCACAGGATATTCCGGCTGTGGAGGATCACCTTTCCGTCCTACGTGCTTCTTGGGTACAGATCCAGAGGTCCCTTGAGGTCTCTGCGCAGCGGCAGAGACTCCAGGCTGATCGCAGACGAGCGCCCGCTCCTTCCTACCAGGTCGGAGACCGCGTATGGTTGTCCACCCGCAACCTCAACCTTCGAGTGCCCACTCCCAAGCTGGCGCCTCGCTTTGTTGGTCCCTTCCGAGTGCTTCGCAGGGTAAACCCGGTAGCCTATGCCCTTGCGCTTCCTCCTGGCATGCGGATCTCCAACGTGTTTCATGTCTCCCTGTTGAAGCCACTGGTGTGTAATCGTTTCACTTCATCGGTTCCTCGGCCTCGTCCGGTCCAAGTGGGCAATCGTGAGGAGTATGAGGTGAGCAATATCCTGGACTCACGCCTGGTCCGCGGTCGGGTGCAGTTTTTGGTCCATTGACGTGGTTATGGTCCAGAGGAGCGTTCCTGGGTTCCCTCCGCAGATGTCCATGCTCCTGCCTTGCTCCGAGCCTTCCACGCACGCTTCCCTCAGAAACCGTTCTTTACTCCACGGAGGAGGGGCCCTTGAGGGGGAGGTACTGTCATGGTCTTACCTTCTTGCTGTTCCCCTTCGTTTGACATGTGCTGGCGGCCATCTTGGTTTCTGGGTTTCTTGTAGCCTCCCACCCTGCGGCTTCTCCTTCCCACTGGGAGGAGCTGGATGCCCAGCTCATATATATAGGAGGTCTGTGGCTTCAGTTCCTTGCTTGGTCCTCCTGTGTTCACATGCTTCTAAGACTGCTGCTGCTTCTGGTTCCTGATCCTGGCTTCGTCTGACTACCCTTCTGGTTCCTGATCCTGGCTTCGTCTGACTACCCTGCTGGTTCCTGATCCAGGCTTCGTCTGACTACCCTGCTGGTTCCTGATCCAGGCTTCGTCTGACCACCCTTCTCGTTCCTGACCTCTGGCTTCGCAAGACCCTGCTTCGGTTTAGCCATCCGTTTGGACTTTCGCCTTACAGCTTGATTTTTAATAAAGCCTTCTTATTTCCACTTATCTCTGTTGTACGTCCGGTTCATGGTTCCATGACAATTATAGACTTACATTAGAGCTTCAATAATACTCAATAGCAATGACAGAGCAGTTTTTTCAGACAAAAACAAGTTTCCAGACATAACATAGCTAAAACCAGATATTGAAAAGGTCAGACTGTCTGATTTTGGTGGTAAACAAGTCTGGGTTTTTCCCTCCAAAACATGGTCTTTTTGAATCCCTATGGCATGTCCTGCTTTGGTTTGGGAGGGAAACACCACACCGAGCATAAAAGGGAAGGGGGGAACAGGGAATCAGGCCTGAGAACTAGGGAAGGCAGATGGGCACCTCCTAGTAAAATTCTAACCAAAATTCTGACTGACTACCAGTATGAACAGACCCCAGAGGCAGGTGTGTTTATACGCAGGACTACCTAGAGTCCTATCTAGCCCTATAAGGCCCTGGTACTAATGGCAGGGACAAGACTACCTGTTCCTCCAAAAGGAAGGACGAACAGGAGTCTCCTTCAGGCCTAATACAAACAATAGGGAAATGCAACACACAGAACTCAAACAAATTACAAAAAGGGAAAGGAAAGACTTAACTTCAAAGGGGCTATGGAACCACAAGGAACTCCGCCGAGATTCACACACCAGCAATCCACAATTGAAACTGAAGCTATAAACTGCACAGCATAGTGGGAGAAGCAACTATAAATACGGAAGGTTAAATGAACACATAAGCAACACCTGAGGCAAGGGGTGTGGCCATTCCCAGAAACAACACAGATGCCTATTGATCCATAAGGAAATCCTGTCAGATCAAACCACGTGTTGTCAGTCTCACCGATCTCCTGCCACCTGTCGCAGCTGTGGAAAATGACCAGCTTCTCAATCAAGGTCCTAACAGTCTCTCAGTATTTATTAACCCTTTCCACAGAGCCATGTAAATACAGTGATAATGCACAGGATATATATCACAACAGATATATATATATATATATATAATGCAGTAACACAGTAATAAACAGTATAAGTTAACCCTTTCAAGAGAAATAAAGTAAGCTGTTTTAACTTTGCATTGGGGATATAGGCAAATGTCCACAAATGTCCAAATGTCAAAGTACTCCCTGCTCCAGGGCACTACACTAGTCCATGTGATGTCCCCTTCATCGATCATATGTGCAATGAGCAGGACCGTGGTACCATTACACGGATGCCAAATTATGCAGTGGGTCAGGATATGTGTATAATAGTCTATTGTTTGTTCGTGACGCCAATTGCAGCGTGCACAGGGTACTAACACAGAGCCCTTTAAGGTGTTGTAACTCACGTACCAGGTTAGGAATGCCAGAGTGGTGTCATGTCTCTGTATGGTAGTGGTAATGGTGTCAACGGTGTCTCCTACCTGGGTACGGGTGGACTCCTGGATCCTGGCTCACTTGCAATAAAATTAGTGTTGTGCTAGTAGGAGTAATTGAGGAATTTGCTGCAGAAATTGAGATCTAGACCTTGGTAAAGTTCAAACTTGTCTTTACTGGTAGTAGCTTTCATTCAAGCAAGGTACAGCAATAGTCTTTGGTCCCACTAGTTATTGGCAATGTGTGGCAGGAATATATCTTCTGCTCTATCATGTGCCTGGAGGTTTTGCAGGAAAAGGACGTCTGCTTATTGCTCTGTAATATGGCAGGAATTTGGCTTCTGCACCATCTATCTTATGCTGTCTGGGGACTGACTAGCTGAGGAGGAATAAGGCTTCTCCTGGGGTCTCTGGTCTTTGACTCACAGTTAGCTTCACAGGGTATGCTTCTTCCTGTAACTGGAGTTGTCTGCTTGCTTTCTTCCAGCTGAGGCTGAAGGACTCAGGCTGGGGATGATGATCAATGTCTCAGCCGAGACAAGATCCTGGCTTGGATCCCTATATCTGGGAGCTCCTACATGCACACCCTACCCCTAGAAGGGGGTGGGTTACACTAACTTAACTTCCTTCCCCACCCATGAGGCAGGATATGGAGACCTGGAGAAAAAAACTGCAATCAAACATAAAAAAATTTGTGTTTCATAAAAAAATCGACTGAAATATAGATTAAATCTTGCAACTCCACAGTATAGTTGCTATAACTTCCCAAAAACCATTTGATATATATAATCAAACCACATCAGCTGTAATCCATGTGAAAGCATCACACCATTCAAAATTATCAAAAGATTGCAAAACTGTATGAGTATCCTTAACCTCTTGGGGACACAGGGCATACAGGTACGCCTTGATGTCCCGATAATTAAGGACACAGGGCGTACATGTATGCCCTGTGTATTTCTGATCACTACGGCGGGTGGTGATCGGAACAGAGTGCCTGCTGAAATCATTCAGCAGGCACTCTGTGACAATGCCGAGGGGGGTCCTGACCCTCCCCATGTATCGGTGATCGCAGCAAACCGCAGGTCAATTCAGACCTGCGGTTTGCTGCGTTTTCGGATTATTCGGGTCTCCGGTGACCCGATAACCCGGAATAGGATGGTGATCGGTGGCGTGATAATACACCACCAATCACCATCCTTAGATCCTGGGAGGTGGCGATCCAGGATCGCTTCCTATTGGCTGCACGGGTGGGCGGGGGTTAACTTCCCCCAGCTCTACTCTCCTCCTCCACACTGCGTCCTGGAGCCGTGGAGAGAGGAGCCTCATGGATCTTTGAGCCCAGCACCCCTCATCTGTGCCCAGCACTAGGGTTGAGCGAACCCGAACTGTAAAGTTTGGGTTCGTAACGAACTTTAGGATTTTTTACATTTCCGTAAAAGTTTGGGTTCGGTGTTCGTCGCTTTCCTGGCGCTTTTTGAAAGGCTGCAGAGCAGCCAATCAACAAGCAATTAACTGTCTGACCTTAGAAGCAATCACAGCCATGCCTACTAATGGCATGGCTGTGATTGGCTAGAGCAGCATGTGACCCAGCCTTTATATAAGCTTGAGTCACGTAGCGCTGCACGTCACTCTGCTGTTACAAGTGTAGGGAGAGGATGCTGCTGGACTTGTGATTTCAGGGAGAGAATAGGAGAGAATCTAACTCAGCGATCTACAGAGAAATAGTTGTGTGGGTGCATGGCACAATCGTTTTACCCTGCCCTGAGCCCATTGACCAAAAAAAAAATAACTTTTATATTTCTGTTAGTTAGGTGGGCGGCAGCATCGGCCATTTTATGCAAGGTCAGTGCACCATCTGAGCTTTTGGGACATTGCAAATCACAATTTTTTTTGTCAATCTACAACATCTGGATTAGTCAGTGTGCAATTTAAGCTAGAAATACACCCATCATTTTCTGGGGTTTTAAAAACACACTTTTTTGACAAGAAATGCTAGTTTCAGGCCTTGCAGCATCAGCACGTGTGAAATTACAGGCTTATATACTGCTGTCAAATTCAGTTGTTAAACAAACACTCGTTTGGGCACAAAAAAAATTGTTGGCAGCCTTTGATGCAGATGTCATTGTGAGATACACCCTTAATACATTTTGGTTATAGTCAGAGATTTTAAATACTGCCATTTGGTGCACCAATATTTAATTCACTACACTGGTTCAGGCGTGTGAGATACACCCTCTACATACAGAGGTTTGATTCAGGCATTTGAAATACATCCATTTTGTGCAAATAAATATTACATTTAGGCCTACACTGGTTCAGGCCGTGTGAAATACACGCTCTACATTCAGGGGTTTGATTCAGGCATTTGAAATACAGCCATTTTGGGAAAAAAATATTTAATTTAGGCCTACACTGACTCAGGCCCTGTGAGATGCACCTTCTACATACAGGGGTTTGATTCAGGCATTTGAAATACAGCCTTGTTGGGCAAAGAAATATTTAATTCAGGCCTACAGTGGTTCAGACCGTGTGAGATACACCCTCTACATACAGGGGTTTGATTCAGGCATTTGAAATACAGCCATTTTGTGCAAAGAAATATTTAATTTAGGCCTACACTGGTTAAGGCCCTGTGAGATACATCCTCTACATACAGGGGTTTGATTCAGGCATTTGAAATATAGCCATTTGAAATACAGCCATTTTGTGCAAAGAAATATTTAATTTAGGCCTATACTGGTTCAGGCCCTGTGAAATACACCCTCTATATACACTACGTGCAGAATTATTAGGCAAATGAGTATTTTGACCACATCATCCTCTTTATGCATGTTGTCTTACTCCAAGCTGTATAGGCTCGAAAGCCTACTACTAATTAAGCATATTAGGTGATGTGCATCTCTGTAATGAGAAGGGGTGTGGTCTAATGACATCAACACCCTATATCAGGTGTGCATAATTATTAGGCAACTTCCTTTCCTTTGGCAAAATGGGTCAAAAGAAGGACTTGACAGGCTCAGAAAAGTCAAAAATAGTGAGATATCTTGCAGAGGGATGCAGCACTCTTAAAATTGCAAAGCTTCTGAAGCGTGATCATCGAACAATCAAGCGTTTCATTCAAAATAGTCAACAGGGTCGCAAGAAGCGTGTGGAAAAACCAAGGCGCAAAATAACTGCCCATGAACTGAGAAAAGTCAAGCGTGCAGCTGCCAAGATGCCACTTGCCACCAGTTTGGCCATATTTCAGAGCTGCAACATCACTGGAGTGCCCAAAAGCACAAGGTGTGCAATACTCAGAGACATGGCCAAGGTAAGAAAGGCTGAAAGACGACCACCACTGAACAAGACACACAAGCTGAAACGTCAAGACTGGGCCAAGAAATATCTCAAGACTGATTTTTCTAAGGTTTTATGGACTGATGAAATGAGAGTGAGTCTTGATGGGCCAGATGGCTGGATTGGTAAAGGGCAGAGAGCTCCAGTCCGACTCAGACGCCAGCAAGGTGGAGGTGGAGTACTGGTTTGGGCTGGTATCATCAAAGATGAGCATGTGGGGCCTTTTTGGGTTGAGGATGGAGTCAAGCTCAACTCCCAGTCCTACTGCCAGTTTCTGGAAGACACCTTCTTCAAGCAGTGGTACAGGAAGAAGTCTGCAAGGTAAGAAAAACATGATTTTCATACAGGACAATGATCCATCACACGCGTCCAAGTACTCCACAACGTGGCTGGCAAGAAAGGGTATAAAAGAAGAAAATCTAATGACATGGCCTCCTTGTTCACCTGATCTGAACCCCATTGAGAACCTGTGGTCCATCATCAAATGTGAGATTTACAAGGAGGGAAAACAGTACACCTCTCTGAACAGTGTCTGGGAGGCTGTGGTTGCTGATGTTGATGGTGAACAGATCAAAACACTGACAGAATCCATGGATGGCAGGCTTTTGAGTGTCCTTGCAAAGAAAGGTGGCTATATTGGTCACTGATTTGTTTTTGTTTTGTTTTTGAATGTCAGAAATGTATATTTGTGAATGTTGAGATGTTATATTGGTTTCAATGGTAAAAATAAATAATTGAAATGGGTATATATTTGTTTTTTGTTAAGTTGCCTAATAATTATGTACAGTAATAGTCACCTGCACACACAGATATCCCCCTAAAATAGCTATAACTAAAAACAAACTAAAAACTACTTCCAAAAATATTCAGCTTTGATATTAATGAGTTTTTTGGGTTCATTGAGAACATGGTTGTTGTTCAATAATAAAATTAATCCTCAAAAATACAACTTGCCTAATAATTCTGCACTCCCTGTACAGGGGTTTGATTCAGGCATTTGAAATACAGCCATTTTGTGCAAATAAAATACAAACCGGATTCCAAAAAAGTTGGGACACTATACAAATCGTGAATAAATACTGAATGCAATGATGTGGAGGTGCCAACTTCTAATATTTTATTCAGAATAGAACATAAATCACGGAACAAAAGTTTAAACTGAGAAAATGTACCATTTTAAGGGAAAAATATGTTGAATCAGAATTTCATGGTGTCAACAAATCCCCAAAAAGTTGGGACAAGGCCATTTTCACCACTGCGTGGCATCTCCCCTTCTTCTTACAACACTCAACAGACGTCTGGGGACCGAGGAGACCAGTTTCTCAAGTTTAGAAATAGGAATGCTCTCCCATTCTTGTCTAATACAGGCCTCTAACTGTTCAATCGTCTTGGGCCTTCTCACCTTCCTCTTTATGATGCGCCAAATGTTCTCTATAGGTGAAAGATCTGGACTGCAGACTGGCCATTTAAGTACCCAGATCCTTCTCCTACGCAGCCATGATGTTGTGATTGATGCAGAATGTGGTCTGGCATTATCTTGTTAAAAAAAAATGCAGGGTCTTCCCTGAAAGAGATGACGTCTGGATGGGAGCATATGTTGTTCTAGAACCTGAATATATTTTTCTGCATTGATGGTGCCTTTCCAGACATGCAAGCTGCCCATGCCACACGCACTCATGCAACCCCATACCATCAGAGATGCAGGCTTCTGAACTGAGCGTTGATAACAACTTGGGTTGTCCTTGTCCTCTTTGGTCCAGATGACATGGCGTCCCAGATTTCCAAAAAGAACTTTGAATCGTGACTCGTCTGACCACAGAACAGTCTTCCATTTTGCCACACTCCATTTTATATGATCCCTGGCCCAGTGAAAACGCCTGAGCTTGTGGATCTTGCTTAGAAATGGCTTCTTCTTTGCACTGTAGAGTTTCAGCTGGCAACGGCGGATGGCACGGTGGATTGTGTTCACTGACAATGGTTTCTGGAAGTATTCCTGAGCCCATTCTGTGATTTCCTTTACAGTAGCATTCCTGTTTGTGGTGCAGTGTCGTTTAAGGGCCTGGAGATCACGGGCATCCAGTATGGTTTTACGGCCTTGACCCTTACACACAGAGATTGTTCCAGATTCTCTGAATCTTCGGATGATGTTATGCACAGTTGATGATGATAGATGCAAAGTCTTTGCAATTTTTCGCTGGGTAACACCTTTCTGATATTGCTCCACTATCTTTCTGTGCAACATTGTGGGAATTGGTGATCCTCTACCCATCTTGGCTTCTGAGAGACACTGCCACTCTGAGAAGCTCTTTTTATACCCAATCATGTTGCCAATTGACCTAATTAGTGTTAATTGGTCTTCCAGCTCTTCGTTATGCTCAAATTTACTTTTTCCAGCCTCTTATTGCTACTTTTCCCAACTTTTTGGGGATTTGTTGACACCGTGAAAATTTGAATCAACGTATTTTTCCTTTAAAATGATACATTTACTCGGATTAAACGTTTGATCTGTCATCTACGTTCTATTACAAACAAAATATTGACATTTGCCATCTCCACATCATTGCATTCAGTTTTTATTCACAATTTGTTTAGTGTCTATCACGATCGGCGTGACTATCACATACGTGACACAGAGGGAGGGAAAGAGGAAGGCCCTGCCCAAGTGAGAGGGAAGGTGGTGACCCCTGACTCACCTTGCGGCTGGCACCTGGCTGCCCTGACGTCCCTAGACGGGTTCCTCACCCGTACGCCGATCACGTGCCTAAAACCCTGGCTTTCCCTAAGATGAGCCCTAGATAGTGAACAGGGCGGTGGGAACACTAGTCCGCACCACTAGCTCTAAAGGAAAACACCAAGGGGAGGACAGACAATACAGACTAAACATATACTCCCAGGTGGGCGACAACAGGAGACAACAAAAAGCCCAACAGGGATCCGGAGGGTAGCACTCTGGAACAACAACCAGGATTCACAGCTCCAGTGGGTTAGTATAGAAGTCCAGGCAGGAAGCTCTATAACTGGCAACTAGAGAAGTGTGAGAGGAGAATATAAGGAGGTTGGGAGTGGCAGACAAGAAACAGCTGAGGAGGAGAAGCTACGGATCCCTGAGTGAGACAAAAAGGATTGCAAGGCAAACACAGAAAACAATCACTAAGAAACAACGTGATCTTTAGACATAGAGCGCGCAGCCACCCGCTGCGACTTCCTGACCCCGGGTATAACGGAGTCAGACGTGGCTCTTGACACCCTCGTGACAGTACCCCCCCTTTCACGAGGGGCCTCCGGACACTCAGGACCAGGTCTCTCAGGATGAGAGGCATGGAAAGCCTGAATTAACCTGTTGGCGTTTACCTCTGACGCTGGAACCCACATTCTTTCCTCGGGACCGTAACCCCTCCAATGCACCAGATACTGAAGAGAGTGGCGGACCCGACGAGAATCAACAATTCTGGATATTTAAAACTCCAGATTACCATCCACAATAACAGGAGGAGGTGGCAGCGGTGATGGTTCTAGAGGTGGAACATACTTCTTGAGTAACGACTTATGGAAGACGTTATGGATCTTAAAAGTCTGAGGTAGCTCCAGGCGAAAAGCCACAGGGTTAATGACGGCTACTATTTTATAAGGACCAATGAACCTAGGGCCCAGTTTCCAAGAGGGAACCTTCAACTTAATATTCCTAGTAGACAACCACACATAGTCATTCACTCCTAGGTCCGGACCTGGCGACCGTTTCTTATCGGCCATGCATTTATATTTACCACTCATATTTTTCAAGTTAGCTTGCACCTTCTGCCATACCGATGAAAGAGATGAAGAAAACCGTTCCTCTTCGGGAACCTCTGAAGACCCCCCCTCTTTGAAAGTACAAAATTGGGGATGAAAACCGTATGCACCAAGAAATGGTGACTTGCCAGTGGATTCCTGACAGCGATTATTTATGGCAAACTCGGCTAACGGTAAATATGATGACCACACCTCTTGGTTTTCAGACACAAAACACCTTAAATATGTTTCTAGGTTTTGGTTGGTACGCTCAGTCTGTCCATTCGACTGAGGATGGAAAGCTGAGGAAAAGGACAAGTGTACCCCCAAACGGGAACAAAAAGCTTTCCAAAACTTAGAAATAAACTGGGTTCCCCGATCCGAAACCACATCGGAAGGGACCCCGTGAAGCTTCACGATTTCACTGATAAACACCTGAGCAAGAGTCTTAGCATTAGGAAGTGCGGGTAGCGCAATAAAGTGTACCATTTTGCTAAACCTGTCTACTATTACCAAGATAACTGTTTTACCCGCAGACAACGGTAAGTCAGTGATGAAATCCATTGACAGATGTGTCCATGGCCTATTGGGGATGAAAAGTGTCAATAAAGACCCTGCTGGACGTGTATGAGAGACTTTCGCGCGTGCACAAGTAGAACAAGTAGACACGAAATCCATTACATCCTGACGCAACCTTGGCCACCAAAAACGACGAGACAATAGCTCCAAGGTTGCTTTACTACCCGGGTGCCCAGCAAGTGCCGAATTATGATGTTCCTTTAATAAATCAAGACGCAGGTTTAACGGTACAAACAATTTCTCTGAGGGGCAAGAGGCCGGGGCGTCCCCCTGGGCCTCTAACACCTTTCCCTCTAGAACAGAGTGTACAGCAGAGACAACCACTCCTCTTTGTAAAATAGGTACCGGATCACTAACATTACCCCCTCCAGGGAAACTACGAGATAATGCGTCTGCCTTGGTATTTTTTGCCCCAGGACGATAGGTGATTACAAAGTTAAATCTGGTAAAGAATAGCGACCACCTAGCTTGTCTAGGGGTGAGACGCTTAGCCGATTCTAGGTACAGAAGGTTTTTGTGATCCGTAATCACCGTGACGGGGTGGATTGCTCCCTCTAAGAAGTGACGCCACTCTTCAAACGCCAGTTTATTTGCCAACAGTTCCCTATTTCCAATATCATAGTTCTTTTCTGCTATAGATAACTTTTTGGAAAAGAAAGCGCAAGGACGCCATTTGCCAGGAGACGGACCCTGAGACAATACAGCCCCCACTCCCACCTCAGACGCATCTACTTCAACAATAAAAGGCTGGGAGACATCAGGTTGAATTAGAACAGGTGCCGAGGTAAATCTCTCTTTTAGAGAGGAAAATGCAATTTTAGCGGCGTCAGACCATTTAGAAAAATCAGTCCCCTTCCTAGTCATGTCAGTAAGGGGTTTAACGATCACTGAATAATTTTTAATGAACTTTCTATAGAAATTTGCGAAACCCAAAAACCGTTGTAGAGCTTTAAGGTTCTCAGGAAGATCCCAATCTAAAATTGCCTGGACCTTCCTAGGATCCATACGGAAACCTGAAGCAGATAATAGATATCCCAGGAACTGTATTTCCTGAACGGCGAAGACACATTTTTCAATTTTCGCATATAATTTATTCGTCCGTAGGACCTGCAGTACTTGCCTGACATGTACTTCATGTGTTTTCAGATCAGCCGAATAAATTAAGATATCATCTAGGTATATGACTACAAACCTGCCGATGAGATGACTAAAAATATCGTTAACGAAATGTTGGAAGACAGCAGGGGCATTGGTCAGACCGAAAGGCATGACTAAATTTTCATAATGCCCCTCAGGGGTGTTAAAAGCTGTCTTCCACTCATCCCCTTCCTTGATACGAATCAGATTGTAGGCCCCCCTAAGATCAAGTTTGGAGAACCACCTAGCACCCGCAATCTGATTAAAAAGGTCAGGAATGAGAGGAAGAGGGTATGGGTCTCGGATGGTTATCCGGTTTAGCTCACGGAAATCTAGGCAAGGACGCAGGCCCCCATCTTTCTTTTTAACAAAGAAAAACCCTGCAGCCACAGGTGAAGAAGAGGGTCTGATGTGTCCCTTAGCCAGACTCTCGGAGATATAATCTTTCATGGCTTGTCTCTCGGGACCCGAAAGATTATACAACCTGGACTTGGGTAATTTTGCACCAGGAATCAGGTTAACCGGGCAATCATAAGGACGATGAGGTGGTAGCTTCTGACAACCCTTTTCAGAAAAAACGTCCTCAAAGTCCGAAATAAATGTAGGTAGGGAAGCTATGGAGGCGATTAAGCAATTGTTATTTAAGCAATTCTCTCTGCAATGCTCACTCCACTCCAATATCTCCCTGGCCTGCCAATCCACCACTGGATTGTGCGCTACCAACCAGGGAAGACCCAATACCACAGGAGAGGGAAGGCCCTCCAGAACGTAACATGAAAGACACTCATTATGGTGGTCCCCTACCTGAAGGTGTAAGTTATGGACAATGTGAGTGAGGTTTCTCTGAGACAGAGGAGCAGAATCAATAGCGAATATGGGAATAGGTCTCTGCAGCGTACAGAGAGACAAACCCATAGTGCGGGCAAAATGGGAATCTATCAAATTTACCCCTGCTCCACTGTCTAGAAAAAAAGAAATAGACTCCGTCTTAACACCAAAAACAATAACCGCTGGCAACACAAATTGAGATGTTCGTATGGAGGAAACGTATACCCCCCGGCTGACATCCTCCGCACAGCCTGGGATTAGTAGTTTTCCGACGGTCTTTTGTTTTTGAGAAAGGAGGGACAGACATTAATGAAATGACCCCTCCCCCCACAGAAAAAACAAGCCCCCCACCTACGGCGAACTTCAGGAGGATGGACCTGACGAGAAGTTCCTCCTAGCTGCATAGGCTCATCTAAGTCAGTACAGACTAACTGCTGCTTGGGAGAGGTTACCAATTGCTCAGGAATTTTCGATCTCTCCCTAAGACGTCTATCTATTCTGATAGAGAGGGACATAACAGCATCAAGGGAAAGGGGGGTCTCATACAGCGCCAGCGCATCCTTAACCCTTTCAGATAACCCAGAGCAGAACTGACTCCTGAGAGCCGGGTCGTTCCACTGAGTATCCGTAGCCCACCTACAGAACTCTGAGCAATATTCCTCTGCTGGCCGATCTCCCTGTAGGAGTCTCCGTAACTTCGACTCAGCCAGGGCGACTCGGTCAGGGTCATCATATATGAGACCCAAAGCCCCAAAAAATCCCTCCACTGACCGGAGAGTCTGGGAACCAGGGGGTAACGAGAACGCCCAGGATTGCGGGTCCCCCTGAAGCAGGGAAATAACAATCCCCACCCGCTGTTCTTCATTACCTGAGGAATAAGGGCGCAGCTTAAAATATAATTTGCAGGCCTCACGGAACGTCACAAATTTGTCCCTTCCCCCAGAAAATCTGTCAGGAAGAACAACCTTGGGTTCTGAAACAACCTGGTTACCCATAGCAACCGCTGGGCTTGCGGTCTGCTGCATTTGCTGCTGTTGTTGGAGGACAGACGCCTTCAATCCTGCCACCTCCAAAGACAGGCCTTGAAGCTGTTTTGCCAAAGCAGCAATAGGATCCATATTGGATTCTAAGTAGAGAGAAAAAAAATATATATTTTTTTTTTCCCCAAAAAATAAGGGCCAGTTATAATATCACGATCGGCGTGACTATCACATACGTGACACAGAGGGAGGGAAAGATAAAGGCCCTGCCCAAGTGAGAGGGAAGGTGGTGACCCCTGACTCACCTTGCGGCTGGCACCTGGCTGCCCTGACGTCCCTAGACGGGTTCCTCACCCGTACGCCGATCATGTGCCTAAAACCCTGGCTTTCCCTAAGATGAGCCCTAGATAGTGAACAGGGCGGTGGGAACACTAGTCCGCACCACTAGCTCTAAAGGAAAACACCAAGGGGAGGACAGACAATACAGACTAAACATATACTCCCAGGTGGGCGACAACAGGAGACAACAAAAAGCCCAACAGGGATCCGGAGGGTAGCACTCTGGAACAACAACCAGGATTCACAGCTCCAGTGGGTCAGTATAGAAGTCCAGGCAGGAAGCTCTATAACTGGCAACTAGAGAAGTGTGAGAGGAGAATATAAGGAGGTTGGGAGTGGCAGACAAGAAACAGCTGAGGAGGAGAAGCTACGGATCCCTGAGTGAGACAAAAAGGATTGCAAGGCAAACACAGAAAACAATCACTAAGAAACAACGTGATCTTTAGACATAGAGAGCGCAGCCACCCGCTGCGACTTCCTGACCCCGGGTATAACGGAGTCAGACGTGGCTCTTGACACCCTCGTGACAGTGTCCCAACTTTTTGGGAATCCGGTTTGTATTTAATTTAGGCCTAAACTGGTTCAGGCCCTGAGAGATACACCCTCTACATACAGGGGTTTGATTGAGGCATTTGAAATACATCCATTTTGTGCAAAGAAATCTTTAATTCAGGCCTACACTGATTCAGGCCGTGTGAGATACACCCTCTACATACAGGGGTTTGATTCAGGAATTTGAAATACATCTATTTTGTGCAAAGAAATCTTTAATTCAGGCCTACAGTGGGTCAGGCCGTGTGAGATACACCCTTTACATACAGGGGTTTGATTCAGGCATTTGAAATTCAGCCATTTTGGGCAAAGAAATCTTTAATTGAGGCCTAGTCTGGTTCAGGCCATGTGAGATACACCCTTTACATACTGTCGTTCTATTCTACTATTAAACACCCATTTAGGGCAAGATCCTAAATTCGAAAAATATGAGGAGAGCATCAAATAAGGGACGTGGCCCAGGTCGTGGTGCTGCTGGTGGAGCTCCTGTTGCAGGGAGAGGATGTGGTCGATCTGTGCCAGCTACATGCACAAGTAAAACCCCTTCCTCAGGTGCGAGTGGGCGACAGAACCTGCAGCGGTATTTGGTCGGGTCTAATGCCGCTCTACGAATGGTAAGGCCTGAACAAGTACAGGCGATAGTAGATTGGGGGGCTGACAGTGCCTCCAGTTCCTTCACTTTGTCTCCCACCCAGTCTCCTGCTGAAAGACCACAGTTGGCACCTGCAGTCGATGTCCATCAGTCTTTTACCTCACCCCCTTGCAAATCAGCCAAGCAGTCTGAGCCCCAAGTCATGCAGCAGTCTCTTCTGCTTTTTGATGACTCTGTTAGCAGGGTTTCCCAGGGCCATCCACCTAGCCCTGCCCCAGAAGTGGAAGAGATTGAGGGCACCGATGCCCAACCACTTATTTTTCAAGATGAGTACATGGGAGGACCATCACAGCACGTCTCGGATGATGACGAAACACAGGTGCCAGGGCTTTCGAAAGTGTGCAGACCGACATGGAAAGCAGGGGTTAAGACTGGGTGGAAGATGATGTGGAGGATGATGAGGTCCTCGACCCCACATGGAATCAAGGTCATGCGAGTGACCTATGTAGTTCGGAGGAAGAGGCGGGCAGGGGGCGGAAACTCTCCTTTATGTACCTTTGGCAGTGAATGGAATATCGATATTATGAGATGTTCCACATAAATATATTCCAATTATTTCTTACTCAAAATGCCACTTGAGAGACCTTGTTGCAAGATCTTCATAAGTTTCAGCTGGAACATCCCATAATATCGATATTCCATTCACTGGCATGGTGGAAGAGCACATTTTTGTTTGATATTAATAATCCCTTTTTTCATAACATAAGGTGGTATGGACGTTATATCGATGACCTGCTCTTTGTATGGTCAGGTGATATGGCGGACATACCACTTTTTGGAGATTATCTTAATGGCAACTTGGATTCATTGAATTTTGTTCTACACCATGATCCATTTTCTATTGCATTTTTGGATCTGCGTTTATATGTAGATGGTACAAAAACAAAGGTTTCCTCTGTTACTTACAGAAAAGAAACCGCGTGAAACACCACATTGCTAGCGACTTCATGTCATCCTACACATGTAACGAAAAATATACCAAAAGGAGAAATGGTGAGAGCACGACGCAATTGCTCCACCAACAAATCTTTTGCTGAAGAGGCTGCTGCCATCAGCTCTAGGTTACACTCCAGGCTATACACTGCACAGACAATGGGCGTTAACATTAGATAGAAATAGACTAGTATTTCCTGGAGAAACTATCACCAAAACAAATACCCAAGACAAAATGAAATCAGTTACTTTTACTACCAGTTATAGCGAGGAATACACTGACACTTGTAAACTATGATGCCGAGTGGAGTGAAGTGATTTCAGCAGGCATCAGATGTGCTGCGAGCAGGGGCCCCCACTTTGGGTCAAAGGATTAGTCCCAGCCTTTTCTGTGACCGCCCAAAGGCCAAACCAGTGTGGCTTTCGTATCAGGGTAGCTATAAATACGGCCACCGAAAATGCACAAGCTGTAAACATATGTCTGTAAGGGCTCATTCAGACGGCTGTATGCTGTCCACAAAAATGCGGATCCGTTTTTTTTGCAGACAGTTCAGCATGTCCGCAATTTTTTTTATTGAATTCCGTTTTTTTTGCTGAACTATAGACTTTAATACGGCCATGTCCTGATTTTCACTGACATGTATAGAAAATGTTTAATTTTTTTGCTGAGCCGTGCAATGGAAGAAAAGGGCCCATAGAAGTGAATTGGCCAGCATCTAATCCGCAAAGAAACGGATCCTCATTTTTGTGGACAGCATACGGCCGTCTGAATGAGCCCTTAGTCAAACAGTCACGTCCACAGTGAATGGCAGAAGTCACAACATAAAACATATTTAATTACATGTGTTGAATGCTCTATGCAATATATAGGATGTACCGCCAAACAGAATAAAACCAGAATACGGAGTATTCGGAGGCAACGGATCCGTCCAGACTTACAATGGAAGTCAATGGGGGCGGATCCGTTCGAAGGTGACACAATATTGTGCATTTTTCAAACGGATCCGTCCCCCATTGACTTTCAGTGTAAAGTCTGGACTTTACATTGCCACAATATAATGCAGACGGATCCGTCCCCCATTGACTTTCAATGTAAAGTCTGGACGGATCCGTCTGAAGCTACTTTCACACTTAGAATTTTTTCTACAATATAATGCAGACGGATCCGTTCTGAACGGATCCCATCGTCTGCATTATATGAGTGGATCCGTCTGGGCAGACCCCAGACGGATCCGCTCTGAACGCAAGTGTGAAAGAAGCCTAAATAGAGAGGCATATTGGAAGTTTGAACTTGGTAGCTGCTTCCCCACAGGCATGAGCAAAAAACATGACTTGATTTTACAGTATCAATGAATTTGTTACACTTTTTTTTTCCCTGCACATCTTGGATTTATCATTTCATGTTTTGTGATTTGCCCACACCTGATTATCATGTGATTGATTGGAGGAAGTGTATTTATATGGGAGAGTCACAGATGGCATTTTATATCATGAGTAAAGATCGTTAACTTGAGATCCGAAACGCGTCGATTTTGCATCTGTCTTGTTTTATATGGATTTTACCGCATCGAATAAAGGATATTGTTTTATCAGACGCTGGACCCTCCTACATTTTACACAATGACTAATTGCTAGTTGCAGTCAGCGCAGGTACTATGTGCTGGAGTACTAGTATACTACATAATACTATGTTGCAATAATGTTTCTTTGCAGGTGTAATCTATTGTGGTAGCTTTGCTCATATCCTGTATGATCTTTGCTTCTGAACTCCTGTGTAGAATAAAGCAAACACAGCAGGGGCGTTGCTAGGCCAGGGCCCCAGACGTTCAGTCCAGAACCCCAAACAACGTGACTGCGGCACATTCAATTGTATCCCCATCCCTATCCAACAGCTCCCTGCCCCGCTGTAAATCACTCTTATAGGCCACTAGGTCTGAAGCCTATTAGAGGTTGACATCACTGTGACCACCTGCACAGGGATGCAGGCAGTGCAAGCTGAAAGAGTCCTGCATTGTAGGTGGAGGTGGGGAGCGGAAGTAAGGTATTGATTTATCACTTTGGGGTAAAACAGCATTGGGGAACTATAAGGATCAGAGGCATTATAACTGCTGTGGCACTACATGAGGCAGGGTTATTATGGCTGGGGCATAACGGTCACTACTGGTGGTAGGGGCATTATATCTACTGGGGCACTACAGTGGGCAGAAGCATTATAAGTGGTGGGGCATTACAGGGGGCATTATAGCTATTGGGACACTACAGTGGACAGGGGCATTAAACATGCTGGGGCACTACAGGGGGTAATATAAGTAATGGGGCATTACAGGGTGCCTTTTAACTACTGGGCCACTATAGGGGGAATTATAACTACTTAGGACACTACTGGGGCATTATAACTACTTGGGCACCACAGAAGGGCATTATAACTACTGGGACTATATAGGGGGAATTATATCTAGTGGGGCACTATGGGGGGCATTATAACTATCAGGATCACGATAGAGGTGTCTCAATACTATTGGAGGAACTACAGGGGGCATTATTAATACGAGGGTCAATACAGAGAGGCCTTATTACTACTGGGTGCACTATGGTGGGTATTATTATTGGGAACAATATGGAGGGAACAACTACTAACAGGGGCACTCTTGGGGAGCATTATCATTATTGGGGCACTATTGCTAATGAGGACATGCTGGGAGAGAATTATATCTATTGGTATGACTTTTATATTACTATGGGGGACTATCTGTGTGACACTATTGTTTTAGCAGTGTATTTGGGAGCATGGGGTAGCACAGTGGTCACAATATTGGTGGTGGCAGCAGGTAGGAAGGATGATACAAAAAGTGATGAACCCAAGATGCCTTTTTTGGCAAACAGAGCATTATTACTTCTGGGGCAGAAACGAAACATGACTGAAAGAAATTGTCATGGCCAAATGGAGAAGATGGTGAAAGAGAACATTTACATCAGAGGTAACCTGTAAGGCACTGGGTGCTATAGGTAAGTAGTGCTGTACAGTCCGGTATGTTTGGTAGGGTCCATCCAGCAAGTAAAATACAGTCCTGATCAAAAGTTTAAGACCACTTGAAAAATGGCAAAAAATCTTATTTAGCATGGCTGGATCTTAACAAGGTTCCAAGTAGAGCTTCACCATGCAACAAGAAGAAATGAGAGTGGGACAAAACATTTTTTGAGCATTCAATTTAATGAAAACAACGAATAAACTGAAACAGGCTGTTTTTCAGCTGATCAAAAGTTTAGGACCACATGCCTTTAAAAGGCCAAATCTGTGCAAAGCTGTGGATTCATTGTCATTTTCTGTCAGGTAGTCACACGTTGTGCTGGCAAAGGCAAAAAAACTCTCCCTTTTTGAACGTGATCGGGTTGTTGAACTGCATAAGCAGGGTCTCTCACAGCACACCATCGCTGCTGAGGTGGGACGCAGTAAGACTGGAATTTCTTGAAATTCTTAAATAATCCTGAGGGTTATGGAACAAAAAAGTCAAGTGGAAGACCCATAAAAATGTCAGCACTGAGCCGGAGGATCCAATTGGCTGTCCGTTAAGACACCGGACGATCCTCGACCCAAATTAAGGCCCTTACTAGTGCTCACTGCAGCCCCATAACCATCAGACGGCATCTGAGACTGAAGGGCTTCAAAAACAAAGAACGTCTTCAAAGACCTCGTCTCCTTGAACGCCACAGAACTGGTCGTTTGGACTTTGCAAGAGAGCACCAAACATTCAAAGGTGAAAGAAAGTTTTATTCTCTGATGAGAAAAAATGTAACCTTGATGGTCCTGATGGTTTACAACGTTACTGGCATGACAAGCAGATCCCACCTGAGATGTTTCCTACGCGCCACAGTTTCCTTCACTGGAACAATGGAGCTTCAGGAAGTGCAGGGGCGTCAAACGGCCGCTGGCTATGTCCAGATGTTGCAGAGAGCATTCCTCATGACTGAGGGCCCTCGTCTGTGTGCTAACGACTGGGTTTTTCAACAGGACAACGCTACAGTACACAATGCCCACAGGACAAGGGACTTCTTCCAGGAGAATAGCATCACTCTTTTGGCCCATCCTGCGTGTTCCCCTGATCTAAATCCAATTGAGAACCTTTGGGGATGGATAGCAAGGGAAGTTTACAAAAATGGACAACAGTTCCAGGCAGTAGATGGCCTTCGTGCAGCCGTCTTCACCACTTGGAGAAATGTTCCCACTCACCTCATGGAAATGCTTGCATCAAGCATGCTTAACGAATTTTTGAAATGATAAGCAATAACGGCGGAGCTACTCATTAATGAGTTCATCTTTGGAAGTTGGATTTCTGTTTTGGGGTGGTTCCGTTTTGTTTTTGGAGGTCAGCTGAAAAAAAGCCTGTTTCAGTTTATTTGTTGTTTTCATTAAATTGAATGCTCAAAAAATGTTTTGTCTCACTTCCATTTCTTCTTGTTGCATGTTGAAGCTCTATTTGGAACCTTGTTAAGATCCAGCCATGCTAAATATGATTTTTTGCCATTTTTCAAGTGGTCTTAAACTTTTGATCAGGACTGTACGTCTTTAGTGCCAGAGTATGTGTGTCGGGGGGCACAGTGCAACGTGCCAGTCCGCAGGGGAGAACATGTGAGGTTCACGGTGGGCCGAAGGGTACAATAGTTGGTCGGGTACTCACGGTTAGCAGATGCCTCCCTGGGCCAGCAGTGCAGTGAAGGGGAGAACAGCACCAGATTCTCTGGGGCACACTCTATTACAGGGGACATCGGCCAGGTGGTGATCGAGGTGCCCTTGATGATGATTGGGTTTCTGAGTGCTTGTGCAGCTGGGCCCCTGACTTAAGGTAATGTCGTGACGCCAGCACCTTGCTGATGCAAAATTATGAGAGTTATTATAATATGGAGATGGAAGAATGAGGCAGGGTTTGAATTGAACTCAGAACTTTACTGTAACCAGGATCTTGACAGCAATTTTACATCCAGTTATAAACAGTCTCTTATGAACATGTAGGTTGGATGTGGCAAATCCCAGTAACAGGCTGTATATGTGGCTATGTCTCAGGCTATAGTAGGAGGTTGTGTACTCACAAGTATTTAGCTCTGCACTCTGGAAGAGTAGACGGTAGAATAAAGGCTTCACCTCTGCCTATTTTCCTTGCTTGACACTGAAATCATGAATTAGCTCCTCTGGGCCGTGGAGCCCAAGAGAGCTGAGAGGAGGGGGTCCTCTCCTTCCCCCTTGCACCTCACTTCATCTCCCCCTGCTTCCACACTCTAACTCCAACTCTGCAGTGTCCACGTACACAAGTGGGACGCTGTATATCCCCCTAGTTTAACATGTGTCGGCCTTGACACATTCAGCACATGATGAAGTCTCCTGAAAAATATAAAGGGGAAACCATGCAGGTAGGTATACTGATCTAAATATAACAAACAGTAGGTAAATACACATTATGGAAATATCATAAATTATGTGGATCACAACGCAAAAAGGGATGTGGGGCTTGCAGGTGACACAAATGGGCGTTGATCTCACAAACATAGTATAAAGTCCATGGCAAAGTCCAATCAAGTCTTGAGAATATAAAACCTTTTTAGTGCAGCATACTAATTAAAGTGCAAAGAGTCTGTTGACTTGTAAACATAGAAATTGCATATAAACAAGCACAGAAAATGTCCTTCTGGGTACATGACTTGAACATTGCAAAATAGTCCTGTTGCATAACCCCAAATCAACCTGAAGAGGGGATAAAAATGGTAAAATTTTGCGCAGAACAGGCGCAACAGGGAGAGAAAACACAGGCCAGAAGGGGTCCTGGAAAATTCCTCAAAGGGACAGCAGGCTGAGCAGTGACTTGAAAAACTGTCACTGTGCCTTGGGAAACTGGCAACAGTCCATGCTGGGCAACAACGGACTCCTTTGTGACATAGTCAGTAAGGAATGGCCTACAGGCCTACTTATGAATACGGATCCGGCGATGAGGGCACGTCGGTAGATAGTGAACTTCCGGAGTCCCACTTTTTCTTTTACCTTCTTCTGACTCCGACTGGGGCAAAGTTTACCTCTCTTGGACGGTGCTGATGTCCGGTCCCCTTCTTTAGCGGCACTGGAGGTGAATGGTTCACGTTGAACCTGAAGCGGCTCCGTTGGCCTCAACGATGGACCTGCCGTATATGAGCCATAGCGTGATGCCCATGAGCTCATAAAAATCGTCACGCTCCCCCGCCAGGAAAAGAGCGCCCTCGGACGACCATTGTGATGGCTGTGGGCCACGACTTGTTTCAGCTGCTACCAGGGCGGCCTTAGGTGGCTCCTGTATCGCCTCTACTGGAGCGGTGAGTGGTACTAGCTCATTTTCGGACACTGTGGGTACATTAGCGGCTATGTTCACAATTCTCTCCCTCTCACAACCGTGCACTTCCCCTTCCTCTAGCAGACTGATCCACTGATCACGCAGGCTCCAGCTTTCCTCTTGCACGCCCCCTAGGTTCTGCAGCATAGGGAAGGCGGCACTCATATTGTAATCCATGTTAATGAGGTGATGGGGCAGCAGAGATTATTTTCCCGCACTTTTCAAGGGGTGGCACTCAATTTTTCCTGCCAAACAGGGCGTTTTACAGAATGATGGGGCCAAAGATTAAACAAGAAGGCCTCCGGCGGCCATTTTGGGTGCAAGACAAAAGTCAATTCAGTCACAGCAAGCAGTTTTAGTGACACATAAACCTGCGATTTCACCAGTTTTAACAGTAGACAATTGGCATAGCACATTTATGCGCTTTTCAAGTAGTTTGAACAGTTCTTTAGCCCAATAAAACGATCAAACAAATGGGGCTCATTTACATAAGGCACAGAGGATTTAAATCCTGTCGTGACGCCAAATTTACTTGCAACGTGCCGGTCCGCACGGGAGAACACGTGAGGTTCACGGTGGGCCGAAGGGTACAACATTTCATCGGGTACTTGCGGTTAGCAGATGCCTCCCTGGGCCAGCAGTGCAGTGAAGGGGAGAACAGCACCAGATTCTCTGGGGCACACTCTATTACAGGGGACATCGGCCAGGTGGTGATCGAGGTCCCCTTGACAGGCTGTATATGTGGCTATGTCTCAGGCTATAGTAGGAGGTTGTGTACTCACAAGTATTTAGCTCTTTGCCTTGCTCCAATCTCAGTAAGGGTGGTTCAAGTTCTTATCTTCTACACACAAGTGATGCAACAGATGGCCTGTCTGTCCTTGAAGTAACGGTGAGGCTGCTGGATTAATAAACCTTCACCTTATTACAAAGGCTCCTAGAGCCTAGAATAATGGCTATTGTCCTTCCTTTTACATCCTAAACTTAATAAAATCCACTTGGCACTCTGGAAGAGTAGACGGTAGAATAAAGGCTTCACCTCTGCCTATTTTCCTTTCCCCCAAGAGAGAGCTGAGAGGAGGGGGTCCTCTCCTTCCCCCTCACTCCATCGCCTCCTGCTTCCACAATAACTCCAACTCCCCTCTCTAGGCCTGAACTGTAGTATATATACTGTGGTGCCATCCCCTTCCAGTGGTGGAATGTGTGTAGTGCACCTAACAGCCTGTTAACAGGGATCTTTATACAAAAGTGCAATATAGCATAATACAACATACATCATAACAAGATTTGCAGTGACCACATACACGAGTGGGAAGCTGCAACAGTTAGACCTATGATCTTTTGAGACCCTAGCAAATCCCCCTCAAACACACAATCGGAAAGGAGATGACAATTATTGAGTTTCACACGGCTGGAATACATCATGGTCTGGTTAGTGTTCTTAGTATATTCAAATCCTTCAGTTGCAGAGACACGGGCTGTAAGCCATGCTTCCTGACTGCCTTCCTTATAAACAATGAGTTATATTCCAGATCTTTTGCTCGCACATTTACGAATTCCTTGATGCACGATGATGTGGTAGTGTTTATAAAATGGAGTCAGCGAGTTCTAATAAATTGTCGAGAAATGTAAACTTGATTCACGCCTGTAGATGACAAAGTGTCACACAAGATGGGAGAATAAAGAAATAAATGATATGCTGTAAGAGAGGAACACGATAAAAACTCTGATGACCTGCATACAAGCAGGATAAAATACCAGTCAGGATCTTCCCAAACAATGGAGCAGGCCCTTCACCTCGAACTTCGTTTAC
The DNA here is from genome assembly GCF_014858855.1 of Bufo gargarizans. Taxonomy (NCBI): domain Eukaryota; kingdom Metazoa; phylum Chordata; class Amphibia; order Anura; family Bufonidae; genus Bufo; species Bufo gargarizans. Next base: position 11,207,908 of record NC_058086.1, read on the forward strand.
CAGTGAGTTGTGCTCCCCTAGGTTCAAATCCAAGACCACCTTGAATTAAAGATCACGTGTAAAACATGACAGCAGAACTGTCTGCAAGGATATCTGGCCAGAGAAGCAATATACAACAGTGTGCTAGTGAAGAGCGCTGTAGACCAATATGTAGTCCATTAGGATTACTCCAGAGTATCAACTCACCCCTTGCCTCAATGGACCCCTACCCCTGATTTTAGGAACACGTGTATGTAAATCACCACATATGTTCATCTATGTGGAGGTCCAATAACCCACTGATGATCCAAGATACCATTTATTGTATGTAGCCTCTGTCTCATTGACCTTTAGACTTCCAAGATGCATACTCAGTTTCTGATGATTGCCAGACACATACTATAGACCAGGGATCATCAACCTTCGGCACTCCAGCTGCTGTGAAACTACAACTCCCAGCATTCAAACATGCTCAGCTGTTCTAACTCCCATAGAAGTGAATGGAGCATTCTGGAAGTTGTAATTTCAGAACAGCTGGAGTGCCAGAGGTTGCTGATCCCGGCTATAGACTGTTTAGGGTAAAGATCAGATTTGTCTGTGGAAACTACACAGGTTTTTATGAGCAGCAGTAAAGTGTATAAGATTTTTTTTATCTCATCCTCACACTGTGACAAAAGCTGAAGTAAATTGACCTCTGGTGCTGAGTTTGGATCTGCAGTATGTAATACTACAAATTTCCACCAGAGCAATAGGGTGAAATATGTGGCAAAGCTGCACCAAGGACTGCAGTAGATCTGCATTTACGACATGTGGATTTTGCAGTGTGATGTATTACTTTCTTTATACCTATTTATGTGCCCAGAAAATATGAGTGAATCGATGAGCAAGGGGCTGACTGAGCTGCTCGAGACTCCTTCCCCCCTTGATTGACAGGGTCAGATGTCTCGCCTCGACCTGTCAATCTCACGCTAACGTTGTTACTCCAAGTATTGGTGCAAGCGCAAAGGATCTGATGCTGCTACCTGACATGTGCAGCTGACATGAGTGCAACCAGAAGTGGAGGGAGCGGTTTTGGACGGCCTCTACTTTCAGGGATACCCAGACGTCAGCAGAACATGTGCAGTCTGTATCTGTGCTGCTCAAGTAGCAGCAGATCCTCTGTGCTTGCACTGATACTTGGAGGAGTCTCTTGAGCGGTAGGGCCAGCCCCTTCGCTGCTCAGTAAGGGTGTTTTTATTTTAACTAATGAAATTTGTTAAAATTGATTTGCTGTCGCGGCCTCGGTGTTGTGCGCGTGACACGTTTGCGTAACACTTTCACCGCACATGCTGGTTGCAAGTGGCAACGTGTTGTTGTATCTACGTGTGTGTTTTCCCTTTAGGCTATGTCTACACAACGACATTTGTTGCGCGACAATAAGTCACGCGACAGATAGGGCACAACTACACTGCAACATTTGTCACGCAACATTTTATTGCACGAATGTTGCGCAACAATTTTTATAATGGCAGTCTATGGTGTCACACTGCAACATGCAACTTGTTGTGACTGCGACGCAACAGTCGCAGAAAAATCCTTCTCAAGTATGTTGCAGTGCGACACCATAGACTGCCATTATAAAAATTGTTGTGCGACATTAGTGCAACAAAATGGCGCGCAACAAATGTCATCGTGTAGACGTAGCCTTATTGTTGTTTTCCTTCCCTCCTGGTGTGCACGGGGTTAAGTTGTGTGCTTGGTGGAGCTAGGTGCGGTCTCTTGTCTCTTTATATATTTTTGCTGTGAGACTGAGATCAGTTGGATGTCTGCCTTTGTTGGAGTAGGAGCTTGCTTCTATCTCTGTTATCTGAGGGCCATCCTAGTTGTCATTGATGTCATTCTCTTGTCTTCCCTTTGTCCATTTGCCTATGCCTTTTCTCACTTGTTGGCTTTGAGTTTGGTGTGTTATTTTCAGGGTGATATTTGTATGTCATTTGGTGTTCCATGTCTGGTCGGTGTGGTGTTTGTGATCAGCATGGTTGTTTGATATTTCCCCTGTTTGTTGTTTCCTCTGGAAGGGGGTCTCATGGTTCCCCGGAGAGGGAACCAAAAGTCAAGTCTGTGAGCTATTGCTGGAGTGCTGGTTACTCTGTCAGTGCGTACTGCATCCGTTTGGTGTTTGGATTGCATTAAGTTTGTATGGGTTCGAGTTTATCTCGGTGTGTTTTTCTTAGGTGCGGCAGGTAAGTCACCAAGTATTCAGTTGTTCTTGGTTCAGTGGTTTCTTGCCACTGGATACTTACCTGCCGTTCCACTTGGCTTCCTCTCCTTGCTGTTAGGCCTGCAGAGACTCCTGATCTTCCATGCCTTAGAAGAGCAGGTCGTCTCTGACCCTGACCTTACTCATCCAGGAATCGCTAGGGTCAGTAGGGCCCTGGTTCCGGAGAATGAGCCCCCCTACGGTTGAGGCCGGCTCATACAGTTAGGAGGTCAGGGATAGGATGAGGGATGTGCTAGGAGGTGTCCCATTCCCTTATCCATGGTATCTGGCCTGGTGGCATCCTATTTATCCCTGACATTTGCTCTTCTCTACTGACTAGATGCCATGTGTTGAAGTTTCTAGTTATATATGTTCCAGATGCTGGTCAGTATTTTCACAAGGGACTGGCGTGGATTAAAATCAATGTCCATAGCCAGCAGCAGTTAGAATATGTACATTGATTTGGTTATGATGTGGGGCACCATTAGCTCCAGGACATTGGGAAAAACTGTCATACTACCTTTGTTGACTCAGGAGATGTGGTGTCCCAACAGGACAACACCCTTCCCATGCAACATGCTCTTCGGGGTATGCAGAAACTCCACTGGCCAGCTTCATAACCAAATCTTTCCCCATCAAGAATGTCTGGGACTGGATTGGGTGACGGATCTCCCATGTACAGCACCCAACAACCACCTTGGCTGAACTACAGGTCTGAGTTGAAAGAGCTTAGAATGACCACAGGAGGATATCCAGCATCTGTATGACCATTACCATGCCATAGTGGCAGCCTCTATAGCACTAAGGGTAGAAGTCACCAGTGGCGTAGTGTGGGGTGAGGGGGGGGCCGTTGCCCCGGGAGAAAACATGCAGGGGACGCCAGCAGGGCGAGGTGAGGTGATCGCCTCAGGCAGCGCGGCCCTGGTAACAAGTGGGGGGGGGGGGCAGCAGCAAGGCACATCTGTATCGCCAACCTCAGGACAGCGATACAGATGGATGCTGCGGGGCAGAGGAGAGGCGTCTCCCTTCCCCTTTCCTTCGATAGACTGCAGGCACATTATTTGGGGGCATCTATGGGGAAAACTTCTTACTGGCACATTATTGGGGGGCACTTCTTACTGGCACATTATTTGGGGCACTATGGGGACAGTTCTTACTGGCACATTATTGGGGGGCACTATGGGGACATCTACTGAGGCCACAAAGAAGGGGTATTTTATACTGGGACACATTATGGTGGGTACTATGGGGAAGGGGAGCAAGGAGCTGTCATGCCCCGCTCTGACTATGTGCGGAGGTTGGCTAGAATAGCAGCACGAGTTTAGCGTTTTGTTTTGGAGCCGTGCTGGATCCGCCTCTCATCAGGTGCACTGGGTGGGGTCATTAGTTTAAATAGCACTCCATCCCAGTGCTCTGAGCGGATTATAGGTATCACTTTGGTCTTAGAAGCTTGGAAGGAAGGTTGTCTGTTCCAGCTCAGAAAGATAAGTGTGGTTTCTAGTTTTGTCGTTTACTGTCTTGGTTGTTTTGTGTCATCTCTCCCATCTAGATTCTGTGCGAGCAGGCTGCTCCTATTTCCCCTCTTCACCATCTCAGGAAATTTAGGGTGTTCCAGCCCAGGCACGGGGATACATCATACCTACCACCAAGGTTTGCATGTGGGCTGAGCAGTGCAGGGAGAGAGGTCAGGGATTAGCTAGGAGGTGACCCTTCCCCTGCCTCTCGCCTAGAGCCTGGTTGGTGGTTTATCTGTGAGTCTGAGTGCACGCCCGCCGTGACAGGAGCACTATGGGAGGACTAAGGAGTATTTTATACCTGCAAATTATGGGGGACACTGAGGGCATCTACTGGGGCACTATATATGGGGCACTATATATGGGGCACTTTATACTGGTACATTATGATGGGCACTAGGAGAAAAGGGGGAGAAGAGCACTATGGGGGCATTTACTGGGGGCACTATAAAGGGATATTTTATATTGGCACATTATGAAGGCACTATGGAGACTGGGGGCATTAAAAGGGGGTATTTTTTGCACTGGCACACATTATAAGGCCTCATGCACACGACAGTGTTTTTTCACTGACTGTCAGTGATTTGGCTTCAGTTGTGTTTCCTTGCGTCTTCCTTTTTTTTTGTCTGACGGGGAAAAAAAGGAAGGTTAATGAAAAGTGTAATTTTATTGCACCAAGGTCTTGTAGAAGTTGTGCATCTCTTTTTTTTTGACGGACCCATTGACTTGAATGGGTCAGTCTTCCGTTTTCCACTGACAAGAATAGGATAGATTATATTTTTTTGACGGACTGGAATCACGGATCACAGACGCAGAGAAAAAACTCTGAGGACTATCAGTTTTTTTCACAGTTCCATAGAAATGAATGGGACCTCCACTAAACTGTGAAAAATGACGGAACAGACGCGGATGCACACAACGGTCGTGTGCATGAGGCCTAAGGAGAATTATTACTACTGAAGGGCATTATGGTGGGCTTTATTACTAATGGGGGTCTATAGGGAACATGATTACTAGTATGGGCACTATGGGAACATGTTGGGGGCACTGTAGGAGCACTATTACTACCATGTGTGCTCTAGCAGAGAATTATTACTATAGACACTATAGGGGACTTTATTACTACTGCATGCTTTTAAAGAGTTATCTTATAGAGGGGTCTTATTACTGCTAGGGACATTTTTATTGAGCACATATTAATGGGGTTTCAATTGGAGGTACTGCAGGGCAGTGCTCCTCAACTCCAGTCCCCAGGGACCACCTACCGGTCATAATTTGAGAATATCACACAGAATCAATATCTGAGGTAAGTCCTGATGCAATGACACTAATTGTATCATCTGCTCAATACTAAGGAAATCCTGAAAACATGACCGTCAGGTGGGCCCTGAGGATTGGAGTTGAGGAACCCTGACAGTTTGGGAGCATGTTATTATGGGGGACTATCTGTATAGCTCTACCACAGTATTGGAGGTAGCAGCAGGATGAGTGTTAAGGCACCAGGAGGAGGAGAATGATAGTAAAGGAATCAAAAAAAAAAAATCTGTGAAACTCTGCAGAGACGAGACGCAGCTGAAAGAAGGTATCGTGGCAGTTTTAAGTCCGAATGAAGACATTGAAGAAAGTCTACATCACAGGAGATGTCACGAGATGTAAGAGGTACTGTATGTGGTGCTGTGTTCTACTGTATATGTCATAGCAATGTATGTAATGTCCATCCAAATATCTGTTTCATGGTAGGATTGGGGGGGGGGGGGGGGGTGGATATAGAATTTATCCCACACTGCTGCAGCCCAGCCCCAGACTTCAGGTCACACTGTGCGTGTTCTGAATTCTGGGGGCTCACTGTCACGCTTCGGTGTGGGAGGGAAACATCACACGAGCATAGGAGGGAAGGGGGAACAGGGAATCAGGCCTGAGAACTAGGGAAGGAAAATGGACACCTCCTAGTGAAAACCCTAACGAAAATCCTGACTTCCAGTATGAACAGACCCCAAAGGCAAATAAGTTCATATGCAGGAATACCTAGAATCCTATCAAGCCCTATAGGACCCTGGTACTAATGGCAGGGACGAGACTACCTGTTCTTTCAAAAAGAAGGACGAACAGGAGTCTCCTTCAGGCCTAATGCAAACAATAGGGAAATGCAACACACAGAACCCAAACAAAATACAAAAGGGAAAGGAAAAACAACTTCAAAGAGGCTATGGACGCACCAAGAACTCAGCCCAAATCCAACCACAATCTATCCAAAAGGTCCAAACAGAAGCTATAAACTGCACAGCATTGTGGAAGAAGAAACTATAAATAGAGAAGGTTAACTGACCCTAATAGTCACACCTGGGGAAAGAAGGTGTGGCAAGCACCAGAAACAACACAGACGTCATTTGATCCAAACAGAAAATATGTCAGATCAAACCACGTGTTGCCAGTCTCACCGATCTCCTGCCACCTATCGCGGGAACATCTGTGACACTCACACCCATCTACTACATTATCTGTACTCACAGTTATCACTGTGTTATCTGTGGTGTTATGTATGACTGCAAGTGACATCTACTACGTTATCTGTAAAAAAGGGCGTGGCCACAGATTGGCGGGGGGCGCAATACTTTGCTACGCCACTGGATGCCACCAGGAACGTCCGTGACAGTACCCCCCCCCCCCCTTCTACAGGTGACCTCCGGACACCCAGGACCGACCTTATCCGGGTGAAACCTGTAAAAAGCTTTCACCAAACGACTGGCATTCACGTAAGATGCCGATACCCACATCCTCTTCTCTGGTCCATAACCCTTCCAGTGAACAAGATACTGAAGAGATCTACGGAGAACTCGAGAGTCAATTATCTTGGTGATCTGAAATTCCAAACTACCGTCCACCATGACAGGAGCGGGTCACAAGGAAGACGGCTCCAAAGGTTCAACATATCTCTTCAACAAATATTTATGAAACACATTATGAATTTTCAGGTCCTGAGGGAATTCAAGACAAAAAGCTACAGGATTAATAATGGCAGTGATCTTATATGGACCAATAAATCTTGAACCCAACTTCTAAGAAGGTACCTTCAACTTAATGTTTCTTGTGGATAGCCACACAGAATCCCCCAATCTTAGGTCCGGACCTTTCATACGTTTCCTGTCAGTCACACGTTTATACTTGTTGCCCATATTCATCAAGTTATCTTTAATTTTCCGCCATATAGATGACAATGATGAGGAAAAACATTCCTCCTCAGGGATATCAGAAGGATCTGAACTAGAAAATCTGCCAAACTGTGGGTGAAACCCATATGCCCCAAAAAATGGTGACTTCCCAGTGGATTCCTGTCTACGATTATTTATGGCAAACTCTGCCAAAGACAAAAATGAGGATCACTCCTCCTGGTTCTCAGAAACAAAACATCTCAAGTACCTAAGTCTCCAGACTCTGATTAGTGCGCTCCATCTGTCCATTCGACTGAAGATGAAAAGCCGAAGAAAAGCACAGCTGTACCCCCATTTGAGTACAGAACGCTTTCCAGAATCTGAAACAAACTGAGTCCCATGATCCGAGACCACGTCAGAGGGAATGCCATGGAGTCTCACAATGTTGTCAACAAACACTTGTGCAAGTGTTTTAGCATTAGGTAGACAAGGCAATGCTATAAAGTGCACCATTTTACTAAATGGATCAACTACCACTAGAATAACTGTCTTTCCTGAAGAATTAGGTAGATCAGTGATGAAATCCATGGATAAGTGAGTCCATGGTCTGGACGGGATGGGCAATGGAAGTAGAGATCCGGAAGGCCGAGTATGTGTCACCTTAGCGCGTGCACAGGTACTACAGGCTGACACATAGTCCTCAACACACTTATGCAACCCTGGCCACCAGAACCTACGAGAGATGAGGTCAGCAGTGGATCTGCTCCCAGGGTGTCCCATAAGAACCGTACAGCGATGTTCCTCAAACACCTTGTGATGCAATTCCGATGGCACAAACAGTTTCCACAAGAATCTGCTGCATCTCCCTGGGCCTCTAACACCTTCACTTCTAAGTCAGGGTAAAGAGCGGATATCACCACCCCTTCCGACAGTATAGGACTTGGATTTTCAAAATCACCACCTCCAGGAAAACTACGTGACAAGGCATATGCCTTGACGTTCTTAACCCCAGGATGATCAGTGACAATAAAATTGAATCTGATGAAAAACAAAGACCATCTGGCCTGCCTCGGGTTCAGTTGTTTAGCCGACTGCAGGTAAGCCAGGTTTTTGTGATCTGTGAACACCGTGATCCGATGAATCGCCCCTTCCAACCAATGACGCCATTCCTCAAAAGCCAACTTAATGGGCAGTAACTCTCTATTCCCCACATCATAATTTCTCTCTGCGGAAGAGAGGTTTTTTTTTTAGAAAAAGGCACATGGATGCCATTTACCAAGTACTGCTCCTACCCCCACCTCGGACACGATACAGGTTGCGATACATCTGAGGCGAAAGAGAAGCATTCCTTAATCTTAGAAAAGGCTCGCAACGCCGAATCAGACCACATCTGTCCCTTTCTTAGTCATGTCAGTTATGGGTTTTACTATTGTCGAATAGTTCTGAATAAATTTTCGGTAATAGTTGGTGAACCCCAAAAACTGCATAAGAGCCTTCAGATTTTCGGGTCGATCCCAGTCCAATACAGCACAGACTTTCTCTGGATCCATTTGAAAACCTTGAAGATGACAGCATGTAGCCCAAAAACAGCAAAAACACACTTCTCTAATTTTGTGTATCTTTTAGGATCTGTAACACCTGTCTAACATGATCCTGATGTATCTACACGCCTGGAGAATAAATTAGAATGTCATTCAAATACACGACTACAAACCTCCCCACAAAGTGATTAAAAATGTCACTCACAAAATGCTGGAAAACCGCCGGAGCATTGGTCAACCCGAACGGCATGACCAGGTTCTCAAAGTGCCCCTCAGGAGTATTAAAAGCCGTCTTCCATATCAAGCCCTATAGGACCCTGGTACTAATGGCAGGGACGAGACTCCTGTTCCTCCAAAAGGAAGGACAAACAGGAGTCTTCTTCAGGCCTAATACAAACAATAGGGAAATGCAACACACAGAACCCAAACAAAATACAAAAGGGAAAGGAAAGACTTCAAGGGAGCAATGGAAGCACCAGGAACTCAGCTGAGATCCAACCACAATCTATCCAAAAGGTCCAAACAGAAGTTATAAACCGCACAGCATTGTAGGAGAAGCAACTATAAATAGAGAAGGTTAAATGACCCTAATAGCCACACCTGGGGAAAGAAGGTGTGGCAAGCACCAGAAACAACACAGACGTAATTTGATCCAAACGGAAAACATGTCAGATCAAACCACGTGTTGCCAGTCTTGCTGATCTTCTGCCACCTGTTGCGGGAACATCCGTGACACTCACACCCATCTACTACATTATCTGTACTCAGAGTTATCACTGTGTTATCTGTGGTGTTATGTATGACTGCAAGTGACATCTACTACGTTATCTGTAAAAAGGGGAGTGGCTACAGATTGGCGGGGGGCGCAATACTTTGCTACGCCCCTGGATGCCACCCGGTATTAATGTGACCCTGCCGCAACATATACCCTGCTGAAGAACCCAAATTACCGGGTGCACACCTTATGTGATCATCAACCAAGCACCACTAGCAGTTTATAGTTTGTCAATCCCAACTCAATCAGGTTTTCTACATGTTTTTTTCATTTTCCGGTAATAAAAGCAGTGGTGTGATGTAGAGCAGTCATTCGCATTACAAATTTTGTTTTCCAGTGAAACATTTCTTCTAGTAATCCAATGGCAATTCACAGATTATGCCCAACTCTATTAGGACTCATACACCTGGTCGGCACTACGGAGTACCTACGTGGTTTTTATGTCCGTGCCTTCTGTGGACCGTCAGATGCTGATTGCGGACCCTATTCAAGCGAATGGGTCCGCGATCCGCATGTGCCTGCCCCATGGTCGGTTCCCGTGCATTGCGGACAGCAAATTGGTGGTCCGCAGCACGGGCCCGGCCAGCACATGGTCGTGTGCATGAGCACTTAGATTGCTTATAATCTCCTTTAAGGAATAATCTTCAGCTGCTACATCCAATGCTTGTTTTCTCCATGGTGAACATGGCACAAATTGCATTTGGGGGCTTTCACAAGATCATGTTTTACAGTCCACAAAACACAGATACCGGCTGTGTACACACGCTACATCACGGGGCGGACCCACCGACTTCAATGAGTCGGTATGTTGCAGCAAAGTATAGGACATGTCCTATCTTTTGCAGAGCATTCGCAGAAATGGGTTTCCATATGCTGCCACATTCGTGAAGCTGTTGCACAAAAGATAGGACATGTCCTATACTTCACCACAGCAAGGTGGACTACGGACCCATGATTAAAGTCAATGGGTCCACACCATGATGCAGCGTGCACAAGGCCACTATCCATGATTTGCGGACCTCAAAACACTCATGGTTGTACTCTTACTGTACTCTTACTGTGTGGAACAAGGTGGCGTGTCGAAGTAGGAGGATGTACAACCAGCTACATCAAGTCTCCGGACAATGCTCCTCCTGACTTATCTCCTGACTAGGATTTTGTCTCATGGCCAAGCTTCTCACATCCTAACTGATATTCTGATGCTTACCCCTGGCTACTTTTCTGAATTAGCTATATATTATTCATTAATGTACAACCACAACTCTGGGTAAAGACCTCCTTGTGAGGGTTAAAGGGGTTTTCTGGTTTTGAATCAATATCCTTTAAAATAATCTCTTATATATATAAAAATGAGTTTCTGTCTGTCTGGACGTTCTTTATGCGCGACCAAACTACTGGACCGATCTTCACCAAATTTGGCACACAGGTACATCAGGTGTCTGGGAAGGTTTTAGACCGTAGGTTCTAGGACGTCACTGTTAAAGGGAAGGGCACTGTGGAGATCACTGTTAAAGGGGCAGGAACTGTGGAGGTCATTGTTAAAGGGGCGGGTACTGTAGAAGTCACTGTTATGGGGGAAAATGTTTTTATCTTTTTACGACACATGGAAACATAAAATAAAATAGATGAAATATACCTGGGCGATGCCGGGTCTTTCTGCTAGTAATTTATAAAAGGTAGCTGTCATTTTGTAATATATCTCTATACCCTTTATTGCTCCTATCTTCCGTTCTGGACCGTGGTCACATGACCATGTCCATGCAGCTCTTTCTTACTTCTTGTGATGTTATGTCCATAGGTGTGACAGTGCTAGGGGAGTGTCTATGTAACTGGCTGGGAAGGAGGGGATATAAACTATCTGGGTATCGTTAGGGGCGGTGCTGGATCTGTGGAAGAGAAAAGAGAAGAGCATCATGGGTTTGGTTGGATACAGGAACAGGAAGTGCTACATACAGGATGGAAACAAACCAGAGTGACTTGTCTACATGGCGAAAACGGGTCAGAAGAGTCCAAATTGGAAAAGTTAAGAGAAGGGGGAGGATGTACGGGAGGTAAGCAACTAAGCATATCTGTTAAAAACCATAGGAATCCTGGAAAACCCCTTTAAGGATGCTTTTACACAGTCCGTGTTTAATCAGTGATTTCCATCAGTGATTGTGAGCCAAAACCAGGGCCAGGTCAAACACACTGAACAGGTGGAAAGCTTTCCATTATACCTTATCTCTGTGTAGCCACCACTCCTGGTTTTGGCTCACAAAACCAGTGAACAAACAATGGCTGTTTGAAAGAGGCCGAAGGGTGAAGAACAAGAAGGATCTTTAGAGTCCACACCCAATCTAGCCAGTGCCAAACCGACTACAGCTTAGAAGACCCACTGTGTAGTTCTGGAGCTACTTCATTTTCCTTGATCAATATCTAAGGGTCCATTCACACGTCTGCAAAATGGGTCCGCATCCGTTCCGCAATTTTGCAGAACGGGTGCGGACCCATTCATTTTCAATGGGGCCGCAAAAGATGCGGACAGCATACTGTATACTGTCCGCATCCGCACTTCCGTTTCTCGGCCCTGCAAAAAAATTGAACATGTCCTATTCTTGTCCGCAGCTACAGACAAGAATAGGCATTTCTATCATAGAGCCCTCCAATTGCGGACATGTGAATGGACCATTAAAGGGATTTTCCGGGAGTAAGATATTGATGACCCATATTGATAGGTGATATCTGATTGTGATGGTCCGACTGCCTAAGCGCAGCTCAGTCCTATTCAAGAGGCTCCTGCAATACCAAGCACAGCTGCTATCCAATGAATGCCACTGTACTTGGTATACTCACTAGAGCATTGCACCCTCTTCAAACAGCTGATTGGCGGCAGTACCCTCATCTATTAGATATTGATGACCTAACTTGAGGATGGGTCGTTAGTATTCTACTCCCAGAAAACCTCTTTAAAGGGGTATTCCAGGATTTTAGTATTGATTAATCCAGCGGCGGACACAGACAGAGGAGGGCCCCTGTGCAAAGCATGTGCCTGGGCCCCCTCCCCTCCAAGCCAAGTTCTCAACATAACCTATTCCGCCCTAACATTACTTATAGCAATACAAAACATACGGGGTAAGGCTACTTTTACACCTGCAGCACTACGCTTCGGACACTTAATCCGGCAAAGAATTGGCTGGACACAAACTCAGGCATGCAGCGGTTTGTGTCCCGCTGATTCTCTGCATTTTTGCCAGATTCTGGCCGGATCTCTGCCAGACACCATTATAGTTAATGTGGCCGGCGGACATTCTGTCTGCATTCAGCAGTGCTGGAGCATTCCGGCAGGCTGTTCTCTGCTGGAAGAGCCGGCCAAAATCACTAACTCAGATGTGAAGGTAGCCTTATACAGGTCCACATACCTCTTACATCCAGGGACGTCTTCTTTGATGTAGATGTTCTCTGTCCTCATCTTCTCCTTTCAGACCAGACCGCCATGATTTCTTTCAGTCATCTCTTCTCTCTGCAGGGTTTGACAGACAGACATCTTAGTTTCCTAGTTTTCCATCATCCTCCCACCCAATCAACACCCCTCTAACATCGTGCCTGCTGTGCTCCCTATACTAGTTACACACAGATAGTTCCCCTTCAATAATTACTGGCACACAGTGTCCTAAAAAATAACTGCGCCCTGACACTAATAGTGTAAACATAGTGTTCCCCAAAAATAATTGTGCCAAGCTGATACCGTGCCAGGGTGCCCCCCACAGTAACAGTGCTCACCAAAATCCCACCAATACAAATAATTATCTACCAGACAACACGTAGTAGTAATAGTGCCCCTACAGTAATAATGTCCCCACTGTTTCCCAGAAGTAATAATGCTCCTATAGTACTCATTCTAGTATTCAAGTTCCTCATAGTCCCTCAACTGTAATAAAGCACACCATAATGCCCCCGGTAGTAATGTGTGCCAGTAATAGTAGAAAAATGCCCCCTTATAATGTGTGCCAGTATATAAAAGTGCCCCGTTGTGTGGCAGTATAAAAAAATACCTCCTCTTAGTGCCCCCTGTAGAGCCAATGTGCCAATAGTACCCTCTTAATGTGTGCCAATGCCCCCTACTGTGTGCCCAAAAAACTCTTAGTGCCCCCAGTTGAGCCAATGTCCCCATAGTGCCCTATAATTTGCACCAGTATAAAATACTCCTATATCGTGCACCAAAAGTGCACCTCCCCTTGTCCCTATGGTGACTGACAATGTGCCAGAATAAAATGCCCCCATAATGTGTGCCAATATAATGCCCCTATATAATGACCCCAATAGTGCTACTTTTACCCCATTTTCCATAGTGCTCCCCATGTGTGCCAGTATATAAGATAGAGCCCCCCTATTGCTCCTCCCCCTCCATAGTGCCCCCCATGTGTGCTAGTAAATAAGATAGGGCCCCCCATAGTGCCAGTATATAAAATAGGGCCCCAATTGTACTCTCCCCTCCATGGTGCCCCCCATGTGTGTCAGTATTTAAAATAGGGCCCCCCATAGTGCTCCTCCTCCTCCATAGTGCCCCACATGTGTGCCAGTACATAAGACAGGGCCCCAGTAGATGCCAGATAGGGCCCCTAGCAAAGTGTAAATAAAAAACACCTATACTTATTACTTACCTCCTTGCTGCTTTCAGCGATGCGATGCAGGCCTCTTCCAGAATGTGTCCCGCGCTGTAACTGCGCCACCCTCTAATAGGCTATAGGCACTAGGCCTGCCACCTATGAGAGGACTGGGGAAGGGAGACACCTCTACCCTGCCCCGCCGCAGCACCCATCTGTATCGCAGTCCTAAGGGCAGTGATACAGATGAGCGCTTCCACAATGGAAGCACTCATCTCCCCCTGCCGTCTGTAAGAAGGGGCCCCCTCCTGCTCTGGGCCCCTGTGCAACCGTATCGGCTGTACATGCGGTATGTCCGCCCCTGGATTAACCCTCAGGATAGGCCATAAATATCTGCTGGGGGTACGACTTTCCGCACCCATGCCAATCAGTAGCTCCAGTACTACAGTTCTACCCATTGTGTAATAGACAGGGCTGGTTACTGCAGCGCTGCTGCCTACACTTCAGCTCCGGCTCCATATCCTAATCAGAGAGAACTGGGGGAGGACAGAAAATGGCAGATATTGATGGCTACCACAGAGGGACAGCTTTTTGGGCAATATATTGTGCTGCTCTGCGGGATATGGTTCAGCTGGGATGGTATTTTGTGCCATTGGTATTGCTGACCATACCTAGTTATGTTGCCCTGCCTTCTCTCAATTTAGACCCGCCTACAACATGGGGCCAATTTTAGTTTTGTTTACCCAGGGCCACTTTATGTTCCCATTCCCAAGTCTGCATTGCGTCTTGAAATGTAGTCATTACTCACTAACAATGTTTTGTCTAGGCCCCCCTGTACGGTGCGATTTCCAGAAAACCTGCAGGTCCATTTATTTCAGAAGGCCCAAGATCAGAGGGGCCCCCCTCCCCGATCTAACAGTTATCCTGGGGATAGTTGATAACCTAGTAGTTTAGAGAGATCCACAGCACTCTTCCATGATCAAAATCCTGTTCTTTATTTGACAAGCAGCATACAATTACAGCGACGTTCAAGCCTTGATAAAGACTTATTAGAAGCGTAGTGTTGGCTCACCTATTCTATGCTTCTGGTAGGTGTCACAACCAGATCAGATACACCCAATCTGTGCAAAACAAAAATATATAGTGTATTGGTGGGTTGGGCACACCTCACTCGGATAAATCTATATCGTTCTTCGATTTTATTCCAGCAATATTATAGATATAAAACATGTATCTCTATTTAAAACATCATACAAATATATGCGCATATAACATAAAAACATTCAATGAGCTTCAACATACGTCTGTTCAGACATATGTATCAGACCCATATAGTTTCTATTGGTATATGAGGGGTGAATAAGTAACGTATTCGTGTTTCCTTGATATGGTAGGTTAATTACTCACATCCCTCTCACACCAACATATTATACGGTCACAGTCCAAAAGAAACTATATCGATGCATTCAGAAAAAATCATTTTCGATGATATAAATAGGAGATGAGAAAGCTGTTCTTTTCTCTAATCAATGGAGGCTATCGTCGATATAATGAGCTGTGCAAGGCTGCGATGTCCCCCTCCACACTGTATACAGTGGAGGAAATAATTATTTGACCCCTCACTGATTTTGTAAGTTTGTCCAATGACAAAGAAATGAAAAGTCTCAGAACAGTATCATTTCAATGGTAGGTTTATTGTAACAGTGGCAGATAGCACATCAAAAGGAAAATCGAAAAAATAACTTTAAATAAAAGATAGCAACTGATTTGCATTTCATTGAGTGAAATAAGTATTTGAACCCCTACCAACCATTAAGAGTTCTGGCTCCCACAGAGTGGTTAGACACTTCTACTCAATTAGTCACCCTCATTAAGGACACCTGTCTTAACTAGTCACCTGTATAAAAGACACCTGTCCACAGAATCAATCAATCAAGCAGACTCCAAACTCTCCAACATGGGAAAGACCAAAGAGCTGTCCAAGGATGTCAGAGACAAAATTGTAGACCTGCACAAGGCTGGAATGGGCTACAAAACCATTAGCAAGAAGCTGGGAGAGAAGGTGACAACTGTTGGTGCGATTGTTCGAAAATGGAAGGAGCACAAAATGACCATCAATCGACCTCGCTCTGGGGCTCCACGCAAGATCTCACCTCGTGGGGTGTCAATGGTTCTGAGAAAGGTGAAAAAGCATCCTAGAACTACACGGGAGGAGTTAGTTAATGACCTCAAATTAGCAGGGACCACAGTCACCAAGAAAACCATTGGAAACACATTACACCGCAATGGATTAAAATCCTGCAGGGCTCGCAAGGTCCCCCTGCTCAGGAAGGCACATGTGCAGGCCCGTCTGAAGTTTGCCAATGAACACCTGAATGATTCAGAGAGTGACTGGGAGAAGGTGCTGTGGTCTGATGAGACCAAAATAGAGCTCTTTGGCATTAACTCAACTCGCTGTGTTTGGAGGAAGAGAAATGCTGCCTATGACCCCCAAAACACCGTCCCCACCGTCAAGCATGGGGGTGGAAACATTTTGCTTTGGGGGTGTTTTTCTGCTAAGGGCACAGGACAACTTATTCGCATAAACGGGAAAATGGACGGAGCCATGTATCGTGAAATCCTGAGCGACAACCTCCTTCCCTCTGCCAGGAAACTGAAAATGGGTCGTGGATGGGTGTTCCAGCACGACAATGACCCAAAACATACAGCAAAGGCAACAAAGGAGTGGCTCAAGAAGAAGCACATTAAGGTCATGGAGTGGCCTAGTCAGTCTCCGGACCTTAATCCAATCGAAAACCTATGGAGGGAGCTCAAGCTCAGAGTTGCACAGAGACAGCCTCGAAACCTTAGGGATTTAGAGATGATCTGCAAAGAGGAGTGGACCAACATTCCTCCTAAAATGTGCGCAAACTTGGTCATCAATTACAAGAAACGTTTGACCTCTGTGCTTGCAAACAAGGGTTTGTCCACCAAGTATTAAGTCTTTTTTTGTTAGAGGGTTCAAATACTTATTTCACTCAATGAAATGCAAATCAGTTGCTATCTTTTATTTAAAGTTATTTTTTCGATTTTCCTTTTGATGTGCTATCTGCCACTGTTACAATAAACCTACCATTGAAATGATACTGTTCTGAGACTTTTCATTTCTTTGTCATTGGACAAACTTACAAAATCAGTGAGGGGTCAAATAATTATTTCCTCCACTGTATCTGTGACAGTAACAAAGTGCAAAGTTTGGTAACTCAAAACAGTCGTAACATTATATCCTTTAGGCTGTAGTTAGTATACGGGGGTCCTATTGGTACATGGTACAATAGGACCCCCCAAACAGATGACATCGATATAAAGCACTGATCTGGAGGAAATTTACGAATATTTTAACTCCCCTATCCAAAATTCCTGCCTACGGCTACCAGAACTTTTCGTGCTAACATCGGATCAGCCGACACCTGGATACTGACAACGGAGTATCCTGAGCAGGAGCGAGACGATAAAGAGCAGGAGTCTACATGATTATACACACGTGGGACGCCACGATTATATACTCCGCCATCTGATATATTCAGTATACGTCCGCAACACAAGGATAAGGAGATAAGAAAATACTGCACACAATTACGCTTATATTTATGGATCGCCATTCTCACTACTCATAAAGAGATGACATCCAATCGTGCGTAATACATCGATATATCTACACGTATGAATATTGATGTAATATTTGGATCAAAGTGACATCTGAATACAATATTTACAATTATACTGTTTCCAATCTTTGGATACCTTAGATAACAACGGAACCAGTATACTAACTACATGTCACGGAACCATGAACCAGACGTACAACAAGAGATGAGTGGAAATAAGAAGGCTTTATTGAAAATAAAGCTGTAAGGCAAAAGTCCAAACGGATGGCTAAACCGAAGCAGGGTCTTGCGAAACCAGAGATCAGGAACCAGAAGGGTAGTCAGATGAAGCCAGGATCAGGAATCAGCAGGGTAGTCAGACGAAGCCAGGATCAGGAACCAGAAGCAGCAGCAGTCTTAGAAGCATGTGAGCACAGGAGGACCAAGCAGGGAACTGAAGCCACAGACCTCCTATATATATGAGCTAGGCATCCAGCTCCTCCCAGTGGGAAGGAGGAGCCGCAGGGTGGGAGGCTACAAGAAACCCAGAAACCAAGATGGCCGCCAGCACATGTCAAACGAAGGAGAACAGCAAGGAGGTAAGACCATGACACTACAGCCTACAGGATATAACGTTACGACTGTTTTGAGTTACCAAACTATGTACTTTGTTACTGTCACATATATACAGTGTGGAGGGGGACATCGCAGCCTTGCACAGCTCATTATATCAATGATAGCCTCAATTGATTAGAGAAAAGAACAGCTTTCTCATCTCCTATTTATATCATCGAAAAAGATTTTTTCTGAATGCATCGATATAGTTTCTTTTGGACTGTGACCGTATAATATGTTGGTGTGAGAGGGATGTGAGTAATTAACATATCAAGGAAACACGAATACGTTACTTATTCACCCCTCATATACCAATATAAACTATATGGGTCTGATACATATATCTGAACAGACGTGTGTTAAAGCTCATTGAATGTTTTTATGTTATATGCACATATATTTGTATGATGTTTTAAATAAATAGAGACACATGTTTTATATCTATAATATTGCTGTAATAAAATCGAAGAAGGATATAGATTTATCCGAGTGAGGTGTGCCCAACCCACCAATACACTATATATTTTTGTTTTTCACAGATTGGGTGTATCTGATCTGGTTGGAGGCCTACCATAAGCATAGAATAGGTGAGCCAACGCTACGCTTCTAATAAGTCTTTATCAAGGCTTGATAAAGACTTAAGTCGAAAGATCGCTGTAATTGTATGCGGCTTGTCAAATAAAGAACAGGATTTTGAGAATGGAAGAGTGCTGTGGATCTCTCTAAACTACTATTGCATCAAGAACCCTTGGCCTGGACCCCAATCTGCGAGCGCCACACTTGGACCATTAATTCCGGTACCGAAAGAATTGGATGTTTGCCCCATGGCAGGGCATGTAGTGCTGCTGTGTTTATTTACGATAGTTGATAATGTGTCACAACTGAAATACCCCTTTAAATCCGCAGCATAGATGCCCGTGATGAGAACATAGTCCTACCACTTTACAAATCACTGGTCAGACTACACATGGAGTACTGTGTACAGTTCTGGGCTCCTGTGAACAAGGCAGACATAGCAGAGCTGGAGAGGGTCCAGAGGAGGGCAACTAAAGTAATAACTGGAATGGGGCAACTCCAGTACCCTGAAAGATTATCAAAATTAGGGTTATTCACTTTAGGAAAAGGAAGACTGAGGGGAGATCTAATTACTATGTATAAATATATCAGGGGTCAGTACAGAGATCTCTCCCTGGACCGTGACGAGGGGACATCCTCTGCATCTAGAGCAGGGGTGGGGAACCTTTTTGCTGCCAAGGACCATTTGGATATTAGTACCATCGTTCGGGAGCCATACAAAATTCTCAACTTAAAAATTTGACGGCTTTATTTGGTCAAACATATAAGTGACTTAGGGGTAAGTTATAGAAATTGCCCTTCAATTAAAAAAATCTAGAGCGCTGTATTTTTGAAGCACAAAATGGCGCCTGCGCTATATATGTATTACATATAGTACAGGCGCCATTTTAACCACATATAGCAGTGTCATTTTTGAGAATGTAATCTATTTAGTTGTTTATTTGGCATTAATAGCAGCCAAGCTCATCCCAGGGGGGCCAGACAGGGACCAGCAGAAAGGTCTTGGGAAATGAGCGCTTTCATTGTGGAAGCGTTCATCTCTGCATATTTCATTGTATAGCTAAATTAACCAGTAGTTTTTGTAGCCCTATATGTAATGTTTTCCAAATATGCCTTTAAGGCCTCTTTCACACGGGCGTCATGGATTTAGGCCGGATAAGATGTGGGTGTGTAGATTGTATTATTTTCCCTTATAACATGGTTATAAGGGAAAATAATAGCATTCATAATACAGAATGCATAGTACAATAGGGCTGGAGGGGTTAAAAAAAATATTAAAAATAATTTAACTCACCTTAATCCACTTGTTCGCGCAGCCGGCATCTCTTTTTTCTTCAGGACCTGGGTAAAGGACCTTTGACATCACTGCGGTCATCACATGGTCCATCACCATGGTGTGCGAACAAGTGGATTAAGGTGAGTTAAATTATTTGTTTTTTACATTTAACCCCTCCAGCGCTATTTTACTAAGCATTGTGTATTCAGAATGCTATTATTTTCCCTTATAACCATGTTATAAGGGAAATAATAAGGATCGGGTCCCCATCCCGTTCGTCTCCTAGCAACCATGCATGAAAATCGAACCGCATCTGCACTTGCTTGCGATTTTCACACGGCCCCATTCATTTCTATGGGGCCTGCGTTGCGTTAAAAACTCACAATATAGAGCATGCTGCGATTTTCACGCAACGCACAAGTGCACAGCCACAGCCCCATAGAAATGAATGGGTCCGGATTTAGTGCGGGTGCAACGCGTTCAACTCACGCATTGCACCCGTACGGAAATCTCGCCCGTGTGAAAGAGGCCTAACAGTAAGGCTGGCGGGAAGGGTTTAGGCTCAGAAATTAGTATGGGGGGGGGGGGAGTGGTCTTTTCAGGTTTCGCCTCAGGCAGCAGAAAGGCTAGGAGCTCCCCTGGGTCCAGAGAGGGGTTCACTCAGCTGTCACTTTCTCAGCCTCAGATCTGCCCCCACCTCCATCAGTCTCAAATCAGCCTACTATCAGACCCCCAGCCTATATCAGCCTCAGATCAGACCCTCATCAGACTCCACAGCCTCAGATCAGACATTTAATATAAAAAAATAAACTTACCTCTCCAGCTCCAGACGGCGCTGCCACTTGGCAGATTCACTTACCCTCCCTAGTCTTCTTCCCGCCGTGCTGTACTATGACCAGACAGCGCACAGCGTCAGGTCAAAGCGTGTGTCTATGTCCATTACGTCTTGACACTGTACGTGTCAGGACACAGAGCGGGGCCAGAAGAAGACCAGGGAAGGTGAGTGCAGCTAGCAATTTGCTGTTCTCACCTTCCTGTGCCGCCTGCATGCTAATAACTGCTTCCATAATGGAAGGGGTCATTAGCATTTTCACAATATGTTCTGGTAGAAGGCCGGGGGCCACATATGGGCAGTGGGTCGGAGGTTCCCCACCCCTGATCTAGAGGAAAGGTTTGTACACAAACATAGAAGAGGATTCCTTACGGTAAGAGCAGTGAGACTATGGAGCTCTCTGCCTGAGGAGGTGGTGATGGTGACTTCACTAAAAGAGTCCAAGAGGGGCCTGGATGTATTTCTGGTGTGTAATAATATTACAGGCTATAGCTACTAGAGAGGGGTCGTTGGTCCAGGGAGTTAGGGCTCATGCACACAAACTTATTTTCTTTCCGTGTCCGTTTTCTTTTTTGCGGAGCGCATACAGAACCATTCATTTCAACGGGTCCGCAAAAAAAACGGAAGTTACTCTGTGTGCATTTCATTTCCGTTCCGCAAAAAAAAAAAACATGTCCTATTATTGTCCTCATCACGGCCAAGTATAGTACAGTTCTATGAAGGGCCAGCTGTTCCGTTCCGCAAAATATGGACTGCACACGATGTCATCTGTATTTTTTACGGACTGAAAAATACATACGGCTGTGTGCATGAGCCCTTATTCTGATTGTCTGGAGTTAGGGAGGATTTTTTTTTTCAAAATCACAAAAATATAGAGGCAAATATGGGGGAACTGCTCAAACCCCAAACACTGTAGCGTGTTTTTCATTGGTGGAGCAGTGCCACCGCTCCCATAGTTGTCCTGCTATGCGGTTGTGTGGAAGCTTGGCTGTGAGCTGGATTTCATCCCCTTCAGACCGTGTTCACACCATAGTTAGCGCAGTGATAGGACCCTTGCCATGCTGAGTGACCGTGACGTGGTGCATGATGGGCTCCGATGTGTTCCTGACAGGAATATATTGGCAAAAGTTTGAGCTTTTAATATCTGCTTGTATGGCTAGCCAGTATAGTCAGTGGCATAGCCGTTTGGTGCATTTTCTCTGTGATTTAAAGGAATTTTTTTTCCCCTAAAGTGAGGAAAATTGGCTTCTAGCTCACAGGGTTTTATTTTTCCTCAACATGCAGGAGAACAGGCCGAACTGGATGGACAGATGTCTTTTTTCAGTTTTTTAAACTGTTATTATGATTACTATGTATTTGAAAATCCACGTTCCAGGGGGCAGGATCTGCTTCATCCTTTTCCATGCATTTCTGCAGCACATCCACGACCTTTACAGTAAAGCATCTAAAATGTAAAAATATTGCTTCCGGCGTCAAAGCCAAACCAGCCTCAGTCATGAAACGGTTAAAAAACCCATCCCTCTGCTCAATGAATAGACCTGTATGTAAATCGGGGGATCAGCCCTCAGGAAGAGAACTTCTACAGAGACCACATCACGCAGTGACAGCCCCACGCGTCTCCTGTGACCTAAACACGTACGACCCCTTTAAATCTGGGGCGACACAAGTGTCCCTCCTGCCGCTCCGTGACCACGCTTCCGCTCTATGGTCATGAACCCTTCAGCTTGGACCAATCAGAGGGCAGTGACCCGCTCGGTGGGCGGGGCTGGCGGCGGTGGGCCGGACGTAGCGGTCTAGTTGTGTCTGTGTCGCTGGCAGGGCGCAGACTGTGACACGCCGGGAGTGCGGTCCATGCTGGACACAGGCGACACCTGACCCGGCGGCACCAGACGCGTCCCGACCACCTGCCGCCCGCCCGTGTGCTCCGGGAAGCTCAGCCAGCGCCGGCCCCCAGTCACCCAGCCTGTGCTCCGGGTATGGAAGCGGAGAAGATGGACGAGAATGAATGGAGTTACCACGGGGAGGGGAACAAAAGCCTGGTGGTGGCTCACTCACAGGTGAGGGTGGACTGGGGCCTGGAGGGGAGGGGTGGTCCTAGTGTGTGAGGTGTCTACACCTGAGCTGTGTAAACAGTCCTGTCTCCTTCCTGCTGGAGCTCCCCTTTAAGCTCTTTCCTCTGCCCCATAGACCATAATGCAGTTCAGTGTTTACATAGCCCTGCATAGGAGAATGAGGGGAGGGTCTGATCGGGGAACTTATAGATGTCCTCCTCTGGAGTATGATGGTAGGTCGCTGGACTGTGTGGGCAGGGGCCCCGCTGTCCTCCTAGTCTGTCCGTGGACTCAGCCAGTACTAAGGCTCTCCTGGTGCCCGTTCAGACACGGCTGGTGTGTTGCATGCGTTTCTGCTGCTGTTTTTATGCAGAATCCCATTCAGATGTATGGAGCCGCGTAAATATACCTGAGAAGGGGGATTCTCACGTAGGTCCCCACCTCTAGAACCGCTGACTGGGCCATGCCGTGTGAGCTGAGAATACCCCTGGGCGTGCTTACTGTACGGCGGCAGGCGCGGACTCGGTAAACACGCTGGGCAGCCACAAAGAAGTCAGATTCTTGGCGCTGGCACTAAGACCGGGCACCTGCTCTCACTCAGCACTGGATCAGTAAACAGCAGTTGCATGTAGAGGGCAGGAGCTGCAGCAGGTTGTAGCTGCTCCTGGATGAAGACGATGGGTGTATATTGGGGAATTGCTATGAGTCATGGTCTCTGTAGGCATTCCCTGGTAATACATGATGAAGTGCTGTCATCACGCTGTACATCGTGTACCGCAATCTACGGTGAGGACACTTGGCACCATCTTGTTTTTGGTTTGTCGACACGACAAGACAGAGAAGAAAAATCTGTTGCGGATTTTGCTGTAACTCTGACATGATTTACATGCAGATTTTGTCCCTGATTTGTGGTGGACCTGTGGGTTAAATCCGCAGAAAGAATTGACATGCTATGGCTTTTAAAGGGGTCGCCCCATCCCAGACTTTGATGGCAGATCGTAAGGTTGTCCCATCTCTAGGATCCGCACCCATCTCTAGAACAGGCCCATGAAGTGAAGAAGAGCGGCCACCTTCCATGCAGCGTTACGGGAATTCCCAAAATTTCCCAGGGCTTGCTCAGTTCCATAGTGGGGTGACTGTGCATGTGCGGTGTGTTCTCCATTCACTTCTATGGGACTTCTGAACCATAACTCCCAGGGGGCACACTGAGCGTGCACGGTGCATTCTCCTTCACTTTGGGGGGCCCATTCTGGAGATAGCAGTGGGTCCCACCTCTAGGAACCGCTCCCATCTGACACTGACAGCATGTCCTAGCGATATGCCCCCATTGTCTGAGATGGGACAACCCCCCCCCCCCCCTCAAAACCTTCACCCTGCATTATTTACATTTGTTTATGTGCTGATCTGTCGGGGCACGACCACACGGCAATGTCATGACGCGGGTTTGAGGTGGTCACACGAGATGAAGCAGGCTCTAATTAAAGGGAACCTGTCACCTCCAAAAACCATCCCAAGCCGTCAGCAGCCTGTTTCTGATGATTCCTTTCTTCCTGAAGGCCGATGCGGCTAAAGCTCAGAAAACGTTCTTTTATCCCCTGCCGGCGCGCTTCTCCACACATGCTTGAAGTCAAGGGGGCTGCGGCCTCCTTGCTTCATGTCACGGTAACCGCGCCCCTTAGCTGTGCTGACAGCGCTTATGCAGAGAGTTCGGCAAAGCCAGCCGAACCGCCAGCTGTCAGTCGCAGTGAAGGGGGCCTGGTTAGCGTTACTTGAAGCAAGGAGGCCGCGGCCCGCTTGACTTCAAGCATGTGTGGAGAAGCGCGCCGGCAGGGGATAAAAGAACGTTTTCTGAGCTTTTGCCACATCGGCCTTCAGGAAGAAAATGATCGTTACAAACAGGCTGCTGGCGCCTTAGGATGGTTTTTGGAGGTGATGGGTCCCCTTTAAGTAACTAGGACTGCATTGTTTAGTTGGTCTTCACTGACTACATGTCAGGGGGGAACTCTGTTCTCTGGGGGTTATATGGAGCCCACTACATAGGCAGGATGTTTGTATGCTCTCTGTGTACGTCAGGTTCTAGGCGCAAAGGGTTTTCAGATCCTTCCACATCATGGCGGACTGCCAGCATTTTTAAAAGTAGGTTGCCAGGAATACGCTTTGAAGGTCCTGGGAGAGTGAATAACATTGTGACAGTGGCACATATCATAGTGTGCCATATATTAGGCAGCAAGTAGAGTGTTAATGTGGTGGAAGCAGGAAAATGGGCAAGCGTAAGGATCTGGGTCACTGTGATGGCTCAACGACTGGGTCAGAGCATCTCCAGAAAGGCAAGTGATGGTGGTACTGCGAAGCTCTGAGCAGTGGTCTGCTGGGAAACCTTGGTCCTGGCATTCATGTGGATGTTACTGTGAACCGTGTCCTGTACCTTCGTGGCAGATGTATTCCCTAATGGCCGTGGCTTCTTTCAGCAGGACGTTCCACCCAGACGCACTGTAAAACGCATTCGGAAGGGTTCAAGGTGATGGCTTGACCGTCCAAATTCCTCGAGCTCTTTCACTTGAGCTAGGGATGTGCTAGAAAAACAAGTCTGATCCATGGAGGCCCAACTAGCATCTTAGAGGACTTAAAGGGAACCTGTCACCGGGATTTTGTGTATAGAGCTAAGGACATGGGTTGCTAGATGGCCGCTAGCACATCAGCAATACCCAGTCCCCATAGCTCTGTGTGCTTTTATTGTGGAAAAAAAACGATTTGATACATAAGCAAATTACCTGAGATGAGTCCTCTATGTGACATGAGTCAGGGACAGGACTCATCTCAAGTTAATTTGCATATGTATCAAATTGGGTTTTTTCCACAATAAAAGCACACAGAGCTACGGGGACTGGGTATTGTGGATGTTCTAGCGGCGATCTAGCAACCCATGTCCTCAGCTCTATACACAAAATCCCGGTGACAGGTACCCTTTTAAAGGGGTTTTCTGAGATTTAACCACCTCAGCCCCCCTAGCTTAAACCCCCTTAATGACCAGACCACTTTTTACAATTCTGCACTACACTACTTTCACGGTTTATTGCTCGGTCATACAACTTACCACCCAAATGAATTTTACCTCCTTTTCTTCTCACTAATAGAGCTTTCATTTGGTGGTATTTCATTGCTGCTGACATTTTTACTTTTTTTGATATTAATCGAAATTGACCGAAATCTTTGCAAAAAAATGACATTTTTCACTTTCTATTGTAAAATTTTTCAAATAAAACTACATTTCTATATAATTTTTTCTCCAAATTTATTGTTCTACATGTCTTTGATAAAAAAAAATGCAATAAGTGTATATTTATTGGTTTGGGTAAAAGTTATAGCGTTTACAAACTATGATGCAAAAAAATGAATTTACACACTTTGACTTTCTGAGCACCTGTCATGTTTCCTGAGGTTCTACAATGCCCAGACAGTAGAAACACCCCACAAATTACCCCATTTCGGAAAGTAGACACCCTAAGGTATTCGC
The DNA here is from genome assembly GCF_014858855.1 of Bufo gargarizans. Classification (NCBI taxonomy): domain Eukaryota; kingdom Metazoa; phylum Chordata; class Amphibia; order Anura; family Bufonidae; genus Bufo; species Bufo gargarizans. The sequence goes on from NC_058086.1 coordinate 11,234,178, forward strand.
TGATGGGCATAGTGAGTTCATGGAAGTTTTTTATTTTTTTGTCACAAGTTAGCGGAAATTGAATTTTTTTATTTTATTTTTTCTTACAAAGTCTCATATTCCACTAACTTGTGACAAAAAATAAAATTTTACATGAGCTCGCCATACCCCTCACGGTATACCTTGGGGTGTCTTCTTTCCAAAATGGCATCTATACTGCCCTGGCATTTTAGGGGACCTAAAGCGTGAGAAGTAGTTTGGAATCCAAATGTGAAATGCCCTGTGAATTCCTACTCATTGGAATGTGGGCCCCTTTGCGCACCTAGGCTGCAAAAAAGTGTCACACATGTGGTATCGCTGTACTCGTAGTAGTAGGGCAATGTGTTTTGGGATGTATTTTTACATATACCCATGCTGGGTGAGTGAAATATCTCTGTGAAATGAGAACTATTTTTATTTTTTATACAAAGGGAAAGTTGTCTTTTACAGAGATATTTCTCTCATCCAGCATGGGTATATGTAAAAATACACCACAAAACACATTGCCCTTCTTCTCCTGAGTACGGCGATACCACACATGTGACACTTTTTTGCAGCCAAAGATGCGCAAAGGGGCCCAAATTCCAATGAGTACCTTTTAGGATTTCACAGGGCATTTTTACGCATTTGGATTCCGTGGGGGGTATGGTGAGTTCATGTAAGATTAATTTTTTTTGTCACAAGTTAGTGGAATATGAGACTTTGTAAGAAAAAAAATAAATAAAAAAAAATCAATTTCCGCTAACTTGTGGCAAAAATTAAATAAAGTCTTCTATGAACTCGCAATGCCCCTCAAAAGTGATTTTTATAGTGCCGCAGTGATTTTACGGTGTTTTTGCAGTGATCAGAAAAAAGAATAATTCTGTCACTGCGGTGGGGCGGACTGAACGCAAGTGTGCGCACAAGATCAGGCCTGATCGGGCGAACACTGCGTTTTTTGTAGAGCCTATGGAACATGTCCTATTCTTGTCCGCAATAGTTCTGGCAATGAGTGGATCCGCAAAACGCATACGGACGTCTGAATGGAGCCTTACAGGGGGGTGATCAGGGGGGGGGTGTAGTGTAGTGTGGTGATTGGTGCTACTTACAGAGCTGCCTGTGTCCTCTGGTGGTCGATCCAAGCAAAAGGGACCACCTGAGGACCAGGTAGCAGGTATATTAGAGGCTGTTAACAAAACAGCGTCTAATATACCTTTATGGAGTAAAAAATAAATAAAAAATCGCATCTACAGCCTGCCAGCGAATGATCGCTGCTGGCAGGCTGTAGATTAACTTGTTTACCTCGCGATCCTGTGAACGTGCGCGCCTCTGAGCGTGCGTTCACAGGAAATCTCACGTCTCGCGAGATGACGCGCCAACGCGTCAAGGAGGAATAACCCGGCCGCCCGCCCGCAGGATGCATCCCTGCGTTAGGTGGTCGGGAGGCGGTTAAAGGGGTTGTGTCAATTCACATAGTGGCATTTGTAATGTAGAGAAAGTGAATACAAGGCACTTACTAACGTAATATTGCTTCCTTTCCTGGCTGGATTCAGTTTTCCATCACGTTATACACTGTTCGTTTCCGTGGTAACGAACAACCTTCCATCCAGCAGCGGTGGCCGGGCTTTCACACAATAGGAACACACTATAGGTGTTTGTAACCATGGGAACGAGCATTGCTAATGTGATGGAAAACTGAATCCAGCCAGGGAAGGAAGCAATATTGATAATCGCAATACATTAGTAATTGCCTTGTATTAACCTTGTCTACTTAATAAATGCCATTAGCTGAAGTCGGACAACCCCTTTAAATCCAAAAGATAGGTAATCGGTATTTAACTCTTGGAAAATTCCTTCTAAAGGGGTTGTTCACCCTGGAGACCTTTTCTGCAGACCTGGCCAGACCCGCTGGGTTCTGGCTCCATCGCTCCTCCTCGGTTCTCCGGTTGGGCTGCTGTACCCAATGACTGGCCGCAGTGGTGACGAGTCACCCATGTGTCAGGTCTCTGGGTCACGTGATGCATGGGTGCTGCTAATGTTTTACTACCAGATACCACAGCGCACCATCGGAGGTCTTGTGGAGTCCATGCTTTCATGGGTCAGATCTGTTTTAGCGCCACGAGGGGGGGCTACACAATTTTGCAGGTTTCAATGTTATGGCTGATGAAAGCATGCCATCTTCAGACACACACACGAAAACTTGGTGGTCGTGGACTGCTACAGCGTGAATGGACTGTTTGGCCTTACCCTGTAGCCGTCCTATATTGTATGCAGAACTTGGGTTTTATGTATCGGGTCTATACTGTTAGTATGGAGCTCTGAAACATTGAGCTGCCCATAGTTTTATATCCGCTACCCGTTGTCTGACCTGGAAGTATTTTTCAGGTGTCTGCGGTACCATTATTTTCTTACTGTCTCCGCCATTAAAGGGGCGCCTGGTTATTCTTGGATCATTGCAGAATAATTAGGGCACACAAGACGTATCTTTTGTACACGGCCACAAACCGTCTTTTTCAAAATTGCACAATATGTAAATTGCATGTGTGTGTCCTAACCTGCATTCCATGTCATTCGTGGTATGTAGGGTGCACTACCAATGAAATCAGAACATATCTCAGATATTCCACGTGTAAAAAGTAGAAGTGGCTCGGCAGCCAGACTACGTTTTGCTACAGTCCATGGAGCTGATGCTTCATTAGTTGTTCAGAGGATTGAACGAGTCAAAGGGCTTGTGCACCTTTTGGGGAGAGGTTTGGCAAACCCCCCTTCTTGGGCAGACCTGCTTCCTGGCACTTGTACCCGGCTCCTTCTCTCCCCTGCCTGGGCGGCTCTGCTGCGCTCTCAGAATGTAAACTTCTGTTGACACCACTGCAGCCAATCACTGGCCACAGTGGTGACCTGCTCCCCTTGCATCACTTGACCATTTGACACGACACAACCCCCTTGAGCAGGTCACCAAGGCTGCAGAGATAGGGAGCAGGTAAATATGTGCTTCCCTTTGCAGGTTTGCCCAAAAGGGGGAAGGGAGGCAGAAATACCATGGTAAGAATGACAACCCCTTTAATACCCCCTACAAGAAAGCTAAAATGTGCATCCTCTACTGTCTGAATATAAACATGGTTTGAAGGGGTTGTCAACAAATGGTATTTATCATGTAGAAAAAGTTAATACAAGGCACTTACTAATGTATTGTGATTGTCAATATTGCCTCCTTTGTTGGCTAGATTCATTTTTCCATCACATTATACACTGCTCGTTTCCATGGTTACGACCACCCTGCAATCCATCGGTGGTGGTCGTGCTTGCACACTATAGGAAAAACCACTAGCCTAAGTGCGCTCCCACGGTCCCGGTGCTTGTACAAGCACGGCCAATGCTGCTGGATTACAGGGTGATCGTAACCATGGAAACGAGCAGTGTATAATGTGATGGAAAAATGAATCTAGCCAACAAAGGAGGCAATATGGATAATAAGAATTCGTTAGTGCCTTGTATTAAAGGGGTTAACAAAGGCTGGAAATGGGGGCCCCCCCCCCATACGCCCGGGCCCCTCACACTGATTCTAGTTACCTGGCTCCCCACTTCCCGCGCTGCTCCTGGTCCCTGCACCGCCGCTTCTCCCTGTGCACGGATGGGGGTTGGTGAAGCAGCCAAGAGCAGGCGGGGACGAGCCTTCCTAGCATCACCCGCGATGCTAGGGAGGCTCGTCCCTGTCACCGCCTGCCCTCTCCCCCAACACCGGATGTTTTCATCTGCGCATGGGGAGAAGGAGCGGTGTTAAATTTTTGCCGTCTATGCACCTAGTAATGTCAGTTTTTTATTTTTTATTTTATTTGTTTGACAGAAAAAATACAAAATAATTTTCCAAACAACCCAATCTTCAACATTATCAAACTTCTCATTTTTACACCAAAACTCCACTGCCAACCCTCCCCCTCGCTTGCGGTGCATTTCCTATCCCCTCCGTCCACTAGGACGGAGCAGGGGTGACGGTGGGGTGAAAAGAAGAAGAATTAAAACTTCCTAATCCCCCATACCTCTTCACATTTCTCCTCAATATTTCTTTGTTTATATAAGATGTTTTCATATCTCTTAATCTTATTGACCAGATTTAACCATATATACACACTAGAAGCATTTCGTGAGAACCAACTCCGCGTGATTAAAAGTCTTGCCAAAAAAAAGTATTTTAATCAGGAGGGTTCTTTTATACTTATCGCATTTAATTCGGGAAAAATCACCCAGAATCCAACATTCCATCGTATAAGGAATTACTATTTTCAGTTTTTGGGTAATAAGTGTAGCTATTGCCTCCAAATAGTCTGTTAATTTTATACAAGACTAAAACATGTGTAAATCATCTCCAAGTGAATCTCATCGTGGACGATTAGACATGCTCCCAACCCACATTTATTAAGCCATACGTTTGTGACATGTAGTCTATGTATCATTTTGAACTGTACCAAAACATGATTAAAATTGTGTGACACTAATCTTAAGTTAGTCGTTATTTTCCCCCAGGGGGAGAGGACCCTGCTAAGTGTTAATGGTGGAGGACTTGCCCGCTGGGTCCTGAACTGGCAGACCTCAATGTCTCCGGGGATAATTTTGGTATTGCCCAATGTCAAGACCCAACCCTATCCCGCACCCGGGAAAATGTGTTAATAGTAAATGGTGAACCACAACGACCTGGGGCAGAGTCAATGTTTCCCTGTTTTGTGGTTCATCAGGATATATTGTATTGAGTAAACCAAGTACGGAATGAGCCTATTGAAAAGTTGGTGGTCCCCAAGGCTTATCGCAAGCTTGTGTTAGATCTAGCCCACCAACACGTTCTTGGGGGCACCTCTGGCTGTAGAAAACTCAGGATCGTATTCTACAGCAGTTTTACTGGCCCAGCATATTCAAAGAAGTGGAACAGTTTTGTAAGTCTTGCCCGACCTGCCAGATAACTAGCTCCCAGCCACATTTCTGTAGTCCCCTAGTACCTCTCCCGATTATCGAAGTACTGTTTGACCGAATAGCTATGGACCTCATAGGCCCAGTACCGAAGTCCGCCAGAGGGCATCAACACATCTTAGTCATTCTAGACTACACCACTCTGTACCCAGACGCGGTGCCACTGCGACATAACTCGGCCGAACTCATAGTTAAGGAATTAATGGAGATGTTTTCTCGAGTAGGACTACCTAAAGAGGTTCTGACCGACCAAGGGACCCCTTTTATGTCCAAGGTGATGAGGGAACTCTAAGTTGCTTCACATAAAACTGCTACAGATGTCCGTTTACCATCCACAAACAGTTGGTCTGGTAGAAAGCATTAACTAGACATTAAAAAATATGTTGAAAAGGGTGGTGGCTAAAGATGGGAAGGACTGGGACCTTCTTCTGCGTTCTCATGTTCGCAGTACGAGAGGTACCTCAGGGTTCTACTGGGTTCTCTCCCTTCAAACTGCTATATGGCAGACACCCTCGCGGTCTCTTGGACGTGGCCAAAGAGGCGTGGGAACAACAACCCACTCCACATTATAGTGTCATTGAGTACGTTACCCAGATGCAAGATTGGATAGAGAGAGGGTTGCCTCATGTTAGGGAGCATATGGAGGCAGCTCAGCGAGCCCAGCGTCGGGTATATAATCTTTAGGCTCGGGTATTGGTTCTGGTGCCGACATGGACAGTAAGTTCCTGGCTAGGCGGCAGGGGCCCTACGAGGTACTTGAGAAAATTGGAGATGTAAACTACAAGGTACACCAGCCAGGGCGGTGAAAGCCGACGCAGGTTTTCCATGTGAATTTACTCAAACCGTGGAAAGATAGGGAAACCTGTACAGAAGACAGCCCACGGCTGGGTTTTCTAGGAGAAGCGGTACCGGCCCCTCTGTCTGATGCAAGAGAAGCGGCTACCACAGTAAAAATTCCTGACAGTCTCTCTTCTAAACAGATTTGGGAGGCCAGAGAGTTCGTTAGTCGCAACACTGATGTGTTCTTGGACCTCCCTGGACACACTTCCATAATCCAGCATGACATTGTCACTGAGCCTCAGGCAAAAGTCTGATTAAAACCATACTGGGTACCTGAGGCTCGGCGACAAGCCATATCAGAGAAGGTGCAGCTAATGTTGCAGATTGAGGAGTCAAAAAGTGAGTGGGCGAGTCCTATAGTATTGATACCCAAGCCAAACGGGATGTTGCGGTTTTGTAACGACTTTCGAAAACTTAACGAGGTTTCCGAATTTGATGCGTATCCCATGCTCCGGGTGGATGAGCTCATCGAGAGGTTAGGACAAGCCCAGTATTTTTCTGTTTTGAACCTCACAAAAGGGTACTGGCAGCTTCCCTTAGCGGAGGCTGCCAAAGAGAAAACTGCCTTCATTACGCCTGAGGGGCTGGATCAATATAAGATATTAACCTTTGGTCTGCATGGTGACCCCGCCACTTTTCAGCGACTAATGGACATTGTGCTTCATGGACTCCCTTCGGAAAGCTGGCCTAACTGCTAACCCCCCAAAAAATGCACGATAGGGTTAGAAGAGACTAAGTACCTGGGGTATGTCATTGGGCGTGGAGTCATCGAACCCTAAGTGAACAAAATAGAGGTGATACGGAATTGGCCCTGACCTTTCACCACTAGGCAAATAGTCATTCCTGGGAATAGTGGACTATTGCATGATATTTGTTCCCCATTTTGCTACTCTTGAAGGGACACAAGTGATTGATTGTTTGCTGGGACGATTGGGCGGAAGGGGCTTTCTCCGCTTTGAAGTCGGCCCTGTGCGGGTCCCCGATTTTGGTGATGCCTGACTGTAAAAGGGAGTTTATAGTACAGACCGATGCCTCCAAAGTAGGCCTCGGTGCTGTACTGTCTCAGGAAGTCAACGGGGAGGAGCATACCGCTGTCTTCCCCAGCCGTGAGCTCACCCCAGCCTAGACCAGGTATATCATAGTGGAGAGAGAGTGCCTGGCTATTAAGTGGACACTTGAATCTCTCCGCTATTATTTATTGGGGGGAAAATTCTGCCTGGTGACTGACCACTCCCCTTTGAAGTGGATGAGCCAGGCAAAGGACAGAAATGCCCGGGTCACCCGATGGTTTCTCTCCCTTGTGGTTGTGTGTGTGTATGTGACACAGTGAGAGGTTTTGTTTGACAAGGCAGGTATTTTCCTCCCAGCATGTGCTGCTGTGCTGATTTACAGCCAGGTGAGGTCAAATACCAGACCGGATTTTAAGTGCCGCTCTGGGTTTTGGCAGCACCTGGCTAACCCTAAATAGGCAGCTGGGCTCAGAAGCGAGGTCTCTGTGTTGGGATCTGTGTGCCTTGGGGTGAAGGCTTGCTACCTGTTTGCCGTGAAAACAGGTTGGTGCTGCTATCAGCAAGGACTCTTTTGAGGCAGAATTGCCGCATGGTGTGAATTACCACCAACACCGCAAGGTGACTTTTTGTTTGATTATGACTGTTTTGTCACTTGCCTAAAGTGTGAATAAAACACTGAACTGTTTGATCCAAAGAACTTGTTGCCTCTATACTGCATCCGTTAATCCGGTCTACCGCAGCGAAACCTCACACATTATAAATTGCTTCTTGAATCACTATTTAAAGTTGAGAAATAAAGAACTTCTTCCCCCAATTTCTCATAAATTCATTCAAAGGTGAAAATCTGTAGCAAAAAAATTCCCCTTTACACTAAAAAGTGCCAAACTTAACTGTAAATATCTAAACCAAGATAAATTAATTACGGTATATGCTCTCTTTTTGTCAACGCCAAAAAAGGAAGTATATCTCCATTACTCACCACTTCTGCAACATACAGAATATTGTTATTTTTTTTGGCCAATATTTATCTTCAGCTAAAACACCAACTCCTGTAAATAGTAATTATGCCAGAGAGGTGTGCAGTGGAGAGATCGATTGAATCGAGTAATGCGACACAAAAAAATCCTCGATGCAAATTTTGGGCATTCGTTTGTGTCATGTGGCCACAGAGCAGGAGTGAAGCGCTTGCTATTACTTACCGCTCCGTGGTCACGCGCCGGTCCGCACCGTGCTGTACTTTCTTCCTGGCACATCGTCAGGTCATAGTGCACATAAGTGGAGCTGATGAAACTGGGGGGAACTGATGCACTTGGGCTGATCCCACAGGGGGGAACAAAGGGTGTTGGGGACTGATGGCAGGGGGTCTGAGTTTTTATAAAGAAAAACAGTCAATTTTTTTTTCTTATTAGATTACTCGATTTAATCTTAAAAAATAATCAATAGAATACTCTATTTGTAAAATAATTATTTACTGCAGCCCTACTCCCAACCACCCTCTAATAGTACTCCACGCCTTAATAATTAACTTTCTAGATTCCCTATAGTCCTGTTGAACTCTGGATAGTGACCCAGACTCTAATAATGTAAACATATGATCATATATAGATCTACTCAATAAATTCCTACGGAGTGGACTTTCCTCCCATTGGTTATAAAGCCATGGATGTGAAGCTATAAAATAGACTTTAAATAGGGAAGGTTCAGCCCTCCCTGTTCCATCGGCTTATAAAGGTATTCCAATTTAAGCCTCACCAGCTTTCTTTCCCACACCAGATCGTTAATAATTCTCCCAATTAACTTGAAGAATTTATCCTCAATCCACAATGGGGAATTCCCAAGAATATAGAGTAGTTGGGGGTAATATCACTATCTTAACCAGTGATATCCTATCGGCTCTAGACAAAGTAAGTCAAAGCCATACCGTCACTTTAGACCTCGACTTGCTTATCAATGGAATCAGATTTAGGTGCAAAAAAATCTTCAACTCTAGGGGATATAATCATGCCCAAATATTCAAATGAATCAGAAATCCTAAGTAAACTCAAGGGCCCCTTAATAGAATATTTAGGTCTATCCACCGGCATAATTGTTGTCTTTGACCAGTTGATATCAAAGCCCGAGACTGCACCAAAGGTGTTTAACTATTTGAATGAGTTCGGGAAGTGAGGTATTAGTATGATTTTATAAAAAAAACATGTCATCCGCATATAGAGATGCAGTTCTCTATTCCTGATATCCCAAACCCCTCAATCCCGGAATTCTGCCTAATTCTAGCAGCAAGGGGCTCAATATAAAGATCAAATAATAATGGAGAGCGTGGACAACCCTGACTGGTACCTCTACTCAAAGAGAAGCTCTCCATCAAGCTTCCATTAATATTAAATCTTGCAATAGAGGATTTATACAATAACTTAGGGTCCATTCACACGTCCGTTTTTTCTTTCCTGATCTGTTCCGTTTTTTCAGGAACAGATCAGGACCAGATCTGGACCCATTCATTTTCAATGGGTCCTGGAAAAAATCGGACAGCACAATGTGTGCTGTCCGTTTCCGTTGTTCCGTTCCGCATGTCCGTTTAAATATAAAACATGTCCTATTCTTGTCCTGAAAAATCGGATCCTGGTACAATACAAAGTCAATGGATCCGCAAAAAACTGATGACATTCGGATGTCATTCCGTATGTCATCCGTTTTTTGCGGATTCCGTTCCTGGAAACGCATAACAAATTTTTTTTTTTTTTTTTTTTTTTTTTTTTTCCAATTTTTTTTCAAAGAAATCCAAACAACTTTATTTGATTATTGAAATGTATACATGCTCCTGTTTTTTGCGGATCCGCAAAAAACGGATGACATACGGAAACATTTTCAGGAACAACGGATCCGCAAAAAACGGACCGTTTTTCAGGATGAAAAAAAACAGGACGTGTGAATGGACCCTTAATCAAATGTATAAATCTATTACCAAATCCCATCTTCCCCAAAACCTTCCAAAGGAATCCCCACTCCACCCTTTCAAACGCCTTTGATGTGTCTAAAGACAGAATGAAGTGAGTACCCTTATTAGAAATAAAACCCATTTTGATCATAGTGTATAATTGATGTAATTACCTTGGATAGCCTTGTAGCCAGAATTTTTGTGAGAAGCTTCATATCTGTATTCAATAAGAAAATAGGCCTATATGACCCCATATCTAGGGAGTCCTTCCCCTTTTTTAGTATTAATATTATTACAGCCTGTCATTGACTCTGGAAGGCTATCCTGCCCAGATGATCCTAACATAAACCTCAATAAACGAGGGAGGATAATCTCCCCATACTTACAATAGCATTCATATGGGAGTGCATCTGACTTGAAAGAATTCCCCGACTATGCCTTCAGTGCAGCCTCTAGTTCCTCCTAGAGAGAGATTTAAATCCAGAAGCTCCCTCTGAGCATCGGTAAGAACTGGGAGAGAAAGAATTCATCTCTTCCTCTGATTTTACCTTATCTGAATTATATAATGACCGAATGCTAACTATCTCATTTTTTTGTTGTTATTGATTAGAGATCACCCTTGCCAGAAGTTTTCCTGGTCTCTGAACTCATTCATGGCAACTAACACTGCTTCTTTTTACTCCCCTTCCTTCTTACCGTGTCCCTTTTTTAGATTTGAAATATTACTAACAAAAATTGCCCTCATAAAGGCCTTAAATGTGTCCCATACCAGTTAGACTTCTAGCTGTGTTCTCATTACTATCCTAAAAACGCCCCATCTCCTCCAGTTTCACTAATTCATGAGTATCCTTATCCAATGGGGGTTCAGTCTAAATAGAGGTCTTACTTTATACTCATTGCCCCCATGGTGAATTCAATAGATAAGGGTACATGGTCCGATAGTGACCTTGCCTTGTATTTCATCGAAAAGTTTTTTTTTAATTTTTTTTTAAAATAAATCTAAGATGTTTTTTATTTATTAAGGCCAAGTCTGTCATAGACATGGAGTTTCCAGATTTACTTATACAGGAGTAAGCTCTTTTTCTATTTCCAATCCATCCCTATACATTCACATAACCTGCTTCCAAACAAAAGCGTGCCAAAGGGGACCCTTGGGCTTGAGTGTAAATATCTCCCCCCCCCCCCCCCAAAGAAATCCTATCTGTTTCTGGTTTCATGACACAGTTAAAGTCCCCAATCACTAGAGAGGGACATTCAGGCCACTAATAAACTAGTAAGTACATCTAAAGAAAAGGGGGGCGGCCTATAAACAAAAGCCAAGATACAGAATCTTCCCGACCGTTTCCCCATAGAGAAAAACAAACCTCCCCTGCTTATCTATAGAGGATGCCTCGCAGACCAAATCAAACCCCCTATGAATCAAAACTGTAACCTCTGGAGAAGCTAGTAAAGGTAGAATGGTAAATCTTCGCAGCCCATCCCCTACCGAGTCGCAAAACCGCAGTAGCATGTGTCTCGACCAAGCAAACAATCGCTGGTAGATGTTACTTAACCACTTAAGGACCACAGGTTTATACCCCCCTAGTGACCAGGCCCTTTTTTACAAATCGGCACTCCACAACTTTAGCGGTTTATTGCTCGGTCATGCAACTTACCACCCAAATTAAATTTACCTCCTTTTCTTCTCACTAATAGAGCTTTCATTTGGTGGTATTTCATTGCTGCTGACATTTTTTACTTTTTTTGTTATTAATCGAAATTTAACGATTTTTTTGCAAAAAAATGACATTTTTCACTTTCAGTTGTAAAATTTAGCAAAAAAAACGACATCCATATATAAATTTTTCGCTAAATTTATTGTTCTACATGTCTTTGATAAAAAAAAAATGTTTGGGTAAAAAAAAAAAAATGCTTTGAGTAAAAGTTATAGCGTTTACAAACTATGGTACAAAAATGTGAATTTCCGCTTTTTGAAGCAGCTCTGACTTTCTGAGCACCTGTCCTGTTTCCTGAGGTTCTACAATGCCCAGACAGTACAAACACCCCACAAATGACCCCATTTCGGAAAGTAGGCACCCTAAGGTATTCGCTGATGGGCATAGTGAGTTCATAGAACTTTTTATTTTTTGTCACAAGTTAGCGGAAAATTATGATTTATTATTATTTTTTTCTTACAAAGTCTCATATTCCACTAACTTGTGACAAAAAATAAAAACTTCCATGAACTCACTATGCCCATCACGAAATACCTTGGGGTGTCTTCTTTTCAAAATGGGGTCACTTGTGGGGTAGTTATACTGCCCTGGCATTCTAGAGGCCCTAATGTGTGGTTAGTAGTTTGAAATCAAAATGTGTAAAAAATGGCCTGTGAAATCCGAAAGGTGCTCTTTGGAATGTGTGCCCCTTTGCCCACCTAGGTGGCAAAAAAGTGACACACATCTGGTATCGCCGTACTCGGGAGAAGTTGGGGAATGTGTTTTGGGGTGTCATTTTACATATACCCATGCTGGGTGAGAGAAATATCTTGGCAAAAGACAACTTTTCCCATATTTTTATACACAGTTGGCATTTGACCAAGATATTTATATCACCCAGCATGGGTATATGTAAAATGACACCCCAAAACACATTGCCCAACTTCTCCTGAGTACGGCGATACCAGATGTGTGACACTTTTTTGCAGCCTGGGTGGGCAAAGGGGCCCACATTCCAAAGAGCACCTTTAGGATTTCACCGGCCATTTTTTACAGATTTTGATTTCAAACTACTAACCACACATTAGGGCCCCTAAATTGCCAGGGCAGTATAACTACCCCACAAGTGACCCCATTTTGGAAAGAAGACACCCCAAGGTATTCCGTGAGGGGCATGGCGAGTTCCTGGAATTTTTTATTTTTTGTCTCAAGTTAGTGGAATATGAGACTTTGTAAGGAAAAAATAAAAAAAATCATAATTTTCCGCTAACTTGTGACAAAAAATAAAAAATTCTAGGAACTCGCCATGCCCCTCACGGAATACCTTGGGGTGTCTTCTTTCCAAAATGGGGTCACTTGTGGGGTAGTTATACTGCCCTGGCATTCTAGGGGCCCTAATGTGTGGTAAGTAAAAAAGTGACACACATCTGGTATCGCCGTACTCGGGAGAAGTTGGGGAATGTGTTTTGGGGTGTCATTTTACATATACCCATGCTGGGTGAGAGAAATATCTCTGCAAAAGACAATTTTTCCCATTTTTTTATTTTTTTTTATACAAAGTTGGCATTTGACCAAGATATTTATCTCACCCAGCATGGGTATATGTAAAATGACACCCCAAAACACATTCCCCAACTTCTCCTGAGTACGGCGATACCACATGTGTGACACTTTTTTGCAGCCTAGATGCGCAAAGCGGCCCAAATTCCTTTTAGGAGGGCATTTTTAGACATTTGGATCCCAGACTTCTTCTCACGCTTTCGGGCCCCTAACATGCCAGGGCAGTATAAATACCCCACATGTGACCCCATTTTGGAAAGAAGACACCCTAAGGTATTCAATGAGGGGCCTGGCGAGTTCATAAATTTATTTATTTTTTGGCACAAGTTAGCGGAAATTGATTTTTGTTGTATTTTCTCACAAAGTCTCCCTTTCCGCTAACTTGGGACAAAAATTTCAATCTTTCATGGACTCAATATGCCCCTCAGCGAATACCTTGGGGTGTCTTCTTTCCGGAATGGGGTCACATGTGGGGTACTTATACTGCCCTGGCATTTTAGCGGCCCTACAGCGTCAGAAGAAGTCTGGAATATAAATGTCTAAAAAAATTTACGCGTTTGGATTCCGTGAGGGGTATGGTGAGTTCATGTGAGATTTTATTTTTTGACACAAGTTAATGGAATATGAGACTTAGTAAGAAAAAACAAAAACAAACAAAAACTTTCCGCTAACTTGGGCCCAAAAAAATGTCTAAATGGTGCCTTACAGGGGGTGATCAATGACAGGGGGGTGATCAGGGAATCTATATGGGGTGATCACCCCCCTGTAAGGCTCCATTCAGACATCCGTATGATTTTTTACGGATCCACGGATACATGGATCGGATCCGCAAAACACATGCGGACGTCTGAATGGAGCCTTACAGGGGGGTGATCAATGACGGAGGTGATCAGGGAGTCTATATGGGTGATCACCCCTCTGTCATTGATCGGCCCCCTGTAAGGCTCCATTCAGACGTCCGCATGTGTTTTGCGGATCCGATCCATGTATCCGTGGATCCGTAAAAAATCATACGGACGTCTGAATGGAGCCTTACAGGGGGGTGATCAATGACAGGGGGGTGATCAGGGAGTGTATATGGGGTGATCACCCCCCTGTCACTGATCACCCCCCTGTAAGGCTCCATTCAGACGTCCGTATGCGTTTTGCGGATCTGATCCATGTATCCGTGGATCCGTAAAAATCATACGGACGTCTGAATGGAGCCTTACAGGGGGGTGATCAATGACAGGGGGGTGATCAGGGAGTCTATATGGGCTGATCAGTGGTTTATAAAGGGTTAATAAATGACAGGGGGGGTGTAGTGTAGTGGTGTTTGGTGCTACTTTAGTGAGCTGCCTGAGTCCTCTGGTGGTCGATCCTAACAAAAGGGACCACCAGAGGACCAGGTAGCAGGTATATTAGACGCTGTTATCAAAACAGCATCTAATATATCTGTTAGGGGTTAAAAAAATCACATCTCCAGCCTGCCAGCGAGCGATCGCCGCTGGCAGGCTGGAGATCCACTCGCTTACCTTCCGTTCCTGTGAGCGCGCGCGCGTTCACAGGAAATCTCGGCTCACGCGAGATGACGCCTATTGGCGTTAGTGTGACCTGGGAGAGCCGCCGCGATGACGCCTTTCGGCGTTAGCGTGGCGGCAAGCGGTTAACTTGGTCAAAAACCGCCTGTCTTTAATCCTATCCCCAAGACCTTGCACATTCCAAGTAAAAATTGTAACTGCCATCAGACCCGCCAACAAATTCCCATAATATAGATATAATCCAAACCTCCAACCCCACCATCTTGGGAGACACATCGCAACCCTCCCCCTACCCCCCCCACAAACTTCTTGATCTGCCACATCACTGCACAGAACACTTACCCAAGACCACTATTCCCCCTCTCTCCCTTCCCACCGACATCTAAAGTAGAAAAAGGGAACATCAAAAGGAAAAGTGATCATAAAGAAACTACTTAAATATTATTCCGATCCAGCCAGTCTATAGCAGAGTCCGAGGTATTAAAAAAATGGGTTTCACCATTAAAAATGATTCTTAGTTTAGCTGGATAGACAAATGAATATCTAACGTCTCTTTAGAGAAATCCGGGGAAGAAAAAAAGCTATTTGCTTCCATTATATACGATAGGAGGACACTCCCTTACCCTTCTCCAAACCATATCTGTTTCGTGACTTCAAATTCTTCACCAAAAGTATCTGTGGCTGCCTCCCAGGGATAGATTTGCCCCCTGGCACCTGGTGTGCCCTTTCCACCAGAAACAGAGAGAAATGTTCCTTCCCAAACCTTTGCTGAATTAAAGGGACTCTGTCACCAGTTTCTAACCCCCCCCCCCCCTTTTAAAACTATTGTTCTCTCCATGGTGCCCTTGTCATTACAAAGCTGTTGTTATAAGATAAATCCGCCGTCTAGTTTTGATAAAAATCGCTTTTATCTAACCTGTCAATCTTCTGGATAAGGTGCCCAGGGCGTTTCTGAAGGTCTGAATCTGCCGCTCTCCGCCGCCGCCGTTGGTGCCCAGCTCCTCCCCTGATCCTTTCAGCGCCACCTGGATGTAATGAAATCCGCCTCCGGCTCTCCTCAGTGCCCCCTCCTCCTTTTCAAAGATCCTGCGCGTGCGCACAGGCCTGTGCCTGATGCGCCCGTGCGGACTTTTAGATTCTGCCTCGTTGAGCGAAGCGCGCGCGCGTTCGCGCATGTTCGTGCGCGCATGCGCACTTCGCTCTATGAGGCAGAATCTAAAAGTCCGCACAGGCGCATCAGGCACAGGCCTGTGCGCACGCGCGGGATCTTTGAAAAGGAGGAGGGGGCACTGAGGAGAGCCGGAGGCGGATTTCATTACATCCAGGTGGCGCTGAAAGGATCAGGGGAGGAGCTGGGCACCAACGGCGGCGGCGGAGAGCGGCAGATTCAGACCTTCAGAAACGCCCTGGGCACCTTATCCAGAAGATTGACAGGTTGGATAAAAGCGATTTTTATCAAAACTAGACGGCGGATTTATCTTATAACAACAGCTTTGTAATGACAAGGGCACCATGGAGAGAACAATAGTTTTAAAAAGGGGGGGGGGGGGGGGGGGGTTAGAAACTGGTGACAGAGTCCCTTTAAGGTCTGTATCAATTTGGCAAGATTTCTTTCCTCAGAGCCTTCAACTAGACCCCAAATTCTCAAGTTGCATCTCCTAGACCTGTCCTTCAGATCCACAATCTTCTTTTTAAGAATGTTAACCTCCATTCTCAATGTGGAAGTTACAGATTTCAATATTTTAGCTTCGTTCTCCAAAGCCCTCACAGTTTTTTCTATAGTTGTAACTCTCTCAGATCTTTGTAACATCGTCCCTTATCAGAACCACATCTGTCTGATCACCCCGAGCTGCGTTGAGATATTTTGTATTAAATCTCTATTTATTAAATTTTTTTTGACCGCTGCCAGAATTCTTTGGGTGCAGAAGGCTCCACAGTAGATGAATCGTTTAACTCTTCCCTCCTCACCACTTCATTCTGGAGATCCTCCTCCATTACTTCGCCCACTTTAAGGCTAGGTCTACACAACAACATTTGTCACGCAACAATTTTTATAATTATAGTCTATGGCAGTGATGGCTAACCTTGGCACTCCAGCTGTGGTAATACTACAACTCCCAAGATGCCCAGCTTGCTTGGCTGCTCTTAGAACTGTATAGAAGTAAATGGAGCATGCTGGGAGTCATAGTTTCACCACAGCTGGAGTGCCAAGGTTTAGCCATCACTGGTCTATGGTGTCGCACTGCGACGCGACAGTCGCAAAAAATCCATTTGAGATGGATTTTTCTGCGACTGTCGCAGTGTGACACCATAGACTATCATTATAAAAATTGTTGCGCGACAAATGTTGCAGTGTAGTTGTGCCCTATCTGTTGCGCGACTTATTGTCGTCGTGTAGACCTAGCCTAAATCCGGGATTTTTTTTTACCATTTACATCAAACATTCTAATGTTTTCTGCCCCATTTTTTTTAGACTTATGTTCCGCTGAGTGTCTATTTTGCTTAGGGGCCATTCCCCCCCCCCCCCCGTTTCCCTTCCTCTCTTTTTTTGATTTTTATGTATAGTGTTGGCGGAAGATGGCTTATTCATAGAACGAGGAGGCAGGAGGTGACATTGAGGCAGGTGAAAAAACAGCCAGCCAAACCTTCCGATCCTATCGGGAGTGGAGGCAGGAGGTAAATTGATCATGGAGCCAGGCAGCAAGAGGTAGCATTGAGGCAGGTGGAGGCGGATAAAGACTAAAAAGTCAGACCGCCAACCTTCCGATCCTCCTGTCTATAGTAGAGGAGACAGAGAAAGCCGGTAGGAGCCCGTCCCCTCCTAAGTCCAGGGAACACGGACTCCAATGGGGGGCACCTCCACTTATCACTGGCGGCACCATCAACATCCAGAAAGGCTCCATTACATGTGGACTCCGAAGTTCACCACAACGGGGTAGGAGGAGAGAGGGGAGGCGTGACGTAGCTCCTCCATACGCCATCACGTAATCGTTAGCGACGTGATATTAGTTGTTCCTAATGCGTGTTCACGCCTGTGGTCACTAGCGTGGCCTTTTCTACAGCTTTATATATTCATGTTTTATGGTATGCAGCCTTATCACGAGGAAGGATCAGTATGTATAGATCTGCGTAGACGCTCTACTGTCCTGTTTTTCTGGTTTTAAGACGCTTCAATAAAAATCTTTAATTAGATGCTGGATTTCTCTCTTGGTCTTCAGTATTTCTACGCTTTTTCTCCTTGCTTCCGTGCATCCTAGCAGCTGAGCTGGACTGACTTTTTTTTATTATTTTTTTTTTTTATTGCTTTCTTGTGATCAGCTGCACTTTTCGAGGCTAAATGGGTTTGCCCAAAATTGTGTGGCCTATTAATCAGACATGTCCTACAGGTTGCTGGGCTGGGACTGGGCAGGTTGCTGAAAACAAAAAAGTCCTGTTTCAAGTGACCTTCAGGCCATAACATTTGCTCCTGTTGACTCTGCTGGCTATGTGTTTGTTCAGGTAGTGGTCTCCTCTTTAACCCCTTAAAACATGCATTGGAAGCTGGAGGAAGACGTACGCTACATCACCAAAAGGAGTGCAGGGGTTTGTCTCCCAAAATTATGCTGAAAATACCAAGGCACCATATGGTTATATGGTAAAGATAAAGTTATAGCTGCTAGAATGCTGGGCGGCAGAACACCAGCTTTTCTTCTGGTCCTTCAGGCTTAACTTGCTGCGGTCACTTGGGGTGTATGTGCACGTCATCACTACAGCCACGGTAAAAAATAAATAAAAGCCAAGAGTTAAAAGGGTTCCTCTGGATAGGTCATATGTTTCTGATCGGTGGGGATCCTATACCCGGGACCCCGCCGATCAGCTGTTTGAGAAGGCACCGGCTCCTGTGAGCACCGCTGCCTTCCTCTGGATAGGTCATCAGTATAAAAGTCTCGGAAAACCCCTTTAAAGGGAGTCTGTCACCTCATTTTCACCAATATAATGCCTCTTGCACATGAACCGTGTTTTAGCAAATTGCAGATCCACAAAACACAGATGCTGTCCATGTGCCTTTTGCAATTTGCGGAAAGGAACAGACTGCCCATTATAGAAATGACTATTCTTGTCCGCAAAACGGACAGGAATAGGACATGATCTATAGTTTTTGCGTGGCCACGGAACGGAGCAACGGATGCGGATAGCACAGGGAGTGCTGTCCGCATCTTTTGCAGCCCTATTGAAGTGAATGGGTCTGCACCCGAGCCGCAATAAATGCGTCTCGGATGTGGACCCAAACCACGGTTGTGTGCAAGAGGCCTAACTAAGAGCACTGCCCCACAGAAGATTGCAGACACATTCCAAACCTACCTGCATGCACTATGTCTCTGTATTCTATGTCCAGGGAAAGCACTATTATTCTGCTGGAAAACCGCTCCCAAGTGCCCAGCTGAAAGTGAAAGTAAAAACCGCTTTTACTCCGGACTCCATTTCTAACAGCTATATCTATATATAATCCTACGATTCTGGTATCGTTTGAAAGATTGGAATGCCAGCTTTCAAACAAGGTCATATTTCTAGCTGGTACCAATCCCAAGAAATAAGCAACTAAAGCAGCCCTCCCCTCTTCAGTCTGGTTTGCTTTGGGCACTTGGGAGCCATTTTCCAGCAGAATAAAAGAACTTTTCCTAGACATGGAACACGGGCACAACGTGCACACTGGTATACTTGGAAAGCGTCTGCAATCTTCTATGGGGCAGTGCTCTTAGTTATATAGGTGAAAAAGAGGTGACCGACCAGAGAAGCAGCCCTCGCCCGGCAGGGGGTTAAATAGGTATAGCTCCTCTTTGGATATTTTATATTTGTCAGTCTCTTTGGGCAAACTTTTGATTGTCTTGGAAAATCAATTTAGGGATCATTCACATCAGTCATTCATATTGGTGTTGTGTCCACGGATCAATTGAATTCTATATGTGTAGTCGGGCATCCACTGGAGCACATACTACGCACTTTGGTCCGTTTTGTGGACAGAAGGCGTCCACTATTCATTGGGTCTGTGGATGCCTCCGATAGCACACAGATATCCTTCATCTGCACTCATCCATTAAATGGGAGATTGGCCAATTTTTTTAAAGTAAAACATAAGGTTGCTGTTTTCTGTAGGCGCAAAAAAACTGATCAGCGATTATGAAAAAACACTGACATGCCCTGAACTCGGACATTTGCATCCACAAAACGGTCTTTATCCACAGGATGGGGAAAAGTGTGTGATGGGTGGGCGTTCACCGATCACTACAATGGGGGCCGCTATTCCCCGTTTGAATGGAGTGGCATACGCACGTACGTGCCTGCAGCTCTATTTAACTCTATGGGACTGGTGGAGATGGTAGTACAGAAGTGCTTCTAGAAGTAGTAACCTAATCACGTTAAAACTATTAGTTTCTACAATGTGACTCCTGATCTATAAGAATAATGAGGTTATTGTGGTGACCACATGACTGGCCCGCATGAATCCTAAACCACACTGGTTATTTTTGGTAAAATTACCATGCTAACGAAATAATTCAGATGAAAAGAACGAGTGACTGTATAATGAAATGGGGCTGGTCGGAGTCATCCCGAGAGGGTGCTGCTAGCTGTCCACTCCACGTGAGTGCTGAGATCACCAGTGTCATTGTAGGTATGACCTCAGTAGTCATTAGACCATGAGTTACAGTGTTGGCGTGCAGCTTAGGTCATATGTATAACTTGTGGTCACCCTTCCTCAAAAGT
This sequence comes from Bufo gargarizans, assembly GCF_014858855.1. Lineage (NCBI taxonomy): Eukaryota > Metazoa > Chordata > Amphibia > Anura > Bufonidae > Bufo > Bufo gargarizans. Next base: position 11,254,435 of record NC_058086.1, read on the forward strand.
CCTGCTGACATTAAAAGTCAGGAAACGCTGCGGCCACTGATTAGCTGAGCAGATATCTTCTGTCATTTCCTGTTCCGGATCAGTACACACAGGAAGTGAAGAGCAGCAAGGAACCAGTGAGCTGCAACGGGTATAGATGAGGGTAAAGGGTAACCATTCTTTCCAGGACGTCCTCCATGACCGCACACATGGAGGATTTCCTTATATACCTCTAAAGGGACAGGAAGCACAAAGAGGTTAAAAGCCCATCCCTTCCAACACCAGTGTTCTTTCTGTCCCTTACAGGTCAGCAGCCAACAGAGAGGATTCCTGTTATGGGAAGAAGTTTATGCATTGGCATAGGAGCCCAGGATAGGATCGGGGGGTTTATGTCTCTTCCATCCCAGAACCGGAGGACTCGGCTAGCAACCCTTATGGCGGGTCCCCTGGCCTTACCAGTAGCCATTGAGGCCACTGGGTCTAGTTGCGATGTTTGCTTCCTCTCTGGAGAGGTTCCGGGCTCCATACTGCATCCTCCTTCTCCGTTGCTTTCCATGTGCAGGGCGCAGCCATGCCCAGTTCGGTGGGCCTTTGCTGGCCTAGCAATGCAGGAGTCCCCATTAGGAGTGAACTTGCATTATCCAGATTGGGATTCTCCTGTAGGATGGAGTCCCAGAAGAGGGGGGAGCAGACTTGCGGCGGCAGGGGGCAGGATGTTAAAGGTATAGTGGGAGATCAAATGTTTTTGTACTCCACCATGGAAGGTCCAGTGTCTGGTCGGTCTGTGCTGGGTTCAGAGCCTCCTGCCCAGGGTCATGTAAGTCAGGTGTGCTGGATAGGCCCTGTAATAATACTTTATGATTTCTGCATAGCTAGCAGTTTGCTTTGTAATTTCAGGATGATAAAGATATGGTGCATAAAAATCCTTCTGAAGCTAAAAAGAAAGTGAAAAGATGCGCTACTTGTGCTAAGAAGCTGGCAGAGTCTTACTTTAAGCAACCTTGAAGCTCCCTGCATTGATGAAGTGATAAATGAACAGCCATCTTTATTAGCTGAAATTACGAAGCTCATAAAGGCGGAAGTACACTCCTCAGTGGTCAAATGAATGCCACAATATGTTCCGCAGTCTCATGTTAAAGGGAATCTGTCACCCACTTTTACCATTTTAAGCTGGCACCATCGCTATGTTGACTAAATTACCTTATTTCCAGCAGTCTTCTTTTTACTTATTTTCGTTTTGTAGTTTTGATATAAAAGCGATTTTTATGTTATGCTAATTAGGGTCCAAGGTGCCCAGAGGGGCGTTTTTTTTTCCTTCTCCGGTGCCCAGTGACGCCCCCCTGCAGTGCCCAAGAGCGCCTCCTGATCATCAAATAACCTCCCACAGCCTGGCAAACGGTTCCGCCCCCTGCCCACGTCATAGTCTACCTTATAGAAATGCCCCGTCCTTCTTCCTGTCTGTGGCCAGAAAACTCGCACAGGCGCAGTACCGCCTGCAAGATCATTAACCTCCTGAGGGCAACAGCCTCAAAAGTCTCACTGGGCATGCGCCGAGCCCAGTGATCTGACCTGAGCGCTGTTGCCCTCAGGACGTTGATGATCCCGCAGGCGGTACTGCGCCTGCGCGAGTTTTCTGGCCGCAGACAGGAAGAAGGACGGGGCATTTCTATAAGGTAGACTATGACGTGGGGAGGGGGTGGAACCGTTTGCCGGGCTGTGGGAGGTTATTTGAGCATCAGGAGGCGTTCTTGGGCACTGCAGGGGAGCGTCACTGGGCACCGGAGAGTGAAAAAAACGCCCCTCTGTGCACCTTGGACCCTAATTAGCATATCATAAAATCGCTTTTACATCAAAACTACAAAATGAAATTAAGTAAAAAGAAGACTGCTGGAAATAAGGTACTTTAGCCAACATAGCGATGGTGACAGCTTAAAATGGTAAAAGCAGGTGACAGATTCCCTTTAAAAGACCTAGAGTTGATATTGACTTAGATTCAGAGGATGAGTCCACTAGTAACATTGGATCAGAGGGAGAAATAGGATGATAATGGGGAATGATGTAATTGCTTATTGTCCTGTGGAAGAGGGGGAAAATTGTATTTTATTTTTTTTTCGTCCGATTTAGACGTTCTTGTTTCTGGTGTCCGTCGGACAATGAACGTAGAATTAGTCGCCCAACCACATTCTATACAGGACGAGATGTTTGGCGGACTAAAAGCAAAAAAGATAAACGTCTTCCCACTGAATGAAAATGTAAAATTACTCATATTGGAAGAATGGGAGGAGGCAGAAAAGAGGTTGAAGAATGATCTAGCCTTTAATGCAGAAGATACAAAGTTGTGGGTGGATACCCAAATATTGATATGCCCATTGCAAAAGTAATAAAAACAAAAACAAAATAAAAATCCTTGCCCTTTGAAGATTACTCTTAACTTAACTTAACTTAAAGGGGTTCTGCACTTTCATTTAACTGATGATCTATCCTCTGAATAGATCATCAGCACCTGACCGGCGGGGGTCCGACACCCTGGACCCCCGCCGATCAGCTGTTTGAGAAGGCAGCGGCGCTCCAGCAACGCCGCGGCCTTATTACTGTTCACTTGAATGGAGCTTAGCCGCGCCCACGCTAGTTGATACTAGTCGTGACGTCAGTGGGCCGGCGGCCCGGTGGTAAACAGTGAGAAGACCGCGGCGCTGCTGCCTTCTTAAACAGAAGCGATCAGAAGCTGATGATCTATCCAGAGGATAGATCATCAGTTAAATGAAAGTGCAGAACCCCTTTAAGGACTATGGATAGAAAAATAGATGGTCTTCTAAAAAGAAAAAATTCTGGGAGGTCTCTTCTGCATTGATCAAAACAAACAATGCCGCTACTTCATTGTCTCGATCGTTATTTTTATGGCTCTTCCAGCTAGACTACAGTCTAAAGATGAAAACCTCCAGGGAAGAAATTCTTAAGTCCATTCCACTCTTAAAAATGGCAACTTCGTTTGTCTCTGATGCTTTGGCAGCTGCTAGAGGCAGTTCCCTTTCAAATGATGGGCGTTGTGGCTTAAAACTTGGTCAGGGGACATTGTATCAAAAAATAAGCTTTGTAATATTCAATTTTCAGGTACTTATGTTTTTGGCCCTGTTCTAGATTCTATTCTGGAAAACGCTACAGACAAAAAAAAGGGTTTCCAGAGGACAAAACTAAAAAGTCCCAGTCCTTTCAGAAGCCAGGACCCGATATATACGTCAGTGTAACAGAGGCAAGGGTGAATCGGGAAGGTGGAGTTACCGAAAGGAAGGTACCGAAAGAAAGGACTGAAAAACTTCCTTCCACAGTGGGACGAAATTACTCACAATACTTGGATTTTAAAAACAATAGAGGAAGGATACAGAATAGAATTTTTATATCCTCCCCCAAAGAAATTTGTTGTGACATATTTCACGCAAACAGAACAGAATTCTGCGATAATGTCAGATTTGGAAAAACGATTGCGTCTACAAGCCATCAAGCCAGTACCTCCAGAAGAAATCGGTCTGGGATATTACTCTAGAGTTATAACAACTGTGCTACAAAGTCACAAGAGGGTTACTTCTGCCATCTATGGTAAGATCTAGAAGACATTCCATTCCTGGTTAGTTTCTCTTAACAGTCAGTTTTCCCTTCTATTCAGGACATTCTAGAATTTCTAGAGGAAGGTTTTGACATGGGTCTCAGGCCCAGTACTATAAAAGTTCAGATTTCGGCTTTGAGTTGGTTTCTTGACTTCCCTTTAGCAGAGCACAGTTGGATTAAAACAATTTCTCGGGCCATCTCCAGAAACCGGCCTCCTGTAAAAAATAAATAAAAAATAAAAAAAATAATATAAGTCGCTCCTTGGGACTTGTCACTAGTATTGGAGCACCTATGTAATCCTCCTTTTGAGCCTCTAGAAAACTTGAATCAAAATGCTCTTTCAAAACAGTATTTCTAGTGACCATAACATTGGCTAGGAGAGATGCAGAAATGAGGATTCTGGATGACAGGGTGATCTTAAAATTTGGCCCAGGCTTTATGCCAAAAGTCGTCATATCTTTTCATTGTAATCAGGAAATGGTTCTACCCTCTTTTTGTACAGATCTGAAGAATGCAAAAGAACAACGTTTCCATACTCTAGATCAGTGATGGCGAACCTATGGCACGGGTGCCAGAGGCGGCACTCAGAGCCCTCTCTGTGGGCACCCGCACTGTGAAAAAAGTCTATGGTGTACCAATATGCCTTAGACTTTTCCTGCCAATCATCAGCGCAGGGCGCACTATGAACAGCACAGGCAGGGCACTGAATGTAGGCAGGCTTTAATAGCTAAATGATAAAGTAAATGGAATATACACTATACTGGACTGTAGACTATAGTATTCAGGTTAAATTGGCATGTTGGCACTTTGCGATAAATACATGGGTTTTGGGTTGCAGTTTGGGCACTCGGCTTCTAAAAGGTTCGACATCACTGCTCTAGATGTTTGTCGTTCAGTAATACAATATTTAGAAGTCACTCGCCCCTTCAGGAAAGATTCGACTTTATTTGTACAATTTGCAGAGCAGAATAGGGGAAAACAAGCTTCAAAATCCACTATTGCAAGATGGATTAAATCAAGAACAATCAAGCAAGTTTATACTTCCCAGAACAAAGACTACCCATTCAAAGTCACAACCCATTCTACTCGAGCAGTGGCTGCTTCTTGGGTGGAAAGAGCTAATGCCTCAGTGGAAGAAGTCTGCACGGCAGCTACCTGGTCTACAGACTAGACCTATCGGCTAATAGAGACCAAGCCTTTGGACGTAAAGTCCTACAGGCTTTGGTCCCTCCCTAAAGTAGTAATTTCATGCAGAGGCTGTATGAAAGATTAGGCTTCATGCTATGGACCCGCTGGCACTCTGTGTGCTGTTTATGGTGCCCCAGTGGGCGCTAGCAGGTGGAAATTGATGCTAAAAAGTGCGCCATATTTAGGCTTTAGTACAACAAATCTGTCTAAAGGTTTAGGCCACACCACCTAATAGTTTACCCCCATAGTTTAGTCATTTGTCTAGCATGCCTCAAAAAGGATTTTTATTTTTTTTAATATAAATTTTTTTAAGTATAAAACAGGTGAAAACTGATTAATAAATGTGGACCATTGTATCCAGTTCTAGAACGGTATTATTTCTGTGTAATCAGTTATTGTTTTAGGCTGCATCCACATCTGCATTTCTAATCCCGGTAGTATGTTCCTGCATATCAACAGAGTTCCGGAATTGCTAGATTTGGCATAGCCGGACACCACGGCAACTGTGTGCTGTTCACAATAATGGAGTCCGCTGAGTTTCCGACACGAATACTGGCATTATGCCAGACAAAATACCAATGCACGCACCATTATTTTGTATGACAGAATGACTGTGTTTATGCCGGAAACCTAGTGGACTGCAATATAGTGAATGGGATTCCCCGGGCAGTTCCGGTATTCTGTACATATGCCGGATTAGGAATGCAGATATGGATGGAGCCTGACACACAAAGGAACCATTTACAATGGCCGACACACGGGGAGATGATCGGAATGATGAACCATTTATTCCAGGTCATTGCCCCTCATTAGCAGTCATCACTTATGCATGGGGATGGATGATCCCTGATGTGATTGTTTATCCCCTTATAAATTCATCATTTGTTGGCAGCACATCCCTGTTTACACAGGGCTATCTGCTGCCGACATGCAATGACTATGTGCTGATGATTTGTCAGGTGATCGGCTGAACATGGGGCAATTATTAGGAACAAGCGTTTGTATAAGCATTTGTCCCCACTAATTGTCCCAATCCTTGGTCCATGTAAAAGGACCTAATGCGATTGAAAGTTGCATCTCTTCTGAATTGTTTTGCCTAATCTTAAGGACTCATGCACACGAACGTGGGTCTCCTGTGCCATGCATTGAGAACTGCAAAATGTGGTCCCAAATGTATGGGCACCGTCCGTGTGGCCTGCTCTGGCAGGTGCCAGGGGTGCACCTAGCCTTTCTGCTGCCTTAGGCGAATACTGAAACGGCGCCCTTTCCCCCCAATGCCAATTTCTTAGCCTAACCCCTTTGCCACAATGAAAGCACTCATTGCCCTTGACCCTTCTGCTGCCCCCTCTTGTCCCTACCTGGTGCTGCCTGAGGCGATCTCCTCACCTGGCCTCATTAGTGGTGCACCCCGCCACCTTGACGGGGTCTGTGATCCGTCTGCACTGCAAAAGAAATAGAGCATGTTTTGTTGTTTTTACCTTTCCTGAAGCACGGACCGGAATGCCACGCTCTGTAGCGCCTCAGTGGCCCTCTGCTCCGCGCTCCGCTCTGTATCTTTCAAATTGCGGACCCATTCACATCCTGAGGATAGATCACCTGTAGAGATGAGCGAATCCACCGGATTAAACATCCGAAGTCGATTCGCATCAAACTTAGAATGCTATACGGAGCGAGTGCTACATACAGTATTAGAATGTATTGGCTCCTATAAGGAGAAGTTATTACTTCGCAAAGTCTTGCGAGACTTAAGGTAATTTCAAAAATTAATTTCTACTGTAAAAAAAACATTTCCCGAACTCTGGTTAGTTTCCAAGGTACAGTATTCTAACGAAGTTTTATGCGAATCAACTTTTGCTCATCCCTAGTCATCAATATTAAAGGGACTCTGTCACCACTTTCTAACCCCCCCTTTTAAAACTATTGTTCTCTCCATGGTGCCCTTGTGATTACAAAGGTGTTGTTATAACATAAATTCGCCGTCTCGTTTTGATAAAAATACCTTTTATCTAACCTGTCAATCTTGTGGATAAGGTGCCCAGGGCGTTTCTGAAGGTCTGAAGCTGCCGCCCGCCGCCGTGCGCGCACTTCGCTCAATGAGGCTGATTCTAAATGTCCGCACGGGCGCATCAGGCACAGGCCTGTGCGCACGCGCGGGATCTTTGAAAAGGAGGAGGGGGCACTGAGCGAGAGCCGGAGGCGGATTTCTTTACATTCAGGCGGCGCTGAAAGGATCAGGGGAGGAGCTGGGCACCAACGGCGGCGGGCGGCAGCTTCAGACCTTCAGAAACGCCCTGGGCACCTTATCCACAAGATTGACAGGTTAGATAAAAGGTATTTTTATCAAAACGAGACGGCAAATTTATGTTATAACAACACCTTTGTAATCACAAGGGCGCCATGGAGAGAACAATAGTTTTAAAAGGGGGGGTTAGAAAGTGGTGACAGAGTCCCTTTAATATTGCGGTAAACCCCTTTAATTTTTTACTTATGGTAAAAGCTGGAACGAGATCTCGCCCACTATGTAATGCACTAGTTCTCGGTATGGCTGCCGTTACTGCAAGTATCATTTACTAAAGGTGTGAAGTTACAGGACTAAAATAAGTGTTCTGGTTAAATTTAGCCGAGCATCTGTCTGTGGCCCGGGGAGAACACACAGGATCCTCTATGATTGACATTCACACATTACTTGTGCTACTGATGCTTGGAGGTTACACGGCCAACAGAAGGTGTGGGATGGGAGAAAATAACCAAAGTACTGTGCTATGGTATGTTGCCACTGAGGCCAGTGATCGGATGCAGTGGTCACATGGGAATAGAGGCACATCATAGCATCAGTCAAGTAGACCAA